>NC_092215.1:12870816-13004388 GCF_043381705.1 Parasteatoda tepidariorum | reverse complement strand
TCCCAGATATATATATATATATATATATATATATATATAAAGAGTATATGGATATAGTATATGGATAGATAGACAGATATAAAGAGATGAAGGATTATTCTATTAAACTTGAAATAAATCAGAAATCACTTTTACTTCATGGCTCCATAGGGAAAAAGAAAAAATGATTTTAGTTAAATACCTTCAAAAACCTATTGTTCATAATTCATTATTAATAATCCTCACTTATGGAAATGAAGCAGATGCTTTGCATTTTTAAAAAGTCCTTTTTCAAAAGAGAATGCTCGTAAAATTTAGGGAAAAGTGGAACACGAAATAGGCTATCTATTCAATTACGATAGGAAATATGAATACTTTTTGGAAGATGGGAAAAATCTCGTTTGGAGGAGTAAAAAGCTTTTGACAGCTAATTCATTTCTATAAAAAAAAAAGTTGGCAACTTTCGAAATTTCTTCTTCTTGCGAGATTATTTAAAATCAACTTTGATGAACAAGATATTTCATCAATTATGGACTACAACTTTCCAAAATGGAAAAGAAACTTAGAGCTGAGGTCACGAACTTTTCTTAGTTTAAATTATGATGAATACAGATTAATCTAGTTTAGCGAGAATTATAATATTTTCACAACTTTGTGAAAAGACTGTCTGTTATGCTATACAGAGTCAATTTGCAATAAGCTATACACAGTAAATTTGCTTCCCAATTTTTGTAAAATTTAAAATAATTGGGCTTTTTATATGAGAGAAACATGTCTTAAAGATCAGTTTCCTGTAAGATTAGTATAAATACTACAGCTAATTGAAATTCAACTCCGGCTTTTTAATCACTCTCTATTAATACCCAAGTAGCACATAATATTAGATAACTTCAAAAAATGAGAAAAATCTAACGATATTTTGCACATCTTTCGAGTATTAGAAGGATACTGTTTTAGAAGGTCGCTGCTTTTCAGCGTAATATAATGTTCGATTTAATACAAAATAATAATATCTAGCTTTCGCCGTAATATTATTTTGCATCAGTTTTGATGCTATATAATATTTGATTTTATATTTTCTGCTGCTATCTCCTGCGTCGTTCTTTTTTCTTTCTTTTTTTTTTCTTTTTTTTTTTTTAAGAATAAGCTAGAGAAAGAATATAATTTCGCTTAATCTTCTGTATTGTTGTGAAGCAGTGAAACATAGAACAGTAGTTTTATAATGCCATTCACTAATTTACTTTATATACAGAAATACTAAATAAAATTGTGTTACTGAATTCTGCCACCATCTATTACTAAGTTGCATAATAAATTACTTGAACTTATTTTTTTGAATTTTCAAATCTTATTTGAGTCTACAGTAATTAAGAATAAAAAAAACATGACAAACATTACAACTATTTCATTACTTAATTATTTTAATTTTAAAAAAAAGCACTGTAAAATAAACTTCATCTAATTATAAAAGTACTATATTCTTACCTTCATTGTTAAACCTAAACATCTGGATAATTTTTTGGTTAAGCACANAATAAAAAATAAAAATTTATAATTTTATTTTTATTCTTTTGTTAGCTTGTATTCCGAAGGACTCTTTCCCTGAATTTTTTTTTTTTCGTAAGCTGTAAAACAAACATAAAATATACTGGGGACATGAAAATGACTGTTTTTGTGAGAATGACCCATATACAGAAATACTAAATAAAATTGTGTTACCGAATTCTGCTACCATCTATTACTAAGTTGCATAATAAATTACTTGAACTTATTTTTTTTTAATTTTCAAATCTTATTTGAGTCTACAGTAATTAAGAATCAAAAAAGCATGACAAACATTACAACTATTTCATTACTTAATTATTTTAATTTTAAAAAAAAACACTGTAAAATAAACTTCATCTAGTTATAAAAGTACTATATTCTTACCTTCATTGTTAAACCTAAACATCTGGATAATTTTTTGGTTAAGCACAAGTAAAAAATGCATATTTGTTATTAAATAAAATAATTTGTATTCTTTATTCAAAAAAGCATCAGTGCTTTTATTTTGTTTATTTTAATTATTTTTAAAACAAGAAGTCTTTTCACGAATTTGCAACCATTCGATGCAGTTTAGAGTTTATTCCATCAATTGCAAGTGTTTGTTTACTTGCAACTATATCTCCAAACAATCGTAATATCTATAAATGCCTCTTTTTTTTTGAAGGATTTTACGAAATGATCAGCGACAGTTAATAATGTGTGTATCACACGTAAACGCACACAACAGGAATGAACCTGGGATACTTTGTTCAAAATGACAATTTACGATTTTATGCATTTCGAACTTTGTGTTATCAAATTTCTTTTCAACTAAAATTCAAACAATGAAAAATGGTTAGCTGTGTCGCATTTGAAGTGCTTTTACACAGTTAATATATAGCAAGATTACTATTTGGAATTAAGATTTTTAATGTAATCAGAGATCGTGTGTGTTGATACACTAAAGTTTTCAAAGTGCAGCAACGATGTATTGTCGTATAAAATGTATTGAGAAGAAATAGTTAAACTGGTATTGTAATAAAAACAAACAGCAAAAATTTTAATTCAAACTTCTTTTAGAATAAATATGTGATTAAAATAATAATTTTTATTTTGAATTTGAGTTCATTTTGCACAGTAAAATTAATTCAAATGTTATGCATAGAAAGCAAAAAAAAAAAAAGATATCACCCTGAATAACTTTTGTTCTAGTAATCAGACTTTCATGAACTAAGGGACAATCTTAATTGTTCCTGGGGGTGAACTTAAATATGCTAATTAATTAGAGCTAACTATTAATTAAGTTACAAAATATGACAGAAAAACGTACTTTCTCTGAATAGCCATACATTCTTTTTTTATACATATACACTCTATAACAAAAAAATCTACGCACCAAGAAGAAGTTGTCCGATTGAAACGAAAATCGGTGGATAGGAAGACAATGTACAGAATAGTAAATGATTAAAATTTCAAAACTATGGAATAATTTATTGCAGAGTTACAGTAACAAGTTCAATAAGGTGTTGACCCGCCTCTAGCCTGGATACAAGCTGCCACACGGCGTGGCATAGACCGATAAAGCTCCCGGATGGTCTCTTGCGGTATTTCCTGCCAAATTCGATCCAATTGTCGAACGAGGTCATCAACATTCCGTGCCAGATGCAATCGCCTTCCCATCATATCCCAGACATGCTCGATGGGAGAGAGATCTGGTGATCTGGCAGGCCAAGGAAGAGTTTGACAAGCTTGCAGACAGTTCATAGCAACACGTGCCGTATGTGGTCTGGCATTGTCCTGCTGAAAAACCAGCTCAGGGTGCTGCAAAAGGAATGGTAGCAAAACAGGTCTTAGGATGTCGTCAACGTACCGCTGTGCAGTAAGTGTACCTCTAACGACGACCAAAGGGGTCCGGCTGTCAAAGGAAATGGCATCCCAGACCATAATGCCTTGTTGAGGGCCGGTGTGACGTGCAATTGTGAAGGCAGGATCCCCCCTCTGCCCTGTGCGTCTCCAAACACGTCTTCGATGATTTTCAGGACACAGTTGGAAGCGGGATTCGTCGTTAAAGACTATACGTCCCCAGTCGGCATCATTCCAGCCTGATCTGTTCAAAACATTCAAGCATACGAAATTTCAAAGCAATCGGATGATTGCTTCTTGGTACGTCGATTTTTTTGTTATAGAGTGTATTTGGAATCCTGACCCTTAAAATAGGTGGGGTAGACAAAATTTCGAAAAAATTGGGTCTTAAATTGGGTTTCAAGAAGGATTTATATATTTGGTGATAATCCCAGAAAACAGCCAAGTGGCCGCCGCAAATGAACATCTTAAGATAACCCGTAGATTCAAGAGAGAAAGACTTAATTTTACTACGTTGCTAAGAAACCAAGTTCAGACTATAAGAAAATTGAAACAATGTTCTGAGATTTTTCAAACAATGTTCAGAGAGGTTTAATTAATAATCATTAATACAAAATATCTGGAAGTTTCCATGCAATTCCATATCTGGAAGTTTCCATAGAAAATTTTTAACTTGATTTCTGTCCAAAAAGCCAAGATTTTTTTTATATAATCTATCGATTTATAAATTATTTATGATTTTCTAAGCTGTTAGAATTTAAATACATGAACTTTTTATCTGACATTATTTTGGTTTTTTATGTTGCTTTTACTTTATATATACGAGGATTTCATACTAAAATCAAATTTACTTAACTTATTATAACTGCTTACAAAATTTTAGGAATAATCATTTTTACAGCTTTAATTGAGTCTTCTAGGTAAGAAAGTTTGAAGAAACAAAAAAATTTGCCCGAAAAGTAAAATGTAGATAGCAAAGTAATTCTAATGCACATTCACAAGGTTTTATATAATTTACACTATTTCTTTTTTTCTCTAGCTCAAGGAATTGCTGAATATTAAGTGGTATTTTAAAGACATTGAAATATGTTACGTTTAGGAATAACATATTGAAATAATATGCTACATATTGTATGATTCATTGTTTAAAAAATCGCTTCATTCTGCCAGATATTTAGGTTACATGGTTTTCTTTGGATAAAGATGATTTGCAAACAGCAACTTGATGCTTCGATATAACCTGAAACTTATTTTCGCAAATTCAAAATAAAATGTCTCACAAGATGTTCTTCAATTACAATAAGCTACATTTATCACCAAATATTGCTACTATGATTTCTTTGTTTTCTTACATATACCTGGTCCGATACTTTCTTTTTCAATAGGGTTCGTACGATCCTTAAGATACTGAAATTGTGGCACAAAAACTTAAAAGATAAAATGTTTAATTTCATTAGCTCAAAATATCTAGTCTCAAAATTTTAATTTTGAAGTTCAAGAGAACCTATAGTTACAATATTGATGATACGGTTCTCTAACGTTTTTAAAGACAACATTGAGTCCTGTTAAAACATTAAAATGCATATCTTTACTTTTACGAGCATAAAAATCCTTATGAAGATAATGTTCAAGTGCTAAATGTAAAACAGTATAATTGATGATAAAAACTTGACTGGCTTCAAAAAATATAAAGAGAGAAATAAAAGCAGACATGTTTCGAGAGTTCAAATATAAGCGCCTATTCTCAAGACTCGTCAGGCGTAAATGACTTGTTTCTATAAAAAGTAAGAGTTTCTGTAAAAAGAGAGTTTCTATAAAAAGTAAGCCAACCTTCTCGACAACTTTTATGTCAACCTTTTTTTTCTTTTTTTTAATCAAAGTAAATTCGAAAATTGCGCATCTTTTACTGCATTTTTTTAAAATCAGATGATGATTCTAAAATTATCGCGGCTTCGTAACCTTTTAACAAATTTCAATTTTTAGTATTTGCTGTTTAACAAAATAAGGCATTTTCCTAATAACAAATTATGCTAGAAAAATATTTTGGGAATCATGCTAAAGTTGAAGAATAATTTCAACAAAAAAATTTTTTTTCAACATCTGTTTTTAAAAGAGCAACTTTTTTAAAATTAACTGCGTAACATTTAAGCTTAAACGTCTAAATAAAATTGCGATTCGAATTTGTTAATTTGAAACACAAAGCAAACAGTTGTAGTTTTTTTAGTTGCACTAATATGTATTTACTTTTCACAAACCAAACAAATATGAAACAATAAAGTAAATAAATAAATAATTTGGTTGTTCAATCTTAGAGAAAATGGTGCACTTATTTACTAAGATCAGTCAGACGTTTTGTCCTGAGTAACTTTAATAAAGAAATTTTCTTAAAAATCTTATCAGCTAACTGATTATAGTTCTGAGACTCGAAAAAAGACTTAGCAATTATTTACAACTAATGTTAATGTAAAGTAAACATCTAAGTACTAATAAAAATTAAGCAGAATAGCTTAGTACATTATCGGGAAAAAATCGACGTGTTAGCATAAAGAAAGAGTAAAAGATATAATGAAATAATTAGTTGGATAGTTCATTGAATCACTCGCCGCCAGGTAATTAAAATTTTAATTTCACAATTAACCCCTTAACGCAGAGATTTTTTGAAAAAAAACGGACAAAAAAAATCCCTTTTTTTATGTAAAAAACATACTTTAGAACACAAAAAAAATACATTTTTAATTCCCGATTATACTCGAGTGTGAAAAGTTATAGCAGCATAAAATACAACGCCGCTCGAATTATCTCGAGTGTGCACAGTTTGGTCTGTTTAGCGCTCTCGAATTAACTCGAGAGCACAAGTTAAGAGGTTAAGATATTAGGACGACATTTAAGATACTGAGATATTTCTAGATGCTTAAAAAGTTTGGCTACGTATTTGACAGCATTTTATGTTCGGTATACTTTTCGTGGGGACATATAAAACATCAACGCTATTTTAGATAATCTGCGTTAAAGTCACAAAAAGCGGAAAAAAAAACAGAAGAAAAAGACAATCAATAATTTATCTTTCTTTTTCAAAAAAAAAATTTATAAATAGTATGCTTTGTAAATAGTCAGATGTTTTGCATCAAATAATTTTAAACAGCAGAATGTTTTTAATTTCGAAAGATTTTATTCTTAGCTAGCAGGCAACAATTCTAAGTTTTCTTTTAATAAAAGCATAACAATAATTTAAAAAGGAACTTTACTATAAAGAAAAACTAAAATACTAAGAAATATTGATTAGTGTATTAATGAAAAAATAATATAAGTGATGGCGAAAAGAATACGATTTTTAAAAATGTTAAAATTTAATTAAATAGTAGTTAAAATAGATCTGCGAAACTCGCGCGGACAGGCAATTAACGAATTTATTTTAAGATTAGGACGATATATAAAATGTTGAGAAATATTAAGATGCTTAAAAATGTTGACTACGTATTCGTATTATTGATTATAAAATATATATTGCAGAAATTTACAAATATATTGTTCCAAATCTATGACATACGTATGTATATTATTGAAATTGTATCAATTGTAGAAAACTCAATAAAATATAATTACATTAAATATAAGCACAATCTGATGTAAAATCATAATTAATCAGAAGCATGCTTTTATAAAACTCGACATTAGTAGAATAAAATCATTTTTATTCAATAAAATGTTTTATTGAAATTTCTTTACTAAACTATGAATAAATTTTAAGACAACTAAAAAAGAAACAGCGTATTTTATAATTTAAAAAAATAATAAACAAAAAAGATTAGCTATTGATTAACAGCCAAAAAAATATGAATGAAATTTTACGCCACGCACGCGTAAGTCAATTTCCTCTTAAGTTAACCAAATTTTAATATTAATCGCCTAATTTAAATATTTTTTCATTATCGCCAAATTATTTTTAAAACAATTAATTTTAGTTTTTCTCAGATTCTACTGCATAAAAACAGTTCAAACTTTAAATTTTTCAATAGAAAAATATGTTGATTAATATGGTACAAAAAAATTCCTACCTCATAATTCAAAATTTTTTCATCCTCAATTAAATTAAATAATAAAAAATGATAAATTATTATTAAAAAAATTTTTTTGCATGAAATTATCTTTGGGTAAATAAATTTTATGAGTGGGTGAAGTATTTTTATGAATTGCTTAATTAGTTATAAAAATATGACTTAAAAGTCAAAAAGTGAAATTAACGCTAGGGGGGTCCAAACTTTGAATCCCTCTCCTGACCTAACTGTGGGGACCATGTTTCTCAGGTTGCGGCTACTCCCTGCATTTTAAAGATAAAGAATCGAAATATGTAACTTATTATTATCTATTAACTATTAACTTATTTTCGTTTTCTCTTTGTTTCCGTTTTCAGTTCAGTTTTGTTTTTATTGTGCTATATATATATATATATATATATATATTAGTATGTGTTTATTCAAAGAAAGTACGTTTTTGTGTCCGATTTCGTTACTTAATTAAGATTTAGCACCAAATAATTAGCATGTTTGCGGTCACTCCCAGGAACCATTAAGATTGACACTTAGTACGTGAAAATCCGATCATTAGAATTTAAAGTTATTCAGGGTGATTTCTTTTTTTTCCCCCACGGTACATAAATATATTACCAAGTTTTTCAATAGTATTCATGCGATTAGTGCTAAAACTGTTAGCATGTATTGTCTATGTTTTTTCTTACAACTTTCTAAATTAACAATTTATTATTAAAATATAGATATATAAAATTTTTCAATTGAATTTTTTTTTTGGGGGGGGGGAATGCAAGCAGTGAGTTAAAAGAAATAAACATGGAAATGCTTTAACAATTTAAAATCATGTTGATTGGAATTAAGCTATATTTAATTAAACATGAACTTTAATTCTAAATATTACGCAAAATTCATTATTCAACTGAAGTATTTAATTATTCAACTCAGTTAAAAATCTAATAATTTAATCTTGCTAAGTATTAAGCATAAAATGACGATAAAAGAAAAATGAGTAAAAAGAAATATATATATATCTCTGCGTGCGTGCGTGCGTGCGTGCGTGCGTGCGTGTGTGTGTGTGTGCGTTTAATACTAGATGAAACAATACTTATTGCTTTAGAGGGTTAATAAGGCCAGCATTTTAAAATTAAACTGTTTTCCCAACTTGAGAAAAAAAATTTTATCTTTTTCATATTTTTATAAAAATTATGGTAAAAAATTTTGCTAATATTTAATATAGCGTAAAAACATACATAGTTGTGTGAAAAAGGTTTATTCAATATAGAATTCTTTTTTCTCTTCATAATTTTATTTGAAAGGTTAAGTAAGCATGTTTCATAAATCCGTACACAGTACATACCCGTCAACAACTCGATTATCAGGAGGGTTTTTTTTCTTTT
Organism: Parasteatoda tepidariorum; assembly: GCF_043381705.1. Classification (NCBI taxonomy): domain Eukaryota; kingdom Metazoa; phylum Arthropoda; class Arachnida; order Araneae; family Theridiidae; genus Parasteatoda; species Parasteatoda tepidariorum. The sequence goes on along the minus strand of NC_092215.1, from coordinate 12,995,597 downwards.
TTTGCATAATTAGAGCACTAGTGAATTATGCTTTATCACTTTATTATCAATTTAATAAATGTGATTCAGATTGATCACAAAAACAACAATAAATACAAAAAGTACACGCAACAACAATAAGTACAAATAGGTTAGATAAAAGACGTGATAATCATGCAATGAATTTCTTAAGGTAAAACTTATTGAGTAATCTTAATCAGATATTTCGCACCGTTTTAAATATTGTGAGAAGCTATTATATTTGTAGGCATCGATGACAGTATTCATGAGATAGAGATATTTTTTTCACATTGTTTTAATATCTGCCAAAAGTTATCCTTGTTGCTAACATGCTTATCACCGGTAAATATCTTAAAAGAGCACCGTAACGATTTTTCTTTTAGATTTCATGGTATTACTGTGAAATTTAATGACTTAGTCAATTACATTGTCGGTGTTTTACAGATTATGGATATTATTCAATTAAAAACAAATGAATCGTGTTCTCTCAATTCTATTTCTAACTAGTGTCAATGCAACTGACTGCAGCACTTGATTTTTTATATTCTCTCCCATTGAAATGTTAATGTATTTCATCCACTTGCTTAGGAAAACCTCTACTATATTTTTCAAGCGTTATCTCTAATTATCAAAATACATTCAATAAAACTAGTTGAGAATTTTTTTTGAACAAAATTAAATTATACCCCCCTCACAATAGTAACTGATAAAAGTAAAATTTCGTTCCTTAACTGTTACCCCGGTGACAGAATTTAATAAGTTAATCTGTAGCACCATGTTCAGAAATCAAAATTTGTTAGTAAATCAAACGCAATCATGGAGACTAAAATCGTAAAATTAAAATTAAATGAGGCTAACCCTAACATAAGCAAAGCAAAATTTAAATTCGCAAATATAAGTTAGATAAAAATTACACACAAGAAATGTATCTTTACATTTCATTTAAAACATGAAAATGTGGTTTTAAAGAACGATGGACTAAATCTATATTTAAAGCATCTAAATAACTAGGCAGAAGAAAATTTATGCAGATTAAGTTAAATTCAACTTTTAGGATTATGCAAAAATTTCTGCTAAGGTCCTCAGCAAACAAATTTCTGCGTTATCACTGCAGAAAAAAACCTTTCTTTTTTTTAAAAAAAAAAACCTTTTTCAAACACTATCTAGCTGGGTTTTTTTTCTTTTTTTGAAATCTCAAATAAAAATTAATTTGAAGATGCTGTAGTAACCTGCAATGCCCGCTATAGAATTTCCATTACCGGGACTATATTACTAAAGACAACTTTTAGAACATTTTTATCAGATTTCTCGAAAATTTTGAAAGAATTAATTTTCCTTCCTTTTTTTAAAAAGAGAAAATTATTTATTTAACAATAAAATAAGAACTAGTTTTCCTCTTATCTATGATATTATAGAAATTTAAAATTTTAAGCAAAATAAAAGCATAAATAAAGATAAAATCACAAATAAAACCAAAAAAAAGCTCAAATATAACATTTATATTTAAACATTTACAAGTTTTATTTTTTTTAAATAGTCTATAATTGAAAATGCAATTTAAAATGAATGAATTTTTAATTAATTTTTTTTCACAATTTTCTGCTCAAATATTAAAAAAAGCTTGTAAGTTGTTTTCTACTTCATAATTTTTTTTTAAAATTGTATAAAACTAATCATTGATATGAAAATTAAAATTTAGTAATTTAGTTAAAAAGTTCTTGCATTTATTTCATAAATAATAATTTTTTTGATTCATTAGGTACGTATAAGTAAAATCTGTACTAAATATATCCATTGATAAATACATTCAGCATACTATCTAAAAATTGTTTTCTGTATTCATACTTAATGATATTTGATTGCGAAAATTAGAATGCTATTTTTAATTTTGAATTCACTACGTAATTATAAGTATATTACAATATTATATATTTTTATAACATTTTAAAAGCTCTTCTTATAATTAAATAAAGGTCTATATTCCTCTAAGTCAGTGTTTCCCAAACTTATGACTTTTGTGTACCCTTTCTAAATTTTTCGTAATGCTGTGTACCACTAATAAAAAAATGAGTGTATTTTTTACTATAAAAAAAATTGCACAAAAGTTAAAAATCACAACTGGCTGTTGACACCACTAATTATTAACTGCAAACTCCGCAAAAAATAGCAAATAGAAAAATACGTAATCGTAAATTTTCATGGCTAGCTTTGTTTTTAAATAAGTTTGTTTGAAATTTTCGTTTATTGCAAGATATTTCGCATAAGGACGCGTACCCTCGCTAAACTGTTTCCGTACCCCTGGGGGTACGCGTACCACACTTTGGGAAACACTGCTCTAAGTGAAACATTAAAAGAAACAGTTTTTATCTCTTAATAAATTCATTAAAATTACTTTCAATTTCAGCTCTTTTATTTCGCTTGATTAAAAATAGCTCAATGAAGAATGTGGAACTAATGCTATTATTTAAACTAAATTGAAATTGTAAATTGCTTAAAAGTTTGGTTTAATACTTGATATTACTTTATTGAAAATAGTTTCTTCCACTTTGGTTGAATTAATAGAGATTTAGATGAAGAATTAAAAACCTATTGTTTAGATAAATTAAATGAGGAAAATATATTAACTGCATTTGTTTATTTCTTTTTTCTTCTCATACACAAAAAATTTTCCCGAAATCAAAATAATTAATCCGACAAAAATATACGATGATTGTCGTATAATATATATTCCTTGCATTTCTTTAGATCTTTGCATTCAATTTTAATGTCATTCCAGATTTGGTCTATAGCCCAAAAGACGTACATTTATTTATTTTTAACGTTTTCAATCATTTATTTTAAGTTCTGTAATTTCGGAATAAATAAATGAATCGTGAAATATTCGTTGTAGAAATGTATAAACTTTTTTAAAAAAATAAAATTTCTGTTATATATCCTTTGAGTCAATTTTTATTTATAGATCCTCTATTTAAATCAGTCATATTTCCCACCAATATGATAGAGTTATATAGCATAGGGAAGGGAAGTAATCGGATAATGGTCGGTGAAACTTTATCTCCGGTACTCTTTTTCCGAACCAGAAGACTACGAATTTGGTGCTAAGCCAAAGTCGTAGATCGCTTGCAATTATTACAAACGTTTCAACCATTAGTAATAGTTCAAAACAATAAATATGATGGTAGTATGATCAAAAAAATAAAGATGTCAACATAATTCTATGGTTTAGAGTAAAAATTAGCTGACTAAATAATTTTATGTCACGAATTTTTTTAACATTCCATTTACTCCAATAGAAAATCGTTCGAAAATCTATGGAAGTAATTTACCTTGGTAACAAGAATCTTTTTTCCTATGATATACACTTGCTTTTAACCATACGTGGTTCCAGTTCCTGTAATATTGTGTAATAATGTGATAACAAGAATGCATTATTATAATAAATGCTTTTACATTAAAGTGTTTAAAGCCCTTTTTGCCAATTTAATGGCAGATTTAACTGGTGTAAATTCATTAAGAGATAACTTTACCCGATGAGGATACTTGAAATCCCTTAGCTTCAATCAAGACAAACATAAAATTGAAATAATTAATTAAAGATGAAATATTTAATTACACTTAAAAGTAAGTTTATTTCATTTATTTAAATTGTCTTATTAAAATTTTCTGTCCTGCGCGTTCAAAGGATGTCAGCTTGTATATGTTAGCGGCAAAGTATGAAACGCCGGCATTGTATAGAATGCCTGACGTTTTTATGCAAAGTATGAAATGTGAGAAGTATTACATACTTTGCCTAGGCATTCTATAGAATGCCGGGTGCTATTTAGGCAAAGTATGAAATAAACGTCCTGATGAGGTTATTATCAGGGGTGATTGTGAGCCCAAGTCAAAATTCCGGAAAATTTCTTGAGTTAAAAAAAAAAAAAAAAAACAGTTTAAATTGAAAAATTAGAAAAACATTTAAACAAGGTTTTTTTCTCCTTTTTCTCAATATTTCTTAGTTTACTCAAAATATTTTTAAAATTTTACACATACCTATACCATTTACACATACCTATGATGACCTGGAGAAGTAATTAAAATTTACAAATATGTCTTTCTTTCTAGAGTTTATGATTATAACAACTATTTACTGATAAAAAATTAAGATTAATCATGAATATAAGCTTATAAAGTATCTCTCTGGCTCTCCCTTACGAACAAATAAAATAAACTGTGTTTTTAAGTTCCACCNACACCGGGCAGTGGCCCTTGACCTTAAAAAAACATCAGTGTAGGATATACCGGGCAAATGTATGCCGGGCAATGGCACTTGACCTTAAAAAAACATCAGTGTAGGGTATACCGGGCAATAGCACTTGACCCTAAAAAAACATCAGTGTAGGATATACCGGGCAGTGGCACTTAACTAGACCTAGTATAGATTTCGGACATTTACCAAAGGTCCAGTCATACTAGTTCTAGTTAAGTGTCATTGCCCGGTATACATTTGCCCGGTATACCCTACACTGATGTTTTTTTAAGGTTAAGTGCGATTGCCCGGTATACCCAACACTGATGTTTCTTCTAATCTATCGTCAGTAAGTATTAAAATATCGAAAAAATTTAAAACTACCGATTTCGGTCATTCACAGTATCATGCATTTCTCAAAAATAAAAATGTTATTCTGAAAAAATACTGAGAGTGCCATTGAAAACAATTATTCAAAATGTGAAAAGAAAACTAAAAAGTTATGCAAAACAAAACTTAAGCCTTTCTTATTAAGGGAAGCAAAATTTTCATATAAAAAAATATGAAATTAACCTACTTGTTGCAACATGGCAGGCTTGAATGACATTTTGAATTACATTTCATTAAATTTTTCACGCAAAGACATTTCATATTTTGGCACTTGGTTTTGCACATACATTTGGCGAATCCTTGGCCGCTGCCACTGGACTGAGCAATTGCAACTGAACTTCGTGGTCAGGAAAATCTTCAATTCTAAGCAAGTTCTTAGGGCATAAAGTGAACTGTGATCTCGCATATACTTGTTTTAAAATTCCTTCAGATGTTCCAAGTCGATAGAAACCACCCTCTGTCACATTCATTACAGATATTGCCCCTTATCGACGTCAGGAATAGGAACGTGCACTGTAGCTCCCAAAGAAGCAGTGGGAAATTTCTTTTCCAAATTCATTTTTTTGGCTTGTATTTCGAGATTGATTTTACAGTTTATTTTACTTTCGATAGCATTTTCAGTTTTGAAACAAATATTGCACAAAATATCCATTTCATTACTAGTATGGCCACAGAAGGTATGAATTTTTTGAAGACACATTTTGCATGCAAGTGCATCACCCGTTTCCCTTAAACACACACAACAGGTATCAGAAATGAAAGTCTCTTCGGTAAGCATGCCTTCATCATGTTGGTTTAGTTCATTATCGCCTATAATCTTATGCGTGTTTTTTGAAACAGGCTTTTTTTCTTGCATAATCTGATTAGTTTCGTCTTTGTCCATTATTTGGACGCTTTCTATTACTTTTCCTAGCTGCTCCTCTGTATTTACGTCTTTTAAAACATCCTCGGGTAGAGAAAACGTTGTAAGCCCTAATTTAGGTTTGCAGCCAGAAAGAGCTTCGTATGGTGTTCTTTTGATCCCAGAATGATAAGCTCTATTTTTCGTAAATTGCACGAAACGCAGTCCTTCACTCCAGCGGTCAGACTTATTATCTTGCATCCATGCACAAAGAATATTTTCGATATCTTGATTAGCTCTTTCGACACTACCCTGGCTTTGTGAATGGCGAGGCTTCAGTGCTGGCCAAAACTCCTTCAAGCTCGTCACCACATTATTGACAAATTCCCTACCATTGTCAGACTGTAATATAGATGGCGCTCCAAGCAACGTGAATATGTCCACTAGGTTGTTGGCTGCTTCTTCAGCTCTTTTTGATGTTAGAGTTCTGAGAATCACAAATTTTGTGAGATGATCTTGGTACACCATAATAAATTTGTATTCTTTATCTGGTTGAGACAGAAAGTCAATGAGATCTACCTGACAATGGGAATTAAAATCAGAAAAAACCATAGGTTTCACAACAATGCCCTTTTTAATACCTTTCTGTTTTTTTTGGGAAGGTTCACAAAGGTGGATATACAGTTCAATATCATGACGTGTAATGTTATTGTATTTGGTTGAAAGTTCTTTCATTATTCTATCACGTCCTCCGTGTCCAATAGACAAATGAGCTTCATGAAGTACGTGAAATAACTCATTGTCCGTAACGTAATACTTTATAGTATTGGCGCCTTCTTTAACAGGATAAATGAGTTTACTTTTGCTTTCCACAATCATCACATCGTAGCGATTCAGCAACCAATAGTCCCTGGTTTCCTTCTTAGTAGTCATTTTGGCTTTTTGTACATAATTTATTAACTTCAGGTAAGTAATTTCGGTTAAGAAAACACTGTTTTTTGCAGCGTTAACTCTCAATTTGCACAGTTCATCGTCGAATTCATGTGTATAGACCATGACTCTTTCTCTAATACTACAGCTTGCTCCTCCATTTCCATGTAGCACAGTAAAAAAATAATCTTTGTTATTAGTCAAAAGTCACGAGCCTTGCCAAGTCATATTTGAAACGAATCTGAAATGTATTTTATACTTTGCCGGTTTCTCGTTTGGCAATCTATAGAATGCCTAGGAAATGTGTGAAAAATAAATCATTTCATACTTTGCCGGTAACATATATATCTGAAACGGATGTATATTTAAAAAAATAATAATAAATAAATAAAAACAATTTTGATAATTAACGAACATTTAAATATATATATATAGAAGTAGTTGCTGTTGCAGTTCTTTTACGCAGCACTAGAGCTACACAACACAATGGGCTATTGGCGACGGTCTGGGAAACATCTCTGAGGATGATCCGAAGACATACCATCACAATTTCGATCCTCTGCAGAGTGGATGGCACCCCAGCTTCGCATGACTTGATCAATGAAAAGCTAACTTTAATGTTTGATTGTCATAAACATTGATAATTATTGTATTTAGTATTATAGATAAGTGCTCTTAACAGTTTCACATTCTTTTTTTATAAATATTTTTTTACACTATGTTGTTCTAAATAATACTTCTGTATTCATAGTTTTATTAAAAAATAAGAAAAAAGATGTTAAGAATTTTCTTTTTTTTTACAAAATTACTACATTAATAGTTTATTTTTAATACGAGATTAATGTACTTCAATTACATATTTTGTGGTTTATTTCATTTCTAAGTTTCAAACTAATAAATCAGGTCTTGAAAATTCATCGCTTAGTTTTATTTATTTTTTCTAAATTACAGCTTGTCAGTATGAAAATTAATAATAAGAATAAATATTAAGCTTCATAATTTCAAAACTTGATTTCAGAATTAGAATTGTACTTGGTAATAAAAATAAATTAAAAAAAATGAAATATCAAAATACTTTGATTTTACACTAATTTGATAAGTTTTTTTTTCCTCGAAAGTGTTATTAGGGTCGATGCTTTTCCAACAAAAATATAAATATTTTAAAAAATGTACATTGAAAGTTGAAAAAATACACTTAACCTTATCGTTCATATAATGCCATTATATAATGAGTAGTGCAGTATAGGCAATTTATTCTACTCTGTCAGTTACTCTATATTGAAGACAATTCACGAGTTTATTTTGTGTTCAAATCATAATGCATATTTATAATTTGTTTTATTTACTATAACACGTCTTGTCAAATTATTTCATGTTAATTCGATAATATTTAGTTTGGAGAGAATAAGTGTGAAGTTGTATTTTTAAAAAAATTAGCAAATTTAATTTTTCACGAGGTGTACCTTAAAGTTGGCAGCAAAAAAAATTTTACTATTAATTAAATTATGAAATCAGACCCACAAATAATTTTTTTTGACAAATTTGAAAAGTTTTACCCTCAAAATTGGTTTAGATGCAATTTAGAAATTATGACGCCTTGTAGTTTAGTCAGAAGAATGGGTGACAGTTTAGGCTCTTAATGCTTTTTTAGATACATTTTCGTGTTTTGAAACATTATTTAATACTAATTTCTACAATCTAGAAATACTTTCTCAAAAATATAAACCAATTTAACCAAACCAGAATAATTTTAAATCACATTAAGCCATAAAATTATCTATACTTAACTCCATATTAATATATCTGTTTATAGAGGACTAATTTTTAATTGACTAATGATATAATCATACTACAGAACCCAGAACCTCATTAACGCAAAATTAGTAAAACTATCATAATCATTTCATGCTAATTGAATTTTATATTATGAAAACAATTATGAAAACAATTGAAAACAATTGTTTTCAATTGTTTTCATAATTGAACATTATGAAAACAATTTATTTACTATTAATACATATTACGTACTACATTAATGTAGTAAANGATTTGTACATTATTTCCTGGAAACTCAACTGTTATTGTTTTATTCATTCAATATTGGCCTAAATGAACATTCATATATACATTCCACTATTCAACCCGATACGGCTAATGAAGGAAGCAGCAAAGACTTCCTTCATCATAGTTATTATTAATAATTAAATTATTATTATTAACAACTAAATTTTAACTTTATTTTACTTTATTCAATTGCCCATCTGCTACTTCAAACAAAGGAGGAAGGATAAAAATTTAACATAAAATAAAATAAAACTGACACCATTTTCATTAACCATTATTTTTCTTTTTTTAACCAAACAGAAAAATCTTGAAAATCATAAATTTGTGTTAAGTTCTTATAAGCAAATTGTTTGTTATTGTATTTTATGTTAAAATCTTCAGTTAAGAATAGTTTATGAAAATAATTCCTCTGATTAAACTTATACATGGAAAGAAAACGAAGAAAAAATTTACCCCTCCGAGCATCTAATATATTTTTGACAAAAAACATTGAACAGTTTTTTAACAATTGAAATCTGAATAAATTCTGATAATTAAACCAATATAAAAATTAATAAGCACCACAGCATAAAAAAGTATTATTTATTGATTTATCATCATTTTTTACTGTTTTTTTTATCAATTTGTTTATAATGTTAACAAATTGTGAATAAAAAATAAAACATGACTTGAGCAAGATAATTATTAAAACAGTGTAACCTTAGAATGCATATTTTTATTAATGTTTAAAAAAAATCGCTGCTGAAAAAAAATATTCTGGACTCTACATTTCAAAATAGATTTCAATGTATGTTAAAATGACAGTATTGGCGCTTTTTTCTTAAAAGCCAAATTACAAAGCAAAAAGTAACTCATTCTGAAAAATTTTAGGGAATAATAGTAGGAGTAACTAATGTAAACTGTCAATGCTTATCTTTGCTCACCCTCCCCCTAACTGATCCCATCTCTTTCAGCTACTCATGAAACCTCAGACAAATACCAAAAAACACTTGCCGTAGTTTGCTTGTAAATGTCTTTTCGTGACACTTCGGATGTAAAAAGTTAATATCGTTCGTGGAAGAAAACTATAACTTAAAAGTTCATTTATTATAGAACATACTGAAAAACAATTTATTCATAAAATATTTTATTTCATCAGTAGCACAGAAAAACTGCAATCACTATCACAAATGTTTATTGATTCATGATTTATCCAAACATAGTCTTAAAATTTGTAAAAGTAATGTCTGTAAAGAAAATTCATTCAAAATAGGTAAAGTATTCTTACATTTAAAAACAAAAGGCAACAAGACTTTTAAGATAACTCTGATTATCTGGCTATACAAGAAGATTGCTAAAGGGCACATTTATAATAATTAATACAATTATTGCTTTTTAATTTTGAAATCACAATAATTTTCACGTATTTAATCAGTATCACTCATCATTCATACATAATATCAAATAAATACAATATAACAAGTCTAAACAACACATAACAAATTAGAACGAACAAGTTTACCCGAGCAGCAAAATGAGCAGAAATATTTTTAATAACTTTCAATTCATTAAAGATTTAAATCAAATGCCAGTTTAAAAAACATGTTAGCAATATTCTATCAATGGCTATTGATTAAATCAATCAATTAAAATATAATATAATAAATTTTAACAACACATAACAAATACGAACAAATTTACCCGAGCATCAAATTGAGCATTGTGAAAAAAACTATCTTTAAAACCAACCAATGTATTCAAAAATTTTTATCACAAACAGGGATGGCCAGTTCCTTCCACAGTGGAAAACGACACTGGAAAAATAGGTTTATTTCATCAGAAGTAGAAGAAACTCTTTAAAATAACAATGTAGTTTAAATAGTAAGAATAATTTCTATGCCTTTAATAAATAATTCTCAAATAAGTGAAAAGCAGTAAAATAATTTTAATAACTTTAATAAGAAATAAAAGCGATTGTTAGTGTTTCTTACAATATTTTAGATAAAGGATTGATGTAGAATGTAAAAATTGAACTTTAGAACTTTAAAAAAGTTTACTTTCCAACAGAATAATTAAAATATTGTAATTAAATTACAAACGGTCTTGTGCTAAAAATCACATATTGTATACTACAAATAGCATACTAATTTTCATATCCCAACACTAACCATCACATAATCATTCACTCTCTCGCACTATAATAAATTTTATTTGTTTCCAATTTGAACCACTCTTTAATGGTTAACTTTAAACAATTGTACAGATAATTTTAAGTTTCTTCCATTTCGTCCAGTTTTTTTCCACATCTTCCAGTGTCATAGAAGAAAAAGTTTTCTTCATGAAGAAATTGTAACCCTAATCAATAATTAGCGATAAAAAGTATATGTGCATAGGTAAGCATTTTTAATTGTTTTTCACATTATGGACAGACATTAAAAATAAATTTCTAATGAAAAAAGAATATTTTTCACTTACAAATTTTAATTCTGAAGATCAAAATTGTCTTAGCAGTAAAATATATAACTTTAAATATATTAAAATTGAACAATTGCTTCAACAGAATTGATAACTTTAATCATACCAAGTGATTTTCAATAACAACAAAATATTCATAACATGAGCTAAACTGATAAAAATTTATCATGAATTTATTATTGAAGATTATTCTTGGAAATTATTTGATGCCTAAATGTAAAGTGATCAAGCATAATATTCAAATAATTACATTCATTTCCTAGAACAAAATTTAAAATCATTATTAATTCATTTTATTATTAAAACTATAATCTTTTTATAAGGTTAAATAAATATTAAACAGATAAATAAATATAATATTACTATTAATAATTGAAGATACAAGATTAAACTAAATGAGGTAACTAAATTAAAATATCAAAATACACACTTTTAACTTGCCTCAACATAGTAAATTGTAAATAAGTCAAAGTTCATTACAATTAACATTTTCTTATGTACAGAGAACGTAAATTTAATAACGTTAAAATTACATTATTGCATTATACGAACATTATAATTATTAATTATTACATTATACGAAACACACTGTAATCATTACACAATTAAAAAAAATAACAAGTGTATATATACTTTTCATCAGAAAATTCTGCAAAAAACAATATATATCCTTAAAATGATTCTAAGGAACAAACTCATTTAAAAAATTTATATATTTGGTAAAAATTTACTTTTTTTACAAAGAATGAATAAATAAATAAATAAAAATAAATAAAGTAATCAGCAACAGCATAAACTCAATAAAATATTATAAACATAGATCTCTGAAATTTAAGTCATACAAAATTAAGATTTAAAAATGAAAATAATTGGGAGATAGTAATTTGAGACTTTTTTTAAATACAAGATTAATAAGAAATTGTATATATAGACCAAAGGTAAATATTATTTATAATAGTGTACAACTAAATAAAATGATAGAAGCAAAGTATTTTGTGGACTAGCATTAGACATTCAAACTTTTATAACTTGATAAGTTTTATAATTCTATATAAAATCTTTAAAAAAAAAAAAAATTATCTAATACATGTTTTCATATTTATACATTTAGAGCTTAAATTGAGGTAAAAATACATTTGTTCAATTGAAGTATAAAATGTATGAAATTTAATTTAAAATTTGTCACTGCAAAAATTATTATGCAACACATTTAATATATTATAGAAGTAAACATACCAAAGGGCAGCTCCATCAAAATTAAACACAGATGTTGAAATTCCAAACTTTACCATCATTGACACATCACATATTTTTTTAAAGTTTGAAAAGTATATTTTAATGTTATACTACTTGATATTTAATAATATTTAACAAGACTTTTCAATTGAAAAATGTGTCAATTAATTCAAGAAATGTCTTAATTACTCTGCTTCAATTTTTAATAAAATAATTTTAATATTTATTATATTTTGATTATTTTAAGTAACAGTATACTACAATTATGTAGAAAAAAAAATTATAAAAATTGAATTTTGGAAAATTTCTAATTTCAGTTAATAAATTTATCATGACTTTAATGAAACCTCGGTAAAAGTTAATATTTTGTAAAAATTAAGCAATGTATAACAGTCAGTTAAAAATTTTGTTAATTTTTTCTAATATCATGAAAGTTGAAAAAAAAATAGAGGAATTGTAAATAACATGAGTTATTTTGACAAATTTGCTAAAAGGGCTTAACTAAGTAATATGCATTGGAAGTTCACAAATATTATACATGTAACGATGGAATTGCCCTAAAATTTTAATTAATTTTATTAATATTATTACTCGTCTAAATAAAATGTTTCAGCCAATAAGAAATCGCCATATATATTTAAAGCAGCAAAAAAAGAATGAGTTTTTTAAGCACAAATAACTATGCTTTTACTTTTATACATACAATTTCCACCCTTTTTCCATGCAAACAGCTTTTAAATTTTAAGAAAAAAGAGTGCATATCACTCAGGAGATAATTAAGAATTACATGCCTAAATAACTACCTTAAACTCATAAACAACTATATACAGATGTAATATGATCTTATACAATTCAACATTTTGGGGACAAATATACAAAACAAGACAGCAAAATTTAAAAAAGTTATGTCTTATCACAGCATTTTTTGCATATTTAGAGTTCAGGTATAAGTAAAATTTATGTTGGTAATTATTTTCAAACAAATATAGTCTATTAGTTCGTAATGTAAAGTCCAGTAATGAACTAATCAAAAATTTATTTAAACAGTTTTCCTTAAAATTAATAAAGGTCCTGGGCAACCAGCTAATAATAATAAATAATGTAAAGAACAAAAATTATAAGAGCATGTTGATATAACAAATTGAATTAAAAAAATATTTTCCATTTTTAAAAGTTTTTAAGCTAATATTATAAAATCAATAAAAAAAACTGAAACAGATAAGATAGAAAATATTGTAAACCTTGTTTTCTATTCGGTACAAGCTTTGGTTTAGATGCAAAATTGTAAAGTCTAATGCATATTATTACTTTTCTCAGATCACAGCAAAAGTTTATAGCTGTAATATTATTTATTTTAAACTTAAATTGTTAAAACTGAATACTGAAATTGTTTAACTCATTTCAGAAATTATATTAAGAAAATATTTAAAATGACATGTTAACTTCTTGTTCAACGAACAAGATGACTGAGATTTCACTACGAATTTAGAAAGAGCTTAGAATGAATTTAGATTAAAAACGTTAATAATACAAAAAAAGCTATAAAAAATTATTTACAATAATCACACATAGCAGTGAATGATAGTTACATTTCACACTTATTCCTCCAATTGAATCTTCAACTTCTTTCTCCTTTGTACCTCTAAAATAGGATATGCAGGTTCCTTATGACAGCTTTTAATATATATTTAAAGAATCATTGTTTAAAATTAAAACAAACGAATTTACACTTTCTATGGCACACCTGCCAACATTGGAAAAATAAGATAACAAATATTTTACTAGCGAAATTTTTTAGGATATGAGAAAAGCTTTGATACAACATGCATAATCATGTAAGTCAAAAAGAGAAATTCAAAATTGGATATAATATAAGCACTTACATTTAGAGAAATAAAAGATATGTATATAAATCATAACCTAAAGAAGATTTTTTTCAATCATTATTTATGATTACTAAACTATTAAAACTCAACATACTGCAGTACTGGCAATAGCATTATCTGTTGAGGAAAAAGAGCAATATTTTAACGCCAAATTTTTTTTCTTTAAATTTCTTCAAAAAATACAAAAAAAAATTTGAGAATATACAGGTAAACTGGAGATGGGCGTAAAATACAGGAGTCTTCGTTAAAAAACAGGAGGCATGGCAGGTATGCTAAGGGCTGCAAATATGTGAGAAATAAAAAAAACAAAAATGGATTTTTAAAAAATGCTTCAGTAGCTGTGAACAAAATTTTAAAACCCATGTGTTTGCTTATAGAAACTTGAAGGTGTTAGCTAATTGAAACTTGAAAGCGTTTTAAATTGTCTTTCAGCATCTCCTTGTTGTTCCAGGCAAACAAACATGTTCTCATGCTTTGTATATTTGAATATATATGATTTGAATATATATATAGTAATATTTGAAACCAGAAAATGAATATGTTTTTTGTCCTTATAATTGACAAAAATTCCAAATATATAAATATTAAAGATGATCATGAAGAAAACCTTGCATATCTGGAAAACTAACTTTAAAAGAAAAACGTTTTTCGAATTTTAAGCATATAAAGTTTATTTGAACTGTACCAAACAAAACAAAGCCTACACCTGTTATTTATTTTTCCTTTATATCAAACTTGTCGGAAAGGTTTACTTATGCAAAATTTTTAAATTTCTTTATTCCAAAGTCTTGGTTTTGTTAATAATTATCTGAAAACATATTTTCAATAATATTCTAATGTTTTCTTGCTTTTTAAGAGGGACTTAAGTGTAATAGTTAACAACAATGCACTTGTACACTTTTCAAATACAAAAAAGTGATAATGAGATCTGAAAAAATTACCTTCTATTTCAGAATCTGCAATGCTTGATTAATTTAAAATAACAATAGGAGTTCAAAATACAATAAATACAAGACAAATATAATAAGGAGTTAAAGATACAATTGGAGTTCAAAAAGAATTTGCTTAAATTAAAACCAAAATAAATTTTAAAAAATATAATCGGAGAGTTTCAACCATCTAATAAGCAGTCTTGTTAGAAATGAACTAAAATATAAACATATAAATGAAAAGAGGATGTGTTTAGTGAGCTACTAAATAAATTTTAAGCAAATATTTACTCAATTATTAAAAAAAAATCACAGATTAAAAAGTGCGAAATTAAAATTTGCAAAGTACTAAATTTAATGAAAATTGCCTTTTTTTAATACATTTTTGAATTGTTTAGTTATCTTCACAGATTCATAACAAAAAATATTTCAAAGGAAAAAAAAACAAATTGTAATAGATTGTTCAGATAGTAATTTCGTTTTGTATTGAAAACTATAGATGATTTTCTTATAGTGAAAAAATATTTTTTTGAATTATGTATTGCGCATTCTGACCCAATACCTTTGCCATCTCTTTGGCAATATCATGATTCTTAGCTCATAAAATTTTTGTTCTGTGCAAGCAAAAAAACCGATCCAAGTAACTTTTGACCTCCTCATTTGAAAGTAAAGGTTCATAAATTTTTTTTATAGAACCCGGAACAAATAATAATCAGATTCTCATTTTGTTTTCAGAAATAATGTACTTCAAAAGTGGATAATTTTCTAGTTGCTCCTGACGCAAATCGCGGACATTACCACAACTGTAAAAAAAAATTCATTAAGAACAGGAGAAATCCATATATCATGCTCTGAGATTAAATCTAGACATTTCAAATTATTATGAACTGTCAAAGTCAATAAATCTAATCTCTTATCTCACAAAATGTTATTCATTAGTTTGCACCCGTTCACACTTTTATCACGTCTTCATCAGCTTCAATTTGTTGGATCAAAATTTTGCAAAACAGTTTTAGCAATGGCATTCTGTCAATATATCTATGCACATTAAAAAAAAATTTCCTGTTTTTTTACCTAATAAAGGTTGCAAAAAAGTAAAATATGCTGAAAATGCTACTTTTCACTTTCGATATCTAAAGGATTCCAACCAAAATCTACTGTGTAGTATCAATCGAGTTTCTTTACAAACAAGCTTTACTATATCAACTGTCAGTATGATAATGATTATGAGTCTTAAGTGTGAAGTTGGGATTATGCAGCTTAAGTGGAAAGTTGGCTGCGAAAAATTTAATTCAAGTTTTCTGTTGGAAAAAATTGAAATTATTATTCGAACAATCTTATACATAAAGTTTTGAATAAATTATTGTACATTTTAGATTTTAAAAAAAAATTTCAAATTTGCTTACTTAAAAACTGCATTTAAATACCAAAAGAAATTTATTAAACAAAAATAAAATTATGTCATTTGATTATACTTTTAAAAGAATAGAAAATCTGAGCATGTATAATCAGCTTAAGCAATTATATCATGTTTAGAAGGCAAACATTGTATTTTATTGCTCAATGAACTAGAACTCTCTTGTACAAGAAACTGACAAGAAAAAGTTTGGGGAAGTCTATTTTTGGCAACAATAATGATATAACACTTCTTTGCTTAAGCACTTATACTTATTACCTTAAGGAACAACACAAGCTGTCAAGATTCGTTTAAATACAAAAATCCAAATTTTCCAAAATTTTTCTATTTCAATAACTGTAGAAGTATTATAACCAGTCACAGAACACGATTATGTATAATTCAAATTATAGAAATTAAAATTATAGTTTTAAATAATTATTCTAAGTTTTTTATATTTTTATTTTATCATTTGTTTCCAAATTACTCTTCTTTTAAAAAAAACAATCCCTGAAATTAAAAATGGAGAAGTACTTCAAACTAAAACTATTAAAAAAAAGTTGTTTAAATTTACCTCAAATAATTTTTTTTATCTAATTCACAAAATGATATAGTATTGCTTAATACAATAGGGACAAATATAAAGCATAAAAGCACAAAAAAAAAAAAAAAAAAAAAAAAAAAAAAAAAAAAAAAAAAAAAAAAAGAATAAGACAAGCTACAAATTAAAGTACATTTTTGGCCTTTACAAAAATGCTATTGTTCATGTAATAGTGAATTTCCCATAAAATAGATGACAAGTTCAATTAAGTTTATCTTTTGATAGATAAAAAAAACATATTAAAAAATGGGAAAATACAGATTTGAAAATGGCAAAAATAAATAAATAAGAACTAAAGCTAAATGCTTTCCTCATTACTTCAAATGAATAAATACACAATGTATCAATGTCACATGAAAATGTTCAATTAATGGTTCAACACAGAAAGGAGGAAACAAAAATTTTTGAACAATTAATTTTGCTTCAAAAAAATTATTAATATAAGTTTCAGAAAAAATAAAAGAATATTTTAAGCAATCAGCTCAATGAGCAAGAAATTAATTTTGATTGAAAACTTAATCTCTTTAAAAAAATAGTTTACAATGAAAGAAAGGCAATTCAGGCACATTTCCCAAAGAGGAACAGTGATAGTATAAAAAAATTTCTTGAACTTTCTAATTTTCTTTTTACATTGAAAGTTCAAACGAATACAATATTATTTCAATGAACTATAACAGCTTTTATGATTTAAGCTCCCAGTCAATGTGAAGAAAAAAAAACAAGTCTATTGATACAAATACAAAATTTCAGTTCATAATTTAAATTGTTGAGCAACGAGTATAAAAATATATCATGTGGGTGAACAAACAAATCATTGGAATGTTTCACCCAATTTGTAGGACAATGTAACAGTTTTCACAAATACTTTTCCTATTTTCTTTCAATATCACACATACTAGGAAGAAGATGGTATTCACAATGTAGTTGATGGGCCTTGCATACAATTCCAACAAATTTTAAAACTATATGAAATTAATTTACATCATACAAAGATGAGTTTAATATATTTGGACCTTTAAGAGAGTCATTTACATCCCGTCGAAAGACTGACAAATTTTGAGTAAATCTAGATTGAAGAAAGAATACATGTTAGAAAGAAATATTAAAAATTAACACTACAACTTATCATTAATTATAAGAGTCAAAGTATTTAAACAGGGATGAATAGGGGAAACTGTCTTTCCAGTCTGAGGACATAATTATTTTTTCCTAATTTTAATCCTTTTTAATGTTGAAAAATAATAAGTTTCTTTATTTTTGATGCTTACATGCTAGAGATACATACTTTGAGTTTCATTTCTCCTATTTTTAATCTTGCTCTCTCTCTAGCACTTAAAATAAAAATAAAAAATAGAAGCAGATAATTTAAAAACTTGTTATTTATTTAAAAATTATAAACTGCTGAAACTATATTCAGTGTGGGAAATAAAGAGCAATGTATCCATATTGCCTTTTTTCTATTTTTAATGTTTCATTATTATTTTAGAAAAATTAAAAATTTAGTACAATATTTTTTTTTTTTTTTAACATTTCAATTGATAAAAATGATGATTGGGGAGAGTAGTTCATTTATATTACCCCTTAAACTAAACTTATCACCATTTAAGCCTTGACCTTTTCAGCTAAAACTATATAATTCATTTTCTCATTCAGATTAAAAATTTAAATAAAATCAATAAGGAAAAAACTATGTTATTTTAAACAAGTTTCAATTTTTTTTTCTTTTCCAAAAACAATCTACTATATATATATATATATATCTGGCAATCTGTGTGTCCCTTGTAGCCTATTAAACAAACCAAAGAAAATCGATGAATTTTAGCAAACAGTAGTTTGAATCACGAGGATGGTCACTGTCGAAATTAGAGCATTATACGACGAATCGTTCGAGCGGAATGAGCAAAAAACAAAAAGAAATTTTTAGATTGATTAAGTGTTAGCCATTGTATTAAATATAGCTATATACGATTCAATTGTTCACATATTTTAAAGATTATATTAGTGATAATTATTAGCTTATAGCTCCATTTGATAAAAAAAAACAGTTTATTGCAGGTATTTAAATNAGTCTATAATTTTTCTTTGTTTTATCTTCATTTTGAACTTATATATATATATATATTCAAAAATAGGTTTTTACATCATGCGAGCTTAAAGGACAACAAATTGGCAATTTACAAGTAAAACACATTAACTGAAAATTTTTTAGTTTGAATCAAATTATTCATAACTATAATCATAGCTTAAGTGTTTCACTTGTAAGTCAACAATATCATCTCAATAAAAATTATTTTTTTAGTAAAAAAAAGGTGACAGAGAAAGTCAGAAAACAGAGAAAGAGAATTATTATTTTGAAATACAATGATAAACTTCTTACAAAACAGCTTTAGATTAATGTTATGAATATTTAACTGCATATCCTTACAATTAAACCTTAACAAAATGATGTATGTTATTTCTATAGCACACACAGTTTGAAATACTACTTTATGATCTTTTGATAATATCCAAGTCTTTCACTATACTCAAAAATATGTCCGTAACATTGCAAAAAGCTAAAATAGAGGCTTATTCAGCTGGTAGTAACACGACAGAACAGTTTTTTTTTAAAAGTATAATTGAATATGTTTTATTAGGTTGTTTTTTTTAATCTCTTTTGCTATATTGTAGTTTTTTTATAATAAAAACAGCACTGATCTGTATGTACTGTATAAAAGTTTCAATCATTCACAATTCAGAAAGAAATTTCTAGATTAAAAACTACTTTAGATATTTCAGATAAAAAATTAGTTGTCTTAATTTAAATAATATACAATATCTATAGATACAGTACAGAACCTCTTATCCAGACATTTGAAAACCGGAAAACCAGATATCTGGAACAAAATTCAATACATTTTAGCACCATTTAAAAAAACTTTCTTTTCCTTGTAAGATTTCACAATTAATGAAGTGTAGAATTAAAATAAATAATAAAATTCCGATATGTCTAAAACAAGGTAAGAAATAAGAAATTTATCATTCTGATGATAAAAAACCTTTTTTATGAGTGAAATTTCGAGAATTATTGTAAGTGTGTATTTTAATTCCCCCAGTAGCCAGAAATCATCAAAAACGTGAGATGCACATGACATTTAATAGTGTTGATTAATGTTGACATAAAGGGATCTGGCTACTGGAATCCCCCCTCCCTGAAGAAAAAAATATATAACGTCTGTGATGTCAAGTTAAAGAATTAGATAAAATAAAAAATAGAAGATCTATTTATTAGATATAAATAACATTCCCAATCATTTACACATATTTACATTACCTTGGATTTGTCAATCAAGTAGCACTGATTTTTAAATTTTGTTTAATACCTTTAGAAAGATGAAACTAAAACACAGATTTCAATTTTTTTAAGGCAAATTTCAGATAAATATTTAATATTCATATAAATACTACTACTAATAGTAAGCATATTTGTAGTGTGGCATAATATATGAGGATTCTCTTTCTAATTCACGCCTTCCTTATTTTTATAAATAAAAATAGTTTATAGCAATCCTTGTATACAAAAATGATTATAAATAAAAAGAGCTGTAATCGTTTAAAAAACATGAAAGTTCAATCCTTCTAATTTGTAAATCTTACTTAATTAGCATTTGTTTTCAAATTAATTCTTAAATTGAAGTGGAACAGACTTTTTTTCCTTTTATGTAAGTGTATCAAGTCCATTTATTAATCAGTATTGATTTTATTTTTCCCAGAAATATATTTCGAAATATGGTAATTAAGGATTCAAAATCAAAACATAATGAATTACAATAATCAAAACTTCTTGTTAATTGCTTTTATTTTTTCAGAATAGTCTGCAAGATCCCGTTTTCTAATTACGCATGACTTTTTAATTATTCCTTCCAGTACCATCATTTTTCATGGGCAGGGTATGGGGGCCTCAGGCACTTAGAGAGCCTTTGAGGATCTAACTTTCTATCAATTCTATATTGCATCATATGTTAAAAAAAAAATTAATGAACTTAATGAAACATGTTGTCTCATAATTTTCAAATAAATATAGATATATACATAAAAGTATAGTGCTTTTCTTTTCCATTAATAGTTCAAAATGCACCTAATTGAAATAACTGATTATCAGAAAACCTTAAAAGATGCTCCATATTTATGGGACATTCTTAAAAGCATTTCCTGTAATTAAAGTTATCTACAGCACAGGGAGTCTGTTGCTAATACAGGCATGGGGAAGGAAAACTTGCCCTTTAAATTGTATACCTTCCATTATTTATTCTCTAGTCAGCTAGGCTAGAGCTTTCAATTGTACACCTTCAATGTATTGTTTACTTTGCTGATGGGCAACTTTTATCCTGAGGGAGAGAATTTTGCAACATCACCATTTCCAAATTTAAAAGAGAAGGGGGAATGTAACTGAATGGCCTTCATGCTGATAATTAGGCTCATTTCTTTCTTGCATTATCTTCCCCCTTTTTTTTCAGCTTTAACAAGCTTGTTATTAGTTAAGTAAATCTAAACGCGGGATTAGTTATAGATAAAATTCCTCCCTGATAATAAAATATTTTGAAAACCAATAGTAAAATTGATGACTCATCTATATTTTGTCTAGAAAGCATTTTTATTACTTACTATGGTGGTCTTCTATTTTAACATAAGAGAGGAAATAAGATTGAATGTGTTCTCCTCCCACTGAGAATTTCAAAGTCAGTAAGAAATTCCTTCTCCCTCACAATGAAATATTTTTGAGATCTTTATCAGAGCTGGTGGGAGGACATCAGTTCTCTATTCCACTCCCAGCTCTTCATATAATCCCACCCCCTAATAAAAGGAGATTTCTTCATTTGCACACTGCTTTAGGAATGGTTTATTATGAAGTTGCTTCAAATTGAGTGCAGTCGCTCGAAGAAGAAATAAAATTTCGCTTTTGCTTACTTTTATATGTCATATTTTTAGTCTTTTGAAAATGTTTAGTTGCTGCATCATCATCTAAAAAAAGAAAACGCGTGAGTTTATCCATCAAAAGTAAAGTAGAGAGTGTGAAAAAGTAAGCTGAAGGTTCTTCCGTAAAATTGCTAAGGGGAGTTCTACAATGTTGGTTTATCGATGATTTATGACATTAAAAATCAAAAGAAAGATTTACTTAATTTTTTTTTTGAATTGCCAGCAACTCGATGCAATGAACTCACCCAAAACTTTGCATTTAGCTAAAAACGAAGATGTTGACAAAGTGCTTATAGAGTGGATACAGCAGAGGAGATCTGAACAGTTCCCATTAAGTCGGCTAATAATAATGGCTCAGGCTAAAAATTTCCGTCAAATAAAATCTGGAAATAGAGAACAACTATGAATATACTACTGGATGCAGTGCTTCGTCCGTTTCAAACAACGTCATGGTCTTCGTCTCATGAAACTTAGTGGAGAAAAAGCAACTGCGGATGTAGAAAATTGTTATAACAGTTTTGAACCATGTTCAAACTTGAAATTTGACAATGGACAAATTTTCAATGCTGATGAGACTGGACTTTATTTTAAATTTCTTCCCACTACAACTTACACCTTAGTAGGGAAAACAAACCCTAGCAGATTCAAAGTTGCCAAAGACAGGTTTACGCTGCTGGCTTGCACCAATGCAGCAGGTACATGTAAATTAAAACTTACCCTAATTGGAAAGAGTAAGAATCCTCGTTATATGAAAACACAGGAACTATTCACTGAATGGTTTGAAAATGAATTTGTCCCAAACTATAAATCAGTGGGGTTACCCGATGATTGCAAAATTGTTTTATGTTTGGATAATTGCATGGCACAACCAGGCTGTGCTAAAAGCAAATAATGTCAATATTAAATACCTCCCCCAAATCGCACATCAATCATTCAGCCTTTAGATAAAGGTGTATTAAGAAGCGTTAAGTGCCGCTATAAAGTTGATTTACATTATTGATTCGGATACAAGATTTCCGAAAACCATTTAATGTAAAGGCAGCAATATGGTTAGAGGCAAAGGCCTGGAACTCTGTGACTCGGGATATCTTAATGCATGCATGCCGCAAATTAATACCCATACCACTCTTTTTTTAAGAAGATCTAGATGAATCACCTTTTGGAGGTTTTAAACTTTCTAATGATAAAGCCCTACAGAAAGAACTTTTAGAAAACAGTAAAGAGTGGATTGAAAAAGATAATTTCAGGAAGTCAGACATTGATGGATGTTTTTACATTGAAACAATGTTTTGATTTTCAATAAACTGTCAGATGAAGAGATTTTTCAGATGGTTTTGACTCTCGACACAGATAACAACGATGTAGAAGAAAGCGATGAAGAAGATGCAAACCAAGAAACCCAACCCTTTGTGGAGTGAGTTGTTATCGACAATGTCAACCTTCGTCTATGAAAAGGTACCCCATCATAGA
This sequence comes from Parasteatoda tepidariorum, assembly GCF_043381705.1. Taxonomy (NCBI): domain Eukaryota; kingdom Metazoa; phylum Arthropoda; class Arachnida; order Araneae; family Theridiidae; genus Parasteatoda; species Parasteatoda tepidariorum. The sequence continues at coordinate 12,972,216 of NC_092215.1, read as the reverse complement.
ATCAAGTTAACATGTCTTATATACTAGTGAATAGGAATTCTATTTTTGTAGTGGTAGATACACTACAGTACTCCCCCACCAGAATTATAGCTCTGATAGAATTCGATGAACGAATATTACTAGTTTATTCATTGCAGTTTTGTGAGAAGCCGGGAGAGCTGTATTAAGTTCACAGTTGTAGTCACTCCTGTGTTGCCTTTAGCAGTCAAGTGTACATGTTGTACGTTATGTAAGATCGCAACTGAGTAGCAACAGCGCAAGGAGGTGGATAATGTCACAAGTAGCAAGTAAACTGCTCAATGTGGACCATCCGTCAAAGTAGGCGTGTCCAAATCATAGTGGGCGTTTATGCCAAGGTAGGCGTGTTCATATCGGAATGGGAATTTTTTTGTCAATGTGGGCGTGTTCACATCACGTCTGGGTCACCAATGTGGGGGTGGAGTTATCGACAATGTCAACCTTCATCTATGAAAAGGTACCCCATCATAGAATCAAGTTAACATGTCTTAGATACTAGTGAATAGGAATTGTACTTTTGTAGTGGTAGATACACTACACCTCTATTTCAAACGAACGATGTATCAAGTTAACAAAAAAACTGATTAAAGGGAAAGAGCAAAAACCCTTTGTAGACAAATCTCACATGTCACAATCAGCAGTTGTTCATGCGACAAAAACCAGATTTATATCAACTGAATATGGATGAGTTTTTAAGCAAAAAATGCAGATATTTTTTTTCTCATTTTACTTTTTTTGTTCATTTTATATTAAGCCTGTATATATTTTTTATTTCCTTAAATTCTTTTCTTTTTATCTCATTAAACTTATGCGTATTTCTTTATCGTTTTTCCTTCTATTTAAAACTATTTCTAAATAATTTATATCATAATTCATATGAAAGTCAGGTATATGTTTTTTGTGAAGCGATTTTCTTACATCTAAGAATTGGATGAAAATACAATTGAAAGATACAATTTTATTAAATAAGCATTAGTTTTGCATATTTATTTATGGATATGATGATTTTAACTTTAATTTATCATTGACATTTGATTTTTGAAGAATTAGTTCTTACAAGACTCGAATTATATAAAAAAAGAAATATTCAACTGAACTGAGTGCAAAGATTTCAATTTAATTCAAAGAAGATTAAATTTTCTATTAAATTGCAAGAAAAATAAAAATTCTGAAATCAAGTGTAATATATATGTTGGCTTGACTAAATAAAACGGAAATCATTGCTACAAAAAAAAAGAAAGAAAGAAGCCTGCATTGAAAGGTTAAAATGCCTTTCACGCGTTGACCAAAAGCTTTTGCATGCTAGTGTAGATATATCAGTGTATGAAATTTTAACGAGAATTTTAAAGAGGATGAATAGATCATGGGTTTCAGATCTGCCTATTTCTCTTTTTTTTATAATTAAAGATTTAATTCGTCCCGAAAACATAATTTCCAGAAAAAGTAATACTGATGAACAATTGTTTTTTATATTGGATTTTTCAAAAAAATAACTTTTGCGTCAATTGTAAGATTTTAATATAAATTAATAATACCAAAATAGATTGTTTTATAAAAAAGTGCTCATTTTTAAACACTGTTTTAAAGGACTTTTATCTCTGTTTATTTTTTCAATTTTCGTCTATTTCTCTCAATGTTACAACCTTATTAGAGGCCAACAAAAAAAAATCAGTTGCGCCTAGCTAATTTTTTTCTTTCAAATATTACGTAGGTTTCTTCAAATCAAAACTTTTAAGCAATTTCCGATGTTTAAGTTCAAACTTAAAATTCTGGGTGGCATTTATATACGAAAAAACACTTTACTTTTAATCTTTATGTTAATGTAAAATTTTTTTGCAAACAAATTTCAATAAAAATAACACTGACTTTAAAATAATTTGTTTCATTTTATTTATTTATCAACTTCATTTTCACTTTATTAAAAAACTTAATTTTAATTTGATATACATTACGTAAAAGTATTTAAAGCAGAGCAAATTTTCAGGTGTCACCCTGCAAATTTGTGCAATTGTATATTTATTACTTTTCTGATTGAAAACAAAATTTTTTCATTTTCTTTATCTTATGTTAAGAGTTACTGCTTATGTAAAATTTAGTATCCCTTTATTTTTAATACCTAACGCTTACTTTGTAATGAATACAACAATGCACTGTGGGCCAGAAGACCATGATCTTTAGCCAAAAGTCAAAAACTAAATTTTCAACTTAAATATGTGTAGGCAGTTTTAATATAGCCCAAATTAAGTATTCATAATCATTCCAAACATTATAATTTACTTTTTGGACCGACGAGAGTACAGTGTAATGAAAAATATGCTTAAAATTTTTTTTTAAATGTAACTTTTAAATTTTTATTTCAGAAATATACATAGGAATTTCACACTACTGTTACATTTTTATCAGAGTAATTAGTCTGAAATTATAGTACAATTTTTCAATTTGTTGGATTAGTTAATACTCTTGACAAACTTATAGTTTATATCTTATCATTTGACATTTTACAATGTTTGAATGACTTTCGAAACTTAGTTCTAAAAAGTTCCACAAGGTAATTAGCTAAACTTTTTTTTGTTGTCTTCTTTGATGTTTCTTCTCTCGAAAAAAAATTACCCATTTTGCTCATATTGCAAAGGTGGACTAAATATGCCAAAAAACAAAAAAAAATTTTTTCATGTTTTTGCATTATTTTGTAATTAATTCGCGTTATTTTGTACTATTACTTCGGAAATATAATTTGCTTTTCATTTTTAATATAAAATTACGAAAATTATTATATTTTCATTGCTGTATTTAATTACTTAAACGTACTATATTATTTCTTTTATTTTTGCTCGCCATATTTCAGCCACCATTTTGTTTTTTTGGGGGGTATTTTTAGTGTATATCAACTATGAAATCAATTTACCTGCACATAAAAACCCCTAAATAAAACCCCCCAAATTTTGAAACAAATTTTATCGAAATACAGTAGAGAACCATTTATCTGGTAACCAGATAACCGGGAAATCAGAAAACTGGGGAAAATTTTACACTGTTTTTCCGCCATTTTAAACCAGAACGATTATGAAAAAAAGCGGAAATTGGACTCATCCATGAAGCTGAGTAGAGGAAAATGTGAGGAAGGGGAGAATTTTTTCCCCCGTTTACCCAGAGAAACGTCATTTGTTCTGTGGCCTTGAAGATCTTCAGATCGAGGGGGTAGGGAAGGGATGAATGTCTTATTTTCTCCTTTAGGCTGTCAATCAAACTCAAGGGAGTGGCATGCTGATTTCGTTTTCTCTTTGATTTATAAGGGGGTGGGGAAAACGCATTGCACATGCATATCAGAGAACAGAAGATGAAAGAAAAATATATTTGTCTATTTGACATCGATTAACAAATCAATTAACAAAAATAAAATGTTTTTCTTTTGAATAAATTTTGATTCCTTGGAAGTGCAGCATTATTTTAAAGTTTTTCTGGATGTGGAATCACATCTGCTTTCATTAAAAATCGTGTTTTTATGAGAAAAAAAATAAAAGGAGAATTGTTTATTAATTTAAACGTACGATTATTTTATGGAGCGGATGGCAGTTTTGTTTTTCTGATTCCACTACGTTTGATTTTTTTTTGCTTTTAACGATAAATTTCGCACTCAACAAATTAATTCTTTTTCATAAATTTTCTCATTAGGTTTTTTTTTTTTTTTTAATTCGGTTGATCTTGCCACGCATCTTGCCTTGGATTTAATATTTATGTTAGTGCCTTTTTTAACTATCGTTTCGGTTCGACAATTTTTGTTTTTTTATATAGATTAATAAGTTTTCCTTTTACTTTATCGTTTTCTCCCCTGTATAATTAGGTATGAAATATATCCGTTACTTAATCATTGGTTTTGTTTATATTAGTTAATTTAGGAATCGTAATTATTTTTAAAAAATAAATATGTGAATTTTGTATTTTTTAAACTTGTTTTTCTTGTCTAAACTTGCAATTTTTTTTAATTCTTTTTTATTTTCCTACAATTTTTTTTTTAAATTTAGGAGCATTTTTCTTCTTTCTCTTACTTTAAAATGTGTTACACTTTTTCCTTGTAATTCGGGTTCGATAAAATACCGATAAACGATGATTTTTGATCGATCCAGAAAACCGGGAAATTCAGACATCCGGGATAGAGATGGTCCCGAGCATCCCAGATAATTGGTTCTCTACTGTACTAATTTTGGCCACCAAACCTTGGATGCTGGCCCACTGTGCAATGTAATGATTATTAAAATTTAAAAGAGAGCTAATTTATGCAATAAATTGGCATTTGAAATCTAATCCGGTTTAAACGTTTACATACATTACAAAATTGAATAAAATCTAAACTTACATCCAAATAAATAAATTTTGAGGGTGTTTTTTGAATTTATTAAAAAGCTCATTTAAAATTGATAAATAATTATCACAATAAAGCTTTACGACTCAAATGTAGAATGGAAATTATTAATAAAAATTGAATGAAATATTGATTAAAGGCAAATACAATAATGTAAGAAAAATATTCCACTAAATTAAAATGAAAACTTATTTAAATATCATACTTAAGGTTCTGAAAACAACTAGAAAGATTAAACAAAATTTGAGAGCATCTTAAGAAAAGTTTCCTAAGTAAATGTCATGGAAGAATGTGATTTGAGAGTCACCTCCTTTTTAGAATTCAGTTATGAGCACCCTTGGAGCACCATCCATCAACAATAAAATAGTTACACCATCCCAAAAAGGCACCTCTAAAATTTTTCCCAGTGAAGCATTTATATCCCTCATAGCTATCCAGATAAGGATAGAAACATCAGGGTAATTTGAAACTGTGAGCTTTTTCCCGTAGTAACCTACAAAAGAAATCGGCTAACCGTTTAAGTAATGACAGGGAGGGATATTTTTTTGTCATGAGGTTAAATCAATTTTAAGGTATTGATTTTGACATAATAAAAACCTTAAAAAAGCAGAAATTTTTTTAAAAAACTATTTTTAAGAAAAATGAGTAGCTTGAGAAAATATTAAAAAATGTCATTTACAATGGGGGAAGTTTGAACCCGCCTAAACCCCTCCCTTACCTACATCTTTGGATTTGGGTGACTTCTGATAAAATGAAGCATTGACTGGCCTTCAGTTGATGTAGGAATTCACTTGAGTTCAGGAACATATTGCAGAAGAAATTGCATATTTATTATGAAGTAATTTTTTAAATGAATACTTTAAGACAATCCAATCTGTATCCACCAGAACACATATTTTGTTCCTTAAATAAAGGTTTCCTTTCTTGATGGGGCACATAAAGGAAAACTAAAATGAATGTTAGTTAATTATATGTCAATTTAATATTATCCAGTGTGATATATGAGATGCATCTATTGGTTTTTTTTTATTACACATCATCTTAAAAGTAATGAATTTTCCTCAATTTATCTAACCAATCATTTAATGCTTTGAAATTCAATAGTCCCAGATTTTCTGAAACTTCTTTTGCCTTTTTTATAAAATTTAAGATAACTTACAGGAATATATCTTCCTCATACCGAAAAAAAAACAATTGAATATTGCTGTATCAATTTCACTGCTTCAGTAGTATTTCTCAGTGATTCAGTAGTTAGTAGTATTCCAGAAATTCTCATTTACTAACAAATATTTCATGGGTGTAAACAATTCTTTTGTAGACCACCAATGGATCCTAAACCACTGCTTAGCGACCACTGCTTTATTAAATTAGTACTCAATTTTCATTTATTCCAAATATCCATCTCAAATCTTTTTTATTTTTGCTACAATAACTGTATCAACTTTTTTTAATAATTTTTTGCACTTCAAATCCTGTTAGATAATATAGAAATAAAAAACATGAATGCAAAACCTCACTTTGTTATACAACTTTGCTGCTATGGCAAAACTCAAATATGATTTTAAATTTACTTTATCCACATTAGAATATTCTTTTAAATTAACAATCCTTCTTAATCACTCAATGGCCTGACCACTTTTATTTTTTTATTGTTCCTCTAATGCAACCCAGGTATTTCTTAGGTATGGAGTAATTCCCCAACTCCAAAATTTCGTTGAATGTGAAATTGCTTTTCCTAACATTACAACATGCTTCATTTCAATTGCATAGCTACTTTTTTCCCTTGAAACAATTATCAGCACATTATTTTGTATTTTTCTTTTGCTACCTTACAATTTGAAACTTTCTACAGTGTCCTCTAAAATGTCACTTTTTATGAGGAATTAAGGATTTTTTCTAAAGGGCTTCCTCTGCTAATTAACAGAATTATCCTGAAATAGAGTGTTTCTTATCAGGCTGCCAGTGGGGTAAGACTCCTAAAATAATAATTTCAGTTGCTTCAAATATGAAAAATAAGTCTCCAAAGTAGTTTCTACTTGCATAAAATAGTTGCCAAAACAGTCTTCGTCCAATATATGCTTACAATACTTATGCTTTAATAACATTTATCTAAATAACTTTAACTTTTTAATACATTGTGTGCGTGCATATATGTACAGTATAGAACCATTTATCAGATATTCAGAAAACCGGGAAAAATTTTGCTCTGTTCTCCTGCCATTTTGAACTAGAACGATTGATTGAGGGAAAAAGCGGAAATTTGACTCATTCTCGAAGCTGAATAGAGAAAAATGTGGGGGTAGGTATTTTCTCCTCCTTTGCTGAGAGAAAACTTTAATATTTCTACCATAACCTTGAAGATGTTTAAGTCAAGAGAGGCAGGGAAGGAACATATGTTTTATTTTCTCTAGTGTGTCCAATAGAATCGGTGGTTTTTCTGATAAGCTGTCATCAATCAAACATTAATGATCGGCATACTGATATCGTTTTCTCTTTGATTTACGAGGGGGAAAGCATTGCACACGCATATCAGTTAACAGAAGGTGACAGAGAAATAAAAAATATATATATATCCCTATAGTTTAAGAAAAAGTAAAAAAAAGTAAAGTGAAATGGAAATACAAAATATTAATTGGAATATTAAACCGATTTAAGTATGGTTATCTTTTATTCAATAAAAGTAGGAATATAATAAGGCTGAATTTTATTATTTAAAAACAAATCAGAAGAATTTAGTAAATTACTACTTAAAATGGCTGTGATACTGGGGAAAAAATACAAAAACGATCAAGATTTGTCTGGACTATTACTACTAAAATTCATAATTTATCAAAAGAAAACGAATAAATTTTTATTATTAATACAAATTAAATTATTTCAAAGAGAGTTATAAAACATCTGTTTGAATCCAAATTTGAGTAGTTAGTTTTTCTTTTCCAAACCATTATTTAAAAAAGTGGACTAAATAAGAAAAATATTATAACATTTAATTAAAAATGCAACTAAATTTTGCCGCTCCTAATAATAACATGATGTTTTAAATAGAAGCGAAACAAAAATAATAAATAAGTATGAATCTTTTCTCAACTCTGATTCGGTAAAATTTTGAATCTGGAACGAAAATTCTGAAATTGAGCAACAATTTCCTCTGAAAGTAAAAAGATAGATACATAAGCCCGTATGAATATCATTCTCAATATCGCAATTTGTGCTTGCGCAATAGAGGATTTTTAAAAAATCCTTTTTTTTTCTGAACCACCAGTCATTAGGTGCATTCTCAATATCCTTCTTTTATTCTTAATCATTTCTGGAGTGCCTTCATTTGGATGTCCAAGTTAAGGAAGTTGAAACTTCCGCCAAGAGTATTTACATGTTAGGTTTTTTTTCAAAATCCACTTTTATAACTCAATTTTAGTTATTCTGGATTTATTATAACAAATTATCATTTTATAATTTCGGATTATACATTATTATTAGCAATAATTATTACAAGCAAAAGTTTTTGCATCGTGTGTTACATTTATCTATTTGACATTGATTAACAAAACAATATTTTTCAATTGAATAAATTCAGATTTTTTAGAAGTGTGGTATAATTTGCAAACTTTGTTTGATGTGGAATCACATCTGCTTTTATATAAAAATGAAAGGAGAAGATTGTTTATTCACGATCGCAATGCTTCAATATGCCCTCTAGCTGGAAGGATATTTTCAGTCTTTTATATTAACTTTTAATTCATTTCTAACAGAATCATTAGTAGAGTAGAACGCTATTTTTTTCCAGCAGCAAATAAGAAGCAAAATTTCCCTAAAGTAAAAGCAGCAGAATATAAAACAAATGACCCAGAACATTGGTTAATCATTGGGAAACAGAACGTGTCCAACATTTGAAGAACAATTTCTCAATACTTTTTTCATTCTAACAAACTTGCAACCAATAAATTCCGATTTCGGGATCGCATAATAATAAATGAATGAATAAATAGGATTACGCCAAGGAATAAATATGATTTCAGAACAAGCGGAACTGCAATAGTTATAGAATATTCTTTTTCTTTATAGAATAGTACATATTTCTGTATCTATATAATTCGGAAAACAATAACAACAAAAAATCTGAATGACTTGAAATCATATCATTTGAGCTTATTATTATTAAATTTTTATTGTTTTCTTGGTAAATTTTTTTTTAAATTTTGAATGATCAATTTCAACTAGAATTTCACTATTCTGTTTTTAAGTTACATATTGAAATTCATATCAAGATCTAACAATTATAAAATTTTATTGTGTGGTTTGTCATCTTAAAGTATTAAATTGATAATCTATGAATATATTATTTGAGGATAAAATTTTGAAATGAAGAACATTTCATTCCTGTTTTTTTCCAAGTTTTTATACTGATTTTCCTGACTTTTCCAGGTTTTTTCCAGTATAAAAAAATTCCCTGTTAATTCCAGGTTTTCATGGTTTTCCAGGCGGATGAAAATTGCATTTCATAGTAACTTTGGAATCCTTTAAATGCAGTGGTGTGAAAAATAACTTTAAAACAAATTTACAAAGCAAAAAATTATACATTAAAACATAACTAGAATAGATTTTTCAAAAAGCATAGAATGCTGGAAGCCCTGAATAAATAAAAAGTAATTATCACAAATCATTGATCTGAGTTTAAAATGCAGAATATAATAACTCTGAAAATAAATAAAAATTTCACACCTTTCCCTATTTTTGGTTTGAAGATTTCTTTCTATTCCTTCCATTAAACTGTCAAACCACTGAGCCATAACACATTGTTTTTCAGGGAGTTGATTGCTAATGATATTTTGCCTCAGCCGATTAAAATACTGAAATGAAAACTACTTGTTAACAACTTTCATCTTAAAAAAATTTATAAGATAATTACAATTATGAAGTATTTTAAAATTTAAAAACAGTAGCATGCTAAAGAAAAAATATAAGAATTAAAGGAATTAAATTTTTTAATAAATCGTAAGACAACTAGTGGAATTAAAAGTAGCCATTAATTACTAAGAGTCACAAATTTGTTGAATGAATTATTCACAAAGTACTTTGAAAAGTTTGGATAATTTTTTATAGTATATGATGTTACTTCTAAGTAAATTACATAGAAACTGCAGGTTCGAACATCCAATTTGTGTTAGTGGAATGAAAAGGTTAGGAACTTAATATAACAAAGCACGGCTGCTCATTAGCCACTGATAGGCACACACAAATGAAGTTTTATTTTACTGCATCATGTGTAACAATATCAATGAAACAGAAACACTATCTGAAGAAATTCCACATTCTGAGCTTTCACAGAAAACAAAACGCACTAGCACTGGTCAGATATTAAAATTGATACAAGTAGCATGATAACAAGCAGGAAAGAAAAAATAGACATATTTTAACTGATATCAATGACCACATTAGAATCCATCATTTTCAGATCATACAGATGGGAAGACAACATGGTCGGAGAATCTCCATCATACAATTATTTCCAACAACCTTGTGCAAAAAGGATTCTGACCAAAGAGCAAAGCTCTGACAACTGTTTTACAAGAAGAGAAAAAGTGAGAGATAGAACCAGCTGTATTTATTTTACTATCTGATTTAGATAACTTTGATGCCAACAAGCGACGCTTAAAAATTAACTATTAATAATTACTTGAAAAATAAAATGGACACTATTTACTTGCTTATGATATGAAATGTGACATTTATGCCCCTTCAAGAATCATTGTGTAATTATTGAAAAAGGTGTAAACAAAACTCATATCTTTGATAAGTAATGTGAGTGTTTTGAGCTCACTGATTGAGAGAATGTACAAGTAGTGGTCAATAAAAACCTACAGCTTAAACCTACAGTATAATATCTCAACTATTAGTTTAATTAATACTTATTTATTTCATTGTTCATTCTTTAAACCTATTTTTTTTAAATAAGATTGATTCACTTTCTAATTAGCATTTGAAACTAGCCTTTTTTAAATGTTATTTTAGTCTAAATATCGGTACTGCAAATTTTTTACATCAAAAGGGAACCAAAGGAGAGAAAATATGTATTTATTTGCAAAAGAAATTTTAGTTACTTTTCATTTATTTATTTTTTATGTATAATTTATCAAAAGCCTTTGTCTTATCTAATTCAACATTCTTCAGTAAATTAGATGTCATTTAACCAGAAACAGAACATTATTGATTAAAAATTCATGTAAAATAGTATTTATATAGAATTGAAAAATGCATATTTAAATTTTTGTTTACCTTAAAGACCCATTATGAAGAAATCTAATATCTGATTAATTTAAAAGTTTTATAGTTTCTTTCAAAGTTTTATTTCTAATCTATCAACTGTATTTAAAAATTTTCATCACTCTATTTAACTGTTCAACTCTAAATTTAATCTTTCTAAAGATACATCTGATGATTTAGGATTCAGGACTTTCCACTGTAGCCAGATTATGTGATATCAAAAGCTATTGCACATGTGGGGATGCTCTCTCGTCTAGTTTGATTGATGAAATAAGATAAGTAATCAGACAGCCGGTAAAAGATCTGAGAAATGTTGTTTAACTTTTTGTTCTTCCAGAATTTCATGTTTAATGCCTCAAAGCATTTAGTTATATTTAATAAAGAAAATTGCTGATTGTAATTGTTTTCTATAAAAACAACAAGATTTTAAAAACCAAGTAGAAATGTGTCATGATAAGCAAAGAGCATAAATAAGTGACTTTATGATTTAATTGTAGCAAATCAAGCATATCAAGGAAAAAAAAGATTTATCAATAGTACAAATCAAAATTTGCAAGCAACATCATTTTAAAATGTTGAGATTTCAAAAACCATGCAGAAATTTATAGTATGACTGCTGCAAAATGAGCAAAAGACCATGTGAGTTTATGATAGAATCTTGTACTTTTTACAAGTTTATACTCATAGCCTTAATATACCAATTCAATTAAGCAAAATATCTAAAATCCGAAATTTTCTGATAAATAGACATACCAAAACAACGAGCATTCTGGATTTCTGAGGTTATACTATATAGATTTTTCACTTCATTTTTATCAGAGTTCTTTTCCAATAGCTTAATAAAACTTAGGGTTAAAAAATGTTCAAAAATAATAGGTTTCTAATAAGTTATAATTTAAATAATTATTAGAATATTCTTTTGAGTAGTATTTTTGTTCACTCAATTATAACAGGGAAGATATTACAGTAAGACCCCGCTTAACGCTGTTTCGTTTAGTGCTGCTTCGGTTTAGCGCTCTTTTATTTCAACCCGGGGACTCCCCCAAATATGTGCATAACATATCCGAAACAGTGCAGTTGTTTCTTGTTTGGTGCGGTGCTGTACGGACGCAATTTTATCATTCGAAACATTTGTTGACATTATTGTAAGTACATATAAATTTATATAATACTATAACGATCAGTACAGTGACAAATATTATGATCTTTAGTTTTTATCATGGGTGATAACGAAAAACAAGAAAAGAAAGCAACCAGAAAAAGCATTTCACTGGAAACTAAAATGCAAGTGATTAGAAGATTAGATTCTGGTGAACGTCAATCTCAAATTAGCGCTGCATTGAATTTGGCAACTTCAACAATAAGGACAATTCTTAAGAATAAAGAAAAAATACTGCCATCGGCAACTGCAACTAGAATTACCCGTTCTAGAAATAACATTATAGAGGAAATGGAAAAACGACTGCCTATATGGATTGACCATGAAATTGAACGCAATATGCCATTAGGCCAATCTATCACAATGGAAAAAGCTAGAAGAATTTTAAATTACATTCAGGTTGACACAAGTGAAAGTTTCGTTGCTATTCGAAGATGGTTTAATAGATTTAAACATTGAAATAATCTTCACAACATAAAGATTACAGGAGAAGCAGCAAGTGGTGATACGAAAGCGGCGGCTGAATTCCCAGCGACATTAAAAACAATAATTGAACAAGGAAACTATCCTCTAGAATTGGTTTTTAATGTTGATGAAACAGGCCTGTATTGGAAAATAATGCAAAAACGTAAATTTTTATCCCGTGAAGAGAAACGATCACCAGGATTTAAAGCCGCAAAAGATCGCTTAACACTTCTACTGGATGGTAACGCAAGCGGAGATTTCAAATTAAAACCACTACTAGTTTACCACTCCAAAAACCCAAGAGCGATGAAAGGCATATCTAAATCAACTTTACCTGTTATTTGGGAGTCTAATAAAAAAACATGGATAACTATGAAAATTTTTCAGGATTGGTTCACTGAACATTTCTGCCCATCTGTTAAAGGTTATTGCGAAATTAAAAAACTTAAACAAAGAGCACTACTATTAATTGATAATGCTCCAAGCCACCTAACAAATTTATCAGACTTAACAACATGCATTCCAGTCGTAGTGGGTTTTTTTTGCCGCCTAACACAACTGCCTTAATCCACCCAATGGACCAAGGCGTTATATCCAATTTTAGGGCTTATTACTTGCGGCGAACATTAAAGCAGATGTTCAACAAAATAGACGGAGAAGAGAAGCAATCAATAAGAGAATTTTGGAAAAACTACAATATCATGAATGCTGTAGAAAACATAAACCTTTCCTGGAATGAGATAACAGAAAGATCTTTGAAAGGAGTATGGAAGAACATTTGGCCCGATTTAAGTAAGAGCGAAGACATTGGACACTCTGTCGATATGGAAGAAATAGTGGAATTGGCAAAACAAACCGGTTTAGATGACGTAAATGTGAAAGACGTCAAAGAAATAGTTCAAGAAACAGAAGCTAGTCTTTCTAATGATGAGCTCAAGGAATTAACTGAGCAAGAAGAAAACAAAAATATTGATAGTAGTGATTTTGAAGAAGAGCAAAAAGAACTTTCGATGGCGCTTGCAAAAAGGAGTTTGACCACTATAACTGAAATTATGGACCAATTTGTTGAAAATGATCCAAATTTTGACCGGAGTTCAAAAGCAAGACGGGGTGTTATAGATGCTTTATCCAGTGTTTTTACTACAGTGCGAGAACGCGAGAATCTCGCATATTTTTCTTTTCTCGCAGTAAAAAATTATAAAAGCGAGAAGTTCGCGCACTCTATTAATCAATTTCAAAACGCCCAAATTTTGGAAAAAATTTCGTCCTTTGCCATTTTGAATAAAATCCATTTCACTTTTCTTCCTTGATCTTTCATTATTTTGAACATCGGTCCTTGTTATCTAGCTTCCCTATTTGCCAGTATTGTTCAGAACCGGTGCGGACAGCAGAACCCCTCAAACCCCTTTCAGAACACATTTCTCTGCAGCCACGTTTTCACCGTAGGTAAGGTTTATTCATGTAAGATGTTTACATTTTTTGTGCATGAATGTAAGATGGACAAATACCTTGTTAAGACGGCATCTTCTACTCCGTAGCGGACAAATGAAAATGAAGCAAATGTCGGTAGAAACGGTCAAAACGAAACAAATACGGATATTTTTCAGTCAAATAAATATAATAGTTGATGAAAAAGTAGATATAGAACATTTTCCAAATGATGATGTAACAAAAATATTCAATTAGAAGATGTTAAAAATGTATTATAATTAAAGAAATAATTTTTTTCCAAGTCTACTCGTGTTTTTTANTAGCTGATGAAAAAGTAGATATAGAACATTTTCCAAATGATGATGTAGCAAAAATATTCAATTAGAAGATGTTAAAAATGTATTATAATTAAAGAAATAATTTTTTTCCAAGTCTACTCGTGTTTTTTTATTTTTAAAAATCTCACTTAACTTTTTGAAATCTCACCTTGTTTTTGAGTAAGGGTGAGAAATTCTCTCCCATTTTTTTTCTGTAATGAAAACACTGCTTTATCCACTTATCAACAATTTCTAACAGAACGTAAAAGGAAAACACAAACTACATTAGATGCCTTCTTGACAAAAAGAGACAATAAAAGGCAGAAAATTGGAAACACAAAATAGACTGAATGATCTGACTGGCTTAGAATTTTATTTGTTTTTATAAGTACGTATATTCGTTTATATTGTTTTTATTTTCGTAAGAAATAAATGTTTGGTTTTATTTTTATTAAAAAAAGCATAATTATTAAATTTAATACCTAACCAATTTTCTATCCATCTTCCCCTAACCCCATTATTTACATGTTAAGATAGCCTCATTCAGCGTTGTTTCGCATTACCCTCTACAAACTACAAGTATAAAATTTAATTTTTTGAACTAATATTTATATTTTTTTACCTGTGAATGATAAATATCTTATTTTTAAAGTAAATAAGTAAGGAAAAAAATTTTAAATTATTAGTTTATACAAGAATTTACTACACGAATAAAAATAATTTATTTATTTATTTTTTGCAAATGACACACACATAATTTATAGTTAATAGTTACTTTAAGTACCTTTCAAAATAAAAATGAAAGCAAAATCATATTCAAGCTAACTCCTTCAATAAATCTTTTACTATTGTTGAAAATTTTAAATATATTTGTATTCATAACACAAAAAAATTGCAAAAACATTTCTAAAGACTTTTAAGAATTATAATACAATATTAAGGGCAATGTTCAAGCACTTAAAGAAAATTGTGTATTCCTTCGTTTTTTGCCTTTTGCAGATAGTAATTGTATAAAAAAAATGCCTTTTAATCCCTGTATTACCTTTTTCCATCTACATGTAAACTGCGGCGAAGTGCTATTTTATGACTCTCCAAGTGTATAGAGTAGGAAAGTTGGTTTTGTGGGTGTTGGAGGGAGGAGGAGAAAATAAAATTGACAGTTAACATCTAACGTCAATTAGTTACCTTTAAACTCATAGTTGAAATGTCTACTTGTAAGGTTGCTATTTCAAAATTTGAAGCTTGTAGATAGGAGATTAAGTTTCTTAGAGAAAGTGCAAAATCCCAAATTTCCTCTGATGTAATATAATGCTCCTCTTTTTTTAAATAAGAAAAGCAATGTTTTTTTAAATTAATGTTTAAACAAGCTATGATAATTTAATCACCAAAAATTTATAATTGTTTCAAATTAAAATCAAAACTCAAACACTAGGTTTTCTTTAGTTTACTGACGCAAGAGTCGAAATTGACTAAATTACACTTTCTCAAACAGCATTCAGAACTAATAGAAATGAGAAGGCTAAGTGTATTACGTTAGCATTTAACAGTTGTTAAAATACATTTAAGTAAACAACAGTTCAGAACAAAATATTAGTAATTAGCATATGATGAAAATACAGTAGAGAACCATTTATCCGGTATCCAGATAACCGGGAAACCAGAAAACCGGGAAAAATTTTGCTCGAATTTCCCGCCATTTTAAACTAGAACGAAAAAAGCGGAAATGGGACTCATCCTTGAAGTTGAGTNAACAACACTTCAGAACAAAATATTAGTAATTAGCATATGATGAAAATTATTTGATATCTAAGTTTGATTACCTAATACAATTTTCGATCTCAATTATATTATGGGGGTTAAGAAGCTTATGCAATTTTTATCTTATACTCTATTTTTTTTTATTATTATTAACACGGTGGAGTTTAAAAAAAATACTACATTGAAATTACCATAAATAACAAGAAATGTAATTAAAGCCCTTTCTTCTCAAATGCAAAATAAACAATAAGTGTTATAATAAAGAAAGAAAAGAGCATCTTAAGAAAATTTATTTTCTTCTAATATTAATGTCTAAAATTTCATTGCATCATTTTTCTATCAAATTTTATTCAATAGAATTTTGAAGAATATAAATTTACACTATGCACTTTTCTTTTAATTGAAAATGCAAAAAAAAAAGTGTATTAGAAATTAGAGCATTTTTATAATCAAAAGACCTTTAAACAGATACAAAAAGAAAAATCACGAAAATTTCTTCAAAGTTCCCTAATAGTATTCCAATAGAATAGATCAACGCTTTATCATGCACAATAATAATATAATATAAGCCACTTTAAAATATTGATTACCAAAAAAAAATTATTACAAAAAAAACACTATTGTTTAGTTTTTATAGTAAATAAAAATAATGAAAATACAATGCATCAATGTGTGCATGCTTCTATCAATGAAGGAAAAGTTATGAACTTATTTTTATAAAAGACATTTTATTATTCCCACTTTTTTCAATAATAAAGTTTAAATAGAATCAAATAATAATCAATAGTTTAAATAAAAATCAATAATAAAGTTTTTTTTCCATATTTCTTTAAAAGTTCAGAAATAGATGACCAAGCAAAATTGTTTCGAAGCATTTATCATGTTTAATCATCTGCTTTTCAGAATCCAAAATTAATTTAGCTTCTCCTTGATCTTTTATCAAACTTTTTTAGTGTTATTCGAAATACTAATAAATAATATAAATATTTTATTAACTTTTCATTTTTCTTTAGCAATGCTAGTTTTTACCAAAGTCATTTGACCTTCTATTTCCAAATAATTAAATTTTATTACTTTTGCAGTATTTCTTTAAGAATATTTCCTTTTATTCATCACATGAGGGAAAGAATAGTGCTTGTTAGTGAAAGTTGTGAGAAATGATCAGCTTTTTTAGAGCTTTAAACTTTTTTAGCACTTTTAATTTATATAGAAAGATTTTAAAAAGCTATTTGACCTTATACACCTAAACTATCCTACTAACCTATTGTTAAACCAGGCAGTGGTTAAACCAGTTAACCAGACAACACTTGTCCATTCCATCTTATTTGTTATTATTGGAATTACACTAGTTGGCAAAGTGCTTTGTGAAGTATTGCATACCGTAAACAACACCAAAGAAAAATATGCAAAATTCAATTACTTATTTTCTATTATTTTCTATTAACAAAATTTTTTTTCTAATATTTTTTTTGAGATGAGGCATTAGTGAGTACCGTAAAAAGTCATTAAAATACATAAGTATATATCCATTACCACCATCATGTAATACTGAGCAGATTAATAAATAAAATTTTAATATTTGAGAACTGTTTTTTCCTCTTAGGTGATAAAAATTGTAAATGCTTAGTTTTCCATTATTTTATACAGCGGATTCAATTTAGTTTCTCGTAGTAGAAAATACCTTGCAATAAAATAGTTGTCTACCTCTCTTTTTATTTTATAATATCAGGTGGCTAAGTTTTAATAAGTTGAATTTAGAACGAATGAAATATTTCGATACATTAAACTTTTTTATTTGTGTGAACTTTTAGCTCGTAGTTTGAACTTGTGGGCTTTAAACATACACTTTTTACCACAAAACAACTGAAAACAATATGCCAAGGATTTCTACTTAGTATTGGATCATTGCTGAATTTACTGAGAAAGATATCTATATTTGGAAATAAATTTAGCAGTTGAAGGAAATTAAAAAAAAACTCTAGCCCTTGTCATTCTTTCTCCTATTGTTTTATTTTAACTAAACACTTTTTAATGTATGCTTAATAAACTGTAATTACATAATAAAAATATTAATAATAAAATTTTAAGCTTCAACTTTTTTTTTATCAAAACTTGCTTTTAGGACAAAGTTTAATAAATTTGCTGTAATTTTTCTGAATATTTTAACTTAATGAAAAAGTGTATTAATTCAGTGTACGTGAAGAATCGATAAATTTTGTAGAATAAAATAGTTTCGAAAAACGTTAATAAGCAAAAACTTATTTTTTGCATAAAAGGTCAAAAATAAATATTGAATGTAACTTATTATAATCGAGTTGATATTGTCGCCGTTAACAATTTTTTGTTGCTTAAGTGATCTTTTTCGATAAAAAAATATAACGTTTATAACATTAAAAAATCTAATATTTGATAAAATAAAATAATTAAGTACATTACCAAATAAGTATCAAATTTTAATTTGAAGTATAACAGTTTTGTTTTTATTTTAGGCTTTTGTTTAAAACTTATAAATTTTCTTCAATTAATATATTTAATTTGAATTTATATTACTTAATTACGTGCTAAATTTTTTCTACTTTCATTGCATAAGCATTGCAGTTTTTTTTATTAAAATTTATTTTTAAATGAATTTTTGCATTTTGTGATAAGATAAAAAATAACCTTTCTTTTCTCCAATGCTTATTTATTTATTTTGATAAATCTATTGTTGATATGATAAAAATGGCAATTTTTTTTTTTTTAAAAAAGTATTAGTTTTTCTACTTTTGAATGAATTCTAATAATTGAACGCCTTTAATTTTCCACAAATATATTACTAAGTTTATTGATAAAATAAAATTAGAACTTTAATGTTTAAATAAATATTACTACATTTGACGTTAACTTGTTTAAGTACATGTGCGACCCTTTGTTAGTCAACCTGTTGCGCAAATGGCCCTTCACTCAAAAAGGTTGTGCACCCCTAATATAGTTGATATAGTTTTAGTTAATTTCCCAGATGTTATGTTTATTTTATTGTATAAGTTTTATCTTCAATTATGTTGCAAAAATTTCTAATAAACTTTTTGAAGAAAGCAGATAAAAAGTCAGATGTTTATTTCATGGTGTTTTTGATTAAAAAATAACCCATTTTTCATCTGCTTTCTTTAAAACATAAGTAATTCTTGCAACTCATTTTAAGATAAAATTTGTACTATAAAATGAACAAAATATCTGGAAAACAATAAAATTTAATGTTAACATCTAGTTGGATTATAAAAGAACCTTTTTTTAAAAAATAAAATATGTTATAAAAGATTAAAGCATCAATGCAACAATTTTGCTGTTAGCAATTCAAGAAAATAAGTGATTTATTGGTTTTGAGGGAAAAAAATTAGTTCATTGGATGGGAATATAAAACCACTCAGAAAAAAGACTGCAAGATAAAATCTATTATTAAATTATAACCAATTATTTTTGAGTGAATTCTATAAAGTTAAAAATACTAAAATATTTTGAATCATTTAGTTAAAAAAAATACCCCCAAAGCATTGGGACAAACTTGAACAATAAATGAATTGATCCCATGGACTAGAAGAAGATAATAAAAAAAAACTACTTTTATAAACGGAAGCAAATATATCCAAACCCTATTTTTGCCTTTCCTGAACTGAATAGTCCCATAATTTCCTAAGAGGTCAAAGATTTCTCCATTCATTTAGCAACATGGGAGAGTTTCATACGGCATTCTAGTTTAGCAGGGTAATAATGGAGAGAATTTTAATGCAAGCAAAGAATTGCTAAGTTGATAATGTTTCAACTGTTTGACGTTAGATTTCCATCAAAATAATGTGGATATAGATGGTAAATAATTTAAATTAAGTTAAATTAAAAATAGCGGATGGCAAAATAATTTAAATTAAGAACAAACTTAGGTTTTTCTTTAAAACTTCCCGATTTTCCCAGATTTTTATCCAAATTTCCAACTTTTCCAGGTTTTTTCCAGCATAAAAAAAAATTCCCTGAAAATTCCAGGTTTTCCAGGTGGGTGGCCACCCTGTTTTTTCCACTGGGAAGAAAAATATGTATAAAGTTTTTTTTTTTAGAATTTGCATTTGGTGAAAACCTTTAAAAATTGGTGAATACTTTTGATATTTGGCTAATAATCTGAAATCCTTAGCACGGGCCCAGACTACTAAAAGTTGCAATTTGAATTATGTCACTCATATTAATATTGCGAAATAAAAAACCATGTGAAAATCAATAGTAATAACTGTCTAAAAATGCTTGTACCACCATGCCAATTTATGATGGAATCGAGCGCATTAAAAATTGGTTCATGAATGTGACAGGCAAAATTTAAATATGAATCTCAAATCTGTTATTTGAATTTCACTTGAGGCAATACAACAATTAATATCAGTGTATTAGAAACCTTGTGAAAATCAAAAGCAATAATTAAAAAAAGAGATTGAAACACATGAATTTACAAGGAAATTGCAAATTGAGCCTCAAAAGCCATTATTTGAAACTACACACAGATTGAAATTTTCAAGCCATAATATCATACTAAAATCTAGAGATTTTATTGAATTAATTCAATTTTATTGTAGCCAAACAAAACAAAAAACTGCAAACAAATATACCCCACCTATTTGATTTATAAATATATATTGTTACAGATCAGAATTTGTAACAAATGCCTCACTCATAGATGACATCATACTGTCTTGCGCTGCTTAAGACAAGTCTGATTTCGTCATATTTTATCAAACTTAAATTTCAAAAAATATTACAAAAATAACCACATTTGAAGAGTGCAATTTTTTAGAAGTATGTGATATCAAAATTACTTTTCATACTATCACTTTTACACACTTGTTTTTGCTATATTTTCACAATTGTTTTCTTACTAAACTGGGAAAAATAACTTGCTATAGTGTGCTAACAAGAATTCAATAAAATAAAAAAGGGGGATAATGGTAAGGTAAGGAATAGACATCCAATTAATGGGAATTTGTGAATGGTTAAAAATTAAAATATTAGATTTGCAGCACTCTGAAAAATTTTTGTTGGGATATAAGTTTTTATTCACAGAAGTCAGCGAGAAGGGTATTGAGATTTGTGAAAATCTGTAGAAAAAGCACATACTCCGCTCCTAGTTTTAAAACCGAGAAATAAGAAAAACCAGGAATACAAACCCCCCATATAAGTATTTGTCAAAAGAACTTTTATAACAATATAAATTCTTTTTTGAGCCTGTATGACCTAACTTTTAACAAAGTGAAAATGGAGTCTAGTACATTTTTATGACTCCAGCAAAGTTCTAACTATAACTCCACAGCCCTGAGATCTATAACTAATGTTGTGTCATAGAACTTTGTTTATTTACTAATTATTAACTATGATTTTAGTGTTTTGCCCATATGCATTTCCACAAGTCAAAAAACCTTTTCCAATTATTGGAAAGAAAGCAGATTCCTGATCAATTTCATGAAAATAAACATGTTACTTTTGCCACTTACCAATGCCAGTAAACCTGCTTGAAATCAAGTGAATCTTTACAGCAGAGGGTGCCTTTCCTGTTTTTCAGTAGAGCTATCTATGCACAAGAATACGACTTCAGTTACACTATTTTGGAGGATTTTGTGACCCTGACAGATTTAACATGTACTAATCACCATTTGATACACAGGGATTCTTCGCCTGGGGCGATTCCAACTTACATTCACACAAACACAAAAATAGACATAAACAAAAGATGTATACTTTTTCACATAGTGAATAGTAGCTCTGCTTATCTTCAGCTTGCCAATTAAGGAAATTAAACAAGTATACAGCACAATGTTTATATTTATAAGGTAAGTATGTTAAATTTAAAACAATAATTTTATTTTTAACATTTAAAATTACCTATAACTAGTTTATTTGAATGAATATCAAAGACAGTTTGGAAGAGAGATTTCAATGATTTTCAACACTTCTTTGTACTGTTAGATCTAAATAATAACTGGCTAGCATTTGGAAACTTTTTAGGTTTTATTTCTCATTTCAATATTAATTGGTGAACTCTAATTGACTTAGTTTTATCTACATAATTTTTTTTCCTACTTCTTAATTTTAGATTCTAAACACATGCCTAAAGAGCTGCCACAACTATCATAAACGGCTGTCAAAATGTCACATCCTGCAAACAAACACTCAAATATAAGAATCAAATATATAAATAGAAAATGTTTATACCTCTTCATTTAGCAAAATTAATCCTAAAAGCGGCCTTGACATTGACCATTGGTTTCTACATTCTTCAAAAATGACTATATTCAAGTTTGTGCTTAGCATCTATAAGAAAAACATATTTAATTGTATTGCAATTTAAAGCATAAAAATTGGAAAAAATCATCTTCTAAAAACTGAATCCCAAATTATTGGTTTTTAAAATTTTTACACCTTTTAAAAAACTGATTTGTAAATTAGCTGACTCAAAAAATTTCACGATTAAATAATTCAGTTTCGCTCTTTCCTTATTTTTTCACTTAATTTATTCACTATCACACTGCTTATGTTTTAGAAAGATTTTTCTTTAGTCTAACATTGAACATTTCTGTTTTTGCAAGGCCTTTATAATTTTAAATAATCTTCACTGAAGTTACAATTTTCTTTTCTTAGAAAACCTTAAAAACCTCTTCAAAAACCTTAAAAAATTGAGTGAATAGAATATATTTAGAAAGCAAATATATATAATGGTAAAGATAAGTTTTCGATACAAAAATATAGTGAAGAATCACAAAAATATAAGCCCTTGTAAAGAATACCTGTTGAAGTATTTCAGGATGCAATTTTAAAACTCTAAGGCAAGACTCCTCTTCCTGTGTTTCAGTTCCACTAGTTCTTCTCTTTTTCCCAGCACGCGATACCTTTTTAAATATGTAAGTAACTAGATGATCTAATGCAGCACAGCAACCTGCACACACCATAGTATCTAAATGTACGAATAATAAAGTTTATTATCAATGTTAGAATTACACTCAACAAAGAAAGTTTAAGTAAGAACAAAAAAAAAATTTTACCAGATGAAGATAATCCTTCAGAAATTGAAGATAATATATACAAAAAAAGTTGAGGCTCTAAATTACTCAAAAAATTCATGTGATCTTGTGCAAGGCATTCCAGTAAGACATAATATGTTTGACTTAGTTTTGGATAATGCTAAAAATTAACAAAAAATAACAAAAGAATTAACAAAGATATGACTTACATCAATAGCATGATTTAAATCACTCAATTTTTACTTAAAACCATTAGTTTAGAGCAACAAAAAATTTATACAGTATAATTTATAAATATACGCTTGTTGTTTTGGAGCAACAAAATTGATTCTTGTGCACAAATTTGAAACCAAATTCGGATTAAGTCACGTTTTTTGCTCAATGAATATTATTAGAGTTTTGGAGCAATTTTAGGAAAAAAAGACATTTTTGAGCAAGCTGGAGTTGAAATTCAAAGCCTGAAAATTCCTAAGTAAATTTATTGAAATTAAGAACTGAAATATTAAACTATAAAATGTTTACTATTTTTCTATTTTGTAATTTTGTTATAATACAAAAAATGTTCTTTTGATCATTTCAAACAGAAATCTGGATCAGCTACGTAGTAGAGTCAAAAAGTTCCCAGAATAGGTCACTCAGAAATTTGCAAAATATAAAACAATTTTATTTTATTAGCCATCAATGTATTTTTCTCCGACATCCACACACTTCTCTCAGCATTTGCATAACTGTTTGAAACACTTCTGGAATCCAATTCAATTTCATTTTCAGCCATGGAAAGAGGATAAAAATCAGCTGTAACTAGGTCGGGAGAATAAGAAAAGTGTTCCAGAGTGGAAATACTGTGTCTGGCAAGGTAATTTTTAACGATCAAAGAGCAAGGTGGGGAAGCAATGTCGTGTAAAAGAAACCAATCGTTTGTAGCACATTTTTCAGATCATTTTCGTCTAATTGCATTTGTAGTCATTTAAGGAACTAAGGAAGTTCTTTATTGATAGTTTGGCTTCCAGGAATTAATTCGTAGTGAATGACACCCTAATAAACAAAAAACACCTCAAACATCACTTTCTCTCGTCTTTTGTCCAGACGAAATTTTTCCTTCCTGGGTGATGTTTTTGCTTTCAATTCACTTGACTGACATTTTGTCTGAAGGTCATAGAGAAAGCATCATGTTTCATCACCTGTTAATATTTTCTTCAAGAAGTTGTCATTTTCATCAGCCATGTTAATCAAATCCCTGCACATGTTCACTCTCACTTCTAAATGTTCAGCTGATAACATTTTTGAAACCATGAGCAAGCAAACGCAAATTGTATGTTCAAATCATCGTGAAGAATGCTTTGAACACCCCCATGTGAAATTCCAAGTTCAGAGGCAAAAGCATCAATAGATATTCTGCTATCCACATGCATGCTTTTTGGAACGCACCTCTACATTTTTATCTACAGTGGAAAAGGAGGGGGGCCAGTCCGGGGATCATCTTTGATGCTGTGTGACCTTCCCAAAAACGCTTATGCTACGTATACAGCAATTTCTTCATTGCATCGTTTCCGTATGCTTTTAGTATCTTCAGTGTCTCAGGAGATTTTCTGAGCAAAACGCAGAATTTAATGCTTGCACTCTGGTCTAAAGACGACAATTCTAAGTCCAATGAATGAAAAATATGCTTTGTCAAAAATTACCGCAGCTAACACCGACAACACCAAAAATGAACTACAGATGGGTGTGTGTTTTCGTTATTAGTGTTGCCAACCTCTAAAAATATTTCCCTTCCACCGAATGATGATGACCATTCTGAGAATTTAGTGACTCTACCTCGCATAATGAAATAAAAAATTGTTTGCTCATTGAGGTGCTTAATTGAAAGGGTGCAATTGTCTCTCCAAACTTACTAGATAAACCAATATATAGAGGAAATTATAAAAAAAATCAACTTACCAAGAGGTCAGATTGAGGAACAGACAATAACATTTTCACAAATGTATTCAATGCATCATCTAAAGCAACATCTCCATACCAGCGAAATACTCCAAAATTGACATAACCACCACATAATGCAGATTTCAACATGGAAAAACATATGGAAATGCCTTTCAATGTACATTAGATAAGGAAAAATCAAACTATTTAGGATTAAACTTTTTGATAGAATACTAAGTTATAAAATTACATTTTAAAATACAGTAATTTCTGGTAGATAAGCTGCACTCTCTGTGTTGAAAAGTTTGATTGCCACATGTGTGGATTATGCGAAAAATTCTTTTGACCAAGACATGTGCGATAGTTTTAAGATCACAGAGGATTTATTCCAAAACAGATTTTTGCAGAAAATTTTCCGAACGAATAACGAACTTATCTCGTAATGCTTGCTCTGAAAAAGTTTTCGTATTTATTATTTTTTAAATTAAAATATGGGATGATAAGAGAAGTTTTCAATTGACAGTATGGCGTCATCAACAAACTAGGCTACAAAACCCAATCTAGAAATTTTTAGAGCCTTAATCTTTTAATTACAAGGAAATGTGTTCCTTTCAGGATTCAGCATATCGTCTTTTCGACATAGCTGGAACAAACCTAGCTAAAAGAACCATTTTGTAATAAATCTCCATATCGTAATTTTCAAATAAAACTAAAAACAAACAAAAAATTTTAATCGCCTTTCTATAACTAGTGGTCAAATGAACAATTTAATAGTTCTTAATTTCCGTTACGTTCTGCAGATATTCTCGACCCTTCCTCACATAGGTCATAGTGCTAGCAGTAACAAAAGGTTGAGGGCAGAAGAAAATAATCATTTTATTTCCCTCGTTCCAAATTTGAAATGTTTCTCAGTCGGAAGGGAAGAGGGAATTTTCTCTTTCTTAGCTTTACTTACACTAAAGTTATGTTGTGCAGTCAATGTCATAAATACATTGACATCACAAGAACATCTTCCTCAAGTTTCATCCCTCCCATGATTGCCATAATCATTCATTTTCTTTACTGAAGGTTGAAGGTCACCTAAGAATCCGCATTTTATAGGCTGTGGTTACATTTGACCATTATTATTGTTACAAGTTAATAAAATAGTTATTCTTCTTGGTTGCACCAGGAATTCTTATTCCCCTTTTCCAATTCTACAGAATTCCATTCATTACATTTTCCTCTTTTTCTTTTATCTTACTGTTACGGTGGTTGTAGTTCTTGTTGCAGTTCATTTACGTCGCACTAGAGCTGCACGATGGGCTATTGGCGACGTACTGTTACGCTGGAGATAATTCTTTGCTGATTGTTCCTTGCTTGATATCAGATGATGTGGAAAATTAACTCGTTGATGAACTACAATGTTTGTTTTGTTCCGCAAATAGAGAATCTGATTTTGATGGATTTGATTAAATATAAGATTGGAAATACAGTAGAGAACCAATTATTTGGGATGCTCAGGACCATCACTGTCCTGGATATGTGAATTTCTAGGTCCTCTGGATCAACCTAAAAGTAACTTTAATCGATGTTTTATTGAACCCAAATTACTGAGTAATACATTTTACAAGAAGAAAGACGAAAAAAGATAAGCTCTCCTAAATTTAATAAAAAATGGTAGAAAAGTAACATTTAAAAGAATAAAAACGTTTACAAATTTAGACAAAAAACATAAATATTAAAAACGAGGACAAGACTGGATATTATATGATCAACTGAATTAAAAAAGAAACTTTATCTTAAAATTGATATACAAAAAGAAATAATTTATTGAGTATGAAATTTATTGTGAATGGTGGAAAAGGAAAAAAAAACTAGAAACATAGTAGAATCAGAATTGTAATGCTTCATAAAATAATCATCTACTATTTGTAATAAGTAATTGCATGCTTAGATTAATAAATAGTATTCTCCTTAATTTTTAGACGATTTTTAACAAAAGCAGATGAAATTCCCCAACAAGAAAAACTTGCAAATGATACCACACTTCTACAGAATCACAATTTATCCAGTTGAAAATATTGTTTCATTAATTGATGGATAAAAATAGCAGGCAATTGAAAAACGTTTTGTTCGTAATAATAAATCATAATAATAATGTACTATACGAAATTGTAAAATAGTTTGTCATAATAAATCAAAGATATCAAAACTGAGTAATTAAAGTGGATTAAAAAGAATTCTAACATGCCAACACTGTTGAGGCATAACTTTCAAGTTCCTTAACTCAGACATCCAATTGAAAACACTTAGAAACAATTAAGGATAATAGAAGAATCTTGAAGATGCACCTAGTGATGGCTGGTTTGGAAAAAAATTGGATTTTTTTTAATCCGCTATAGCTCAAATTACAATATTACTAAAAACAGAAAAGTGAAATCCAACAATTTGATCACATGTCGAATTCGCTGACAATGATAATTTCAGATTTTAGGGTAAAATTGCGTTTTCCCCTGACAATTCTTGGGACTTATGAATCCGTTGTTTTACTTTTAGACCATATTGTTGTTCATTTTCTGAATTTTCACTC
This sequence comes from Parasteatoda tepidariorum, assembly GCF_043381705.1. Taxonomy (NCBI): domain Eukaryota; kingdom Metazoa; phylum Arthropoda; class Arachnida; order Araneae; family Theridiidae; genus Parasteatoda; species Parasteatoda tepidariorum. The sequence goes on along the minus strand of NC_092215.1, from coordinate 12,944,927 downwards.
CAGATTCTAAATTTAACAAAATCTGAAGTTAGAAAAAGATTCATACTTATTTATTATTTTATTTCATTTTTATTTTTAAAATGCCATGGAGGACTTATAAGGAGTGACTTAGCCACATTTTTAATTAAATGTTACTAATTTATTTTATTAAATCCTCTTTTTTAAATAATGCGTTAAATAAAATAAAGTACTCAAATTTAAATTCTAACAAATGTTTTATAAGTCTCTTTGTAATCATTTAATGCACCAATAATAAAAATTTATTCATATTTATTTAGATGAATTATGAATTTTAGTAATAGTGGTCTGGACAAAGTTTGTTTTTTGCCACTAGCCCAGTCAATTATGTTTACAACTTACTAAATTATAATTTACCAAATTCTTCTGATTATTTTTTTTTAATGATTAAATTCTGCTAACTATATTCCTTCTTTATAATGGAATAAAAAATAACCACATTTTTTTAGTAAAGGGATATATCTTCTTTTTATTTCCCCTTCTTCTGTTCACTGACATGCACATTCAATGCATTACCCCCTCCTCCTCGTAAATCAAAGAGAAAACGAAGTCAGCGTGCCACTCCTTTATGATTGATTGACAGCAGCTTATCAGAAAAACAATGATTCTTTCCAACACACAGGAGAAAATAAAACATTTGTCCCTTTCCCAACCCTTCTCGATCTAAAGATCTTCAGGGTCACAGAAGAAATATTGAAGTTTTTTATCAACTAACGGGGAGAAAAATAAACCCCTCAACACATTCTACTCAACTTCAAGGACGAGTCGAATTTCTGCTTTTTTCCTCTAGCGTTCTAGTTCAAAATGGCGGGAAAATAGAGCAAAATTTTTACCGGTTTTCTGGATACCAGATAAATGGTTCTGTACTGTATTTGAAAAATAAATAATAAGTTGATGATTTATTTTCATTTTCAGATTCGTTTAATTTAATTGCATACACATTCTCATAATATGATTCTGATTGGTTATATGTTTCTTCTGTAAGTAAGTATCATTCTCAATTCTTTCTTTTTATAATAAGTGCATATAAGAAAAAGATTTATAACTAACAACTGTTTTCAAAGAATAGATTTTATATTTTAAATATTATTATTTTTCAAGTGTATTTTCACTCACATGATACTTGATAAGAATCGATGTGGCGACCAATGTGATGCCTACTATTCTGCAATTTTAAATATGTTACAATTCTTTTAACTACGAATAACTTTTATTTGATTTCAAACTTTAATTATGTACTTGAAAAGCGAATCGTAACAGGATTTATATGCAGTACTTCTTATCAATATAATTGAATAAATCTAGTGACTTTTCATACTTTATTGTATGTAAGTAAGAAAAAAAATTCAAAAGATCGAAATTGAAAAATCAAAATTTCAAAACACAAAAAGGATATTTCATTTTGTATGTTTGATCCTTTGGTATAGTGGTCATGGTCAAAAGTCTTGTACCTAATAAAAAAAACATAAGAAAATTAATCATACCATACAGAAAAATCAGGATGCAAAATATAGCTGCGGTTTTTGTCCTAAAACAAGAGTATTTATAAGCAAATGCACTATCATGGAGCATTTTTTTTTAAATAAAATTTAAATAAATAGGCAGTGTGGTCAGAAGTACTCAGAGTTAATTACCATGTTTCAGGAGAAACACTTTAATACTGGTGAAATAGAACTCCGATTTGAGTGTTTTTGATCTACTAAAAAATTCAGCTTTATTTCCAATAATTTTTTTATGCTTATCTTGATTTATGTGTTTTAAAACATTTTTTTGGCCATGTTCAATTATAATATTATGCATGCACTAAAAAATGCACAATTTTATCCCTTTCAGGAACTTTTAATGAAAGGAAAGTAATCCAAAAAGGATTTCTGGAAATAACAATCATATTTCTCTTTATGCAAGCTCATATTTAGAAACGAACCATAAATGATGCAAGACACTCACATGAGTAAGCAAGCAGAAGCAAAATGAGAAAATAAACTTCACTTCAGTAAAAAAAAATCAGGCCTACACATTTTTATGCTTATCGTGAAATGAATCAACATGGAAACAGTTTTCACAAAGTTATAGACTACTCACATATCTGTGACGGCCAATTGTTTGTTGGAGAGGCACTATGTGCACATGCTACAAAACAGGTGAGTGCATCTGCCAATAGTGTCTCATTTCATGCTTGCGTTTTAAGAGTATTAACCCCTTAACTGCCGAGTGAAATTAACGTAATTCACTCCCCAGTGCCACCGTTTTTCGCTCAAGTGCACTTTCTTACACGGTGTTTGGAGTGGGGAAAATGAAGCACGCTTTGCAATTTAAAAACAGTTTAATTTTACAAGAAAAAGGAAAGAAAGAAAATACAAAGTTTAAATTAAATAATAAAAATACAATATAAAAGGCGTTAAAACTTAGCTGTTGTATGATAAATCCTGAAACATGGTTGGACACATAAACCAACATCACATTCATCGCACTGATAGCGGGATTTGCGAAGAATTTTCTTTCTTGAACAAACAGCACATTTTCGTGATGCATTTTTCTTTGAAGATGTTGATGGAAAGAATAAAAATCACCAAATACATACGGGAAACAAAAGCGAAAAAAGAATAAACCCGACCTTACTGAAATAAATACACACAAGCGATTAATATGATATCACTTTTCCATGACATCCTTTTCCCCCTCCTCCTAAATTAGCAATACATTCGCAAAGCAAACACTTTCAAGGCCATTTTACTGCATTCTGAGAAAGGGGGTGTAGTTCTATTTATAGCAGCGCAATGCAAAGCATCGTACTTCGGGAAAGCGTATATATATACCTGCGGCAGTTAACGCATCGTCTGGCCGAGACGTATATATACGCCCGCGGCAGTTAAGGGGTTAACAAAGCAGCTCATTCACGTCATGAATTTACTCATATTTTAAATTTTTAACAAATATTTAGTAGTTAAAAATTTTTTGGGGCATGAATTGAAAGGTTGGCGAATTATTTAAAAAGCGATAAACATCTTTAAAGATATTTTTAAAAAAAACAGGAAAAATGAGTGAAAAATCTTGCTGACAGGATAACTAGGAGAAAATTAACATTAACAGGGAAAAATTAACATTTTTCCATATGTGTTATTTTAGAAAAAAAAAACTAGAATTCAAACATATTACTAGAAAATTCTCCCCCAAGGTAATGGGCATAAAACAGTAAATAAATTATTAAGCAGTGTTCCTGGTAGTTCAAAATAAAAATTAAGACAACATTTTACAAAAGAATCACGAAATTTTTTGGTGCAATCCATAATACTATTTTTGAGAAGGAGAGACGAAGAGCTAAAAAAAATTTATAAGCCACTGCTTTGAAAAGTGCTTCATGTGGCACATTTCTTTAATTCACCACAATGCTGAAAAAAAGAAAAACATGAGATATACTCAATGTTTTCAAATAAAAAATTAAAATAGGAACAAGTTGATCTAAAATGAGTTTAACAAACAACGTGATTTTACGCATGCATATGGAGAAATTTTGGGACCTGAATTTTCTTGACTTTGGAAATAGATTCCTCAATATAAAGATAGATCAGCATAAGTTTAAAAGAAAAAAGATATTAGTTGTTTTCATGAAACAATAAATTATTTCAAAATTAAATGTTATTAAAAAAGAAATGTTAACAAAAGTGAAAAGAAAACGTAATACATCTTAATCTAAAAACAAAGATCATCAAAAGATTAAGAAAAAACTAAGAGATTAAATCATTAATTAAGGGGAAATGGCCATTTAAAATTGCTTTTGATTTTGCAATAAATGAAATGAAAAACAACACTTTCATTTCAATTTGATAGGCAAGAGAATTTACAACTCTAAAATGTTAATAAGTTTCATCAATTACTAGAATACACAGACTCATCTGAACAATTAATCCAATAGTCAAGCATGCAAGTCACAAGATATAAAACAACGTACCTAGGCGGAGACTGAAACTGGACTAGTATTTTATTTACAAAAAAAAGATTATATTTATTACACACTACTGCTATCTACACTAGCATTTGTGTTGCCATCAATGGACAAAATAATGTTAAACAATACTTCCACTTTAGTTTACATATTTAACAAAAATACTCAGGATCACAAATGTGCAGAAAATAAAAGTTATTTAAGTCCCATGGATGTTCCACAAAGTTAGTGTTTTGTTCTATTTACAGTTTTTGTTAGATTTTCCGCTTCTGTTGTGCTTGTTGCTACTGTAGGTTGTCGTTTACTGCACCAAGACACTGCTCCACCTCCAATGGTGAAAGCATATCCAGTCATTGATCTATAGTCACCAATGTCATCAACGTAGTTGAATCACAGTATCCTATGATTTCACTACCATGATCTTTAGAATAGTTCAATGTAGTATCAGTGGTACCTTAAAGATACCTGAAAATTCTTTTAATACCTTTCCAGAGTATTTGAGATGGATTGTTTCAAAATTGGCACACAGTATTAACTGTATGTGAAATGTCTGGTCGAGTTGCTTGAGCTGTATAAAGCAGACTACCAACTGCTGCTTGGAAAGAAACATTAGGCTTATGTTCCTATAAATTATCGTCTGTAAGTTGAACTTTTGTCAAGATTTGATTGGGATCAAGTGGTGTTGCGACTGGATGTAACTCATGTATGTTTGTTTTGTTTTTTTGCTCTAATGTATTGGGTTTGATTTAGGTTAATGGACCCTTCTGATCTGTTATGCTCTATTTTAACCCCTAAACAATAACTGGCTTCACCTAAATCTTTCACTAAGTTGCTTCTTCCCTAATTTTTAAGCCTTACTGAGTTGCTAAAAATTAATAAGTCATCTACATAGATAGCTACGATTACATGTTCTTTACTCTCATTTAGTTTAATATAGGCACAACTATCAAGAGAACTTTGCCTAAAACCCATTTCAATTAAGCCTTCTTCTAATGTAAGATATCAAAGCCTGCCACTTTGCTTTAAGCCATCCAGAGCTTTATTAAGTTTGAGAACTTTCCAATTTAAATTTCATTAGTAATATTCACTATTTGGAAATCTGGCATACCATTGTTATCAAAATTTTGATAATGAACTGGAAGTTTAACACTCTTCCTATAGTTGTCAATTTAGGCATGTCATTATCAACAATTATATTATTAGTACTCTCATTATTATTTATAAAATTGCCACTATCTAAGCCATTAATGTCACCCTGACCCCTGCTAACATCATCATCACTTTGGAATATATTTTATGTGTTTTCAAAGTCAACAACACTCCCACTGAATAAAGAGTCATCACTGAACTTGGGTGAGTTATTGCCACTTTTATTATCATGATACAAATCAAGTTCCAAATAATGTACATCTCGTGCTACAACAATATGATAATTAGTAGGGTCAATTGGACAATAGACCTTTTGATCCAACTCTTTCACTCATTTAGCTTTACCCTTGGGAAATGGTTACTTATGCATTTTACCTTTAATACATGGTATACAATTATTAATTTTCCCATTAAAAGAGAAACCTTCAACCATATCTTGCAATCTAACCATCCCTCCTCCTTCTCTTAAGTAACATATTTTCTTATGCAATAACTCATTTAATGAGTGAAAAGTAATTAAAGCCATATCATTATGAATATCTAAAGAATATAATCGATTGTTTACACCTGTTCCACTAGCAACTAAATTATCACCCTTATAAACAAAACATTTTTTTCTCTATAAAAGTAGTAACTATCCAAAAAGTTTTGCTTCGATACTTAATAGATAGCAAGTTAGCAGTTAGCTTTGGAACATGTAGTACATTATTAAAAGTTACTTTTGCTTTCTGCCAGTTTCTATATAAAAGAAAACTAACACACCTTTCTCCTTCAACTTCTATAACAGAGCTAACTGCTTTAATTTGACTAATACTTGCAGTTTTGTAATCTGTTAGCTATTCTTTGTATGGTGTCATATGGAAAGAAGCACAAGAATCCATGTACCAAACATTAGGATTTGGGTTAGAATTTACTACATAGATACCTGCTACAAAAGCTTCTTCATTCATAGGAGTCTTACTAGAAGTAGGCTTTACATTACCCCTTTTGTTAAATTTATCATACCCACCTTTCTGTCATGGAGCTCTTTGACAATCTATACCTTTATTCCCAAACAAATTACATTTGAAGCATTTCCCCCTAAACTTATTCTTGCCTTTAAACTTCTCATTAAGGAAAGCTTGATCTAAATTCCCATCAGAATTTGGTTTATCATCCTCAGCGATTAATCTAATTTTAACGTTATCAACAGTTATCTCTTCCCCACAATTTTTCAAAACCATGATAAGGGGTTCAAATCTATCAGGTAAGTTTGCTGATATGCTGAAATTATTTTATGAAGATAGTCACATATATCTCTACAATCTGTATACTTAGTGTTAACCGATTATTTAATTACAGACACTTTTCTAGTCATTCCTTAATCATCATAAGTTTTTGATAATACTTAACAGGCTTCTTTGCCACTAGATAAGTCCCTCAAATCATTAAAAATTGTTTCACTAACCCCTTCAACTATGTATGACAAGTCTTTGGCATCTAAAGCTGCTTTTTATTTTTTTCCCTCTATAAAAGCCCATAAATCTCTTATGATTGGGTGAATTTTCATGGCAAACTTCCAATCAGCATAATTTGTCCTCCCTGTCAATTTATTATGGCTAAAAGAACCTTCTTCCCCTGGCAAAGTTAAGTTTCTGAATTTTTTTAACATTAAATTAAACTATTAAAAATATAACTATAAAATTTAAACAGATTTTAGTAAAATTTCTATTAAAGCATAGCTACATTAAATTAGTTACAAAGTTAAAAACAACATTCATATGTAGTGAGCTTTTAGTGTAGTTAACCATGTGTTAACACATGCTACCATAATTTATCTATTTTTAATTCTAAACTTCAGCAAAGAATTTAAAAATAAATATATTAAACTTAATAAATGTTATCTATTAATTTCTTGGATCATAACATTTGGGCTGCCATCTATGGACAAAATGATGTTAAACTAACACATTTAATATCATCAATAATATAATAGTTCATATACTAGAATGTATGGGGAATGGACATAATAATGGAAACACTTCTATACTAATAAATATTTTTATATTTCACTGGAAAATACTTAAAGAATCATTTTATAGCTTCAGAAGTGTTAAGATAATGCCATTTCTCATACATATCAATGAAGTTTAAAGCTTTTAGAGATTTGAGGGACACAATAATTTAAATGAAAAATAGCGCTTTTGAAAAAAGTCCGATGCCAAAAAAGTTAACAATACATTTGTAACTTGTAGCAACTACTTTGGTTATTATATGCAATTATTGCACAAAATTTCGTAAGCGTAGCTTAAATATTTCTGGATATATGGACATTTTTACAGGAAAACTATTTCTTTGCTTTACTCTTTTTTGCTATAACTTCAGCAAAAAGCGATTAATTAAATTAAAATTTCTGCTTCAAATTTCGAAAAAAAAAAATTGAAAACTGTGAAATATATAAGTATTACTTATACCTTGTACTGTTTTAAACTAATTTTTCTCAAATTTTAAAGCAATAATTTTGCAATTAATTTTAGAAAGTTCTAAAAATTTTGTTACATTTTATTGAGTATTTTTAAAGTTATAGCAAAAAAAACATGACACAAAAAAATTTGTTTTCTATAAAAATTTTCAAATTTCCATAAATTATGAAGCTAGGATTATGAAATTTTGTGATACTATTACATATAATGACCAAAAATAATTGTTACAAGTAAAAACTTTATTGCTACATTTTTGGCATAGGATGTTTAAAAATACTATTTTCAGTTTGTCATTTATTATCTGTCCCTCAAACCTCTAAAAGCTTTAAACTTCATTAAGTATGAGAAATCGCATATACTAAATGCTTCTAAATTTATAAAATGATTCCCTAAGTATTTTTTGCGAAAATCAAAAAAAGTGTTAGTATAGAAGTGTTTCCATTATTTTGTTCAACCCCTGTACATATAAATGTTATTAGTACATCATTTTCCAAATAGCAATCGGACATATTAAAAAAAATTAAAAAACAAACAAGCTGGCATTTCTTTTTCATAAGATGACCAAAAGACAAAAAAGATTATAAGTCTGAATGATGAGTAATTAGTGGATGGTCCCTAAATTTGAACTGTTGTATGTTTGCAATTTTTTAAAAATTATAGATTTAATCATTCTTAAATAGAATAAGAAGATGATATAAGCATTCCAAAATGACTAAGTTTTGAAGTCCATTGAAACTATACATTCAAAAAAAAACTCTCATACTTAAAAACTAATTTCACAACTTATTAAAACCAAATAATAATAATCATTAAAAAGATTTACTGCAATCTGAAAATAGAGTGCAAGGTAACTTTATTACTTCAAATTTTGAGATGATAACAGCTTAACTTTTGTTTAGAACTGTGAAAAAGTATGAGAAACAGAGAAGCTTGTAGCTGGGCTTCAATACACACATAAAATAGAAATGACAGATAAGAAAAATAATTTGTAAATTTATGATATTGGAAAAGAATTTCCATTTTTCAACTGACAGTTATATTCTCTATATTTCCATTAAAAAAATGAAATATTACAACTTATAAATAGTTACAAAATTACAACATTATACATGCACATGAAAATTTAATATAAAACTTACCATAATTAACTATAACTTTACTTGCTTCACGGAACAAAAGAACACCATTAGGAGATGATACATCAAATTGTAAACGCTGAGATCGATTTACAACTAATTCAGCAAAAAGTTTTAAAGTTGGTGTGGTAACAGCTGGATCATGATACCACATTTCAATTGCTCTATGTAATATTGGAGTGTATGTTGGGTATCTAAAAATTATTAAGGACTTACAAAGTTGAAGATAATTACTACTGAACTCGTAAAAGGAATTTAAAAAAAAATATCAAAATGATTATACAAATATCAACATTAAATAATTAATAATAAATAATTAAATAATAATAAAATGATTGTAATAAGATTTATCACTCCACATATTTAAAAATAAAACAAGTTATTAGCCAAACACAAAAGATAGTATTTATTACAGCGAAAAATTTAAAAAACGAGTCAAGATAATTCCTGTAAGCTCATATATACTGGGCATATTCATTGGCATATCAAAAAAATCTCTATAATAAAAATAGGTGTTGGATTTCATAATCATCAGTTGGTTTTATCTATATTTAAAAGTATTTAGGCCTTTCTTTAAACACTTTTTAATATTTATTTTCATATTTTTCAAAGGAGGTATTTTTGCAGTGGGACAGGTACGTGCAAGTACAATGTATACTTATTTATTTCATTTTTTTAGAGAACAGGAACGTTTTTGAACTCTGACTCAAGCATTATTCTTTTCAATTTTGCAAATCTTTTGTCAAAAATAAATTCTTCACATCATAGTTGCAAACATTTTTAATTTAAATGAAAATTATATCAGATATTATAAGAATATTATCAGATGTTTATAAGATTATCTTATATTCATTTCGGTCAGCAAGCTCCTCATTGTCTACCTTAATAATACTGAGATATGCTGAATTTTGATGAATTGAAATTGAGTAACTGATTTCACAAAAAGGAAACAAATGCTGTCTTCATTAATGGGTCAATTATCCAATGAAAAGCAAAATAATTTGCAGTAAGTTTTGAAAATTATGAAAACTTTTATGCTTCTAATGGATGGATCTACAAAAGACATTAATTAAATAGTTTGAGTTTTAAAATTGCATATGTACTTATCAATATTTGAATGATGCGATTTTCAGTAATTTATTGTTGGAAGATTAAACTGTTGCGAGACCTTCAGCTTCTAAAGCCCTAAAAAGTTGCAGGAAATTAGGCCATTCACTTATACCTGATAATCCAAAATGTGATACAGCTGTAGTCCTTTGCCTGTTCACGAGACACAGTTGCCTTGATGTCCATCCTTATTGAATAGCTGTAACACCCAAGCTAAATTGTCAACTATGTGATTCTGAAGAAGCAAAGAAAAGGACCATCAACTCTGATGTGGGGTTCTTTAGAAACTTACAGAAGTGTTGAGATATCAAGATGCAAGCAAGCTCTTTTGGCAACAACTGCATTTTTCTGTTCATTTTATTATTCTATTGTTCTTATAATCTTTTGCCTAGCCATCGGAAATTAAAAAGAAATAAAAAAATCTTCCCCATATTCTTTATTTCAATTTCAAATAGTTATATATTTAAGTGGCAATAACAGTTCTTTTTATTAGTAATAACAGAGGATATACAAATCAAATGTTATTTATTGAAAATGTAAGAATATACACTATTTTAAAACAAAAATATGAAAAATTATCAGAATTGATAGATAAACCATCCATTCAACAATAGTTAAAATCAATGAAAAATGTCTATCCTTACCTAATTGTTATTTAAATATTTTTCTGTTTTTTTTTTAGCGAATAATACATATCTAAATAATACATATCTTCATAATACATACATAGCCTAAAATAATACATATCTTCTGATAATTTGATATTTTTATTTAAATTTTAATTTCATTGCATTTCCAAACAAATTCAAATAACTTTTTAGTGTTTAGGAATTAAAGCATGCAAGGTTTGAAACCATAAAATATACATTTTGTACATTCAATAATTAAAGAATCATCAATAGCTTCGTAGTTTATATTAAAGTTTAATCTGATTACCTTTTTCACTGACATTATATGTGTGTGTGTGTAAACAGTCCAGCAACTTTCTCCCGAAAAGTGAAGAAAAAAATTTTTTAAAAAAGATTTTTATTTTTTTCTTTCTAAAATTACTGAATGCAAAATGGATATTAATACAAATTTTTCGAGCTATTTTTAACCTGGTTAATCTTCACATTATTCAAATATGATGTCTTATAAGTATGACTTCTGAATTGGTACACCGAAGAGCTTCATATCATTTATATGAAGGTCAAGATAAACTGGTTCTATCAGAAGAGCTCGAAATTTCCAGAATATGAACTGTTTTTGGTAATTGAAAATGCTTACCAAGAATCAGGACAAGTTTGTAAGCCAGCAACAACACATCTGTGCTAAACACTAACAGGGAGAAGCTGCACAGCACCTTCAGACAACTACTAGTACCAGATTTAAAACTTAAATTGCATATAACAGATTCCACCATGGGGGCTTATATGCTTACTCACACATAGACCTATGGGTTAAGTTTTGTTTACAGAAAACCTCATACTGCTTGTAGAATGTGAACACAAGAGCATCTTCTTATAAGATGAGTGAAACAATGTGCTTCTTAGGGACAAGTTGCACTTCTGTGTACAAACTGACAACACGTAGATAATCATCAGGAAGGAACGTGGTATTCAGAATAATCCTGTATTTATGCATGAAACTGGACAATTTACTGTTAGGAAATTATCAAATTTTTGCATCTAACTGTTAATTGTTAAGAGCAGTCCTTAAAAGTAAATATAAATTAATGAGATTTTGCAGAAATGAACCACATTTGTGTATACACCATAGCAACTCAATTCAAAATAAAGTAAATAGTATTTTGCCATTAAAGCTACAGTTTCATCACACTGAATGATAATAGACTTAATACATTTAATACAATAATTAATTACACACACCCAATAATTAATGAATAAATTAATGATTATGATTGTTTCCCTTTAAACTTTAATAGTTTGTCATTTTCTTAATCATTTAGAGTCCTTCTTTAATATACAGTGGAAAGTTGCGTATCCGGAATCGGTGATACCTCCGGAAGTACGGATAATAGATTTTTCCGGATAATAGAACCCCAAGGTAAACAAAGCTTAAAAAGATCTAATAAACGATCTGAAGAAGCAAAAAATAAATAAACACTATTTTTGGGGCAATAATGTTTTAGTATTAGAATGATATTTAATCAATCAAAAACAAATTATTAGAAAAAAAAATTATTATTGCTTAAAATATAGAGAACAAAAATTTAACAGTTATGAAAATATTAATTGCTCTCTCCGCCATTTTGAACTAGAATGATTCAAGCAAGAAGCAGAAATTCCCATTATTCATTTAGGTGGGTATGTTGAGGAGAGAAATTCATTTCATCCTTATTTGCATAGAGAAAATATGAGTAAAGAGGAGATCAATCAAGTTGAGAGTGGGGAAGAGACAAATTCTTATTTTCTCTCTGATCATTGGCTATCACTGAAAGAATCTGGACGTCACTGAAAGAATCTGGTTAGTGGTTGTTAAAACAACGTTAAGGAGGGGGTCTTGAAATCTTTTTCATGTCAATGCTAAAGAAAGAATGTTCCCCCTCTTTTTCCCCGCCTCCTAATTATTACATGGTCACGAGAATAACGAATGTTTCTCAAGGACGTGTATCCTTTTAGACCTATTCATATTTTCCATTTTGACTCCCCCTCCACGTTAACATTCGCCGTGTTTACCTTTTTCCACAGTATTTCTTCTTTCCCTAACACTCTAATAAAAAGGTTCCCAGAAATGCCTCTTTCACTAGTCAGCTGCATAGGAAAGAAGGGGGAAGGGGACTCAGTTGCGCTCTTTTGAAAACAAATCTCCCTTTTTTCTTGCATTCCTGAGGAGGTGCGTCACTAACAGTCACTCGACGGTCTAGGCAGATCTTCTTATCCCCTTAACTAATCACTAGAAGACCTCACTTAGACCTCAACAAATCACTAGAAGCTGAAAAAGGAAAAAACATGTCAAAATACCTCTTTTTTTTCAAGAGAGAGGAAGATGAAGAGATATTTGATTATTTTGATGGTTAAGAAGTGTCCAGGAAATCGACCCTTCCGGAAAAGGGAAGTCCGGATATGGAACGTTACACTGTATATAATTTATTTAAAAAGGCTGCTTTAAACCAAATTTCATACAAATATACGAATCAGGAAAGGATACATCCATTCAAATAACATCATATAACTTATTTTTGAGTTAAAAGCAAACGCCAGACCTCTCAGATCCCTAGCCAGTCCAATCAGTTGTTTCTAAAGTACATATGAAAAAATAATAAGCAAACAATTAATGAGACCACCTGAAAATGAAGAAAAGTACATACTTTAGTTTCCGTTTCGTTGAATGAGCCACCATTTTCTGCAGCCGTTAAAGCATTTCCAACAGTTTCAAAAGTAGCTAAAAATCCAAAAGAATAAAAAAGTTAAGAAATAAACCAAATGCAAAAATGTGACTTTCAATCAATTTTGTTTAACATTTACATTTGATAAATGATATCTATACTTTTTCTGCAGAAAAAAGTAAAAATTTAAAAGGAGTGAAAGCCAGAGTTTTAAACTTAAAATTTAAAAGACAATTAGACAGCAGTGCATTCTTTTTCTCTCTTAGTGAACACTCTAAATTTGCTTATTACACATTCATTTATTTTTGTTTAACTTGTTATGCCATGTGTTCAATTTATTGTAATGAGTGTATCACGATAACTAAGTTCATCAACATTAAAATTGCATAAGTTAAATTTTCTCCCTTTTGATCCTTATTTCTGCACTCATTTTTAATCTTGCAGAATTTGTATGTGTTAGTGATGATTAGGGATAGGCTATAGTTGCTGAATGTATTAATACTTAACTGTAGCCATGTTTAACTTGACACCATTCCTTTGATAAATTCACAACAAAAATTTAATTAGTCAATTATTCCACTATACATTACTCTAATTGTCACTGAATGTTTAACCTGAAACTTTTTCAACTATTTTAATTAAATTTTTCAATTAAAAATGTATTATATATTAATTTTACTATTTTAGAATTCTTCATCACAGGCACTTACAAATAGTTTACAAAAATAAGGAGACAAATTATCAATAACAATACTTAGTTAATTCTATATTGCAAAAACAGGAATTAAAATTTTTAAATTTAAAAATAAAAATAATTTTTAACCGTAGCGAAATTCTTATTTAGTCAAAGAATATAAAATCTAGGTGTTAATGTGCATTTAAATATTTAATACATAGTAAAAAAAAGAAAACATAAAATGTATTAGTATAAAAGAAGACATAAATGCATGTATAAGCCAAATTTTTGAACTAAAAATAGGCACCTTTTAAGTACTTTTCAAGCACTGAAAAAATATTTTTAATCACCTTAAAAAAATATCATAATCAGGCAGGGTTGGCAAGTTTATGACGATTGACAGTTTTAACTAGGGATGTAACGAATATTAGCCCACTATTCAATATTCGGCTCTTTTGCCGAATATTCGGTTAGCCAAATATTTGGCAACCTATTATTTTGAAATTTATTTTTTGACAGTTTTTTGGGGGGAAACATTAATAGATTTAATAAAGAATAATCTAAAATCGTATTTACATAAATTTCATATATAAAACATACATTTCTTCTGCAATAGATAATTTTACATTATACAAGTATACATGTGTGAAAACCAAATAAATATGTATTTCTTACAAGTTAAAGGCATCATAAACTGCTCAAATTTATCTTCATCTTCACCGAGGTTAATCAACAAGAGCCTTCCTAAAGCAGTATAAAAAACTGTCCTACATCGCATATCACATATTTGCATTCCACATCCCAAGAAAGGAAAATGCTCACTCTAAAAGAAACATAAATTTGTAGATTTTAACAAATATTAATTTTTCTTAAGTTAAATGAATTTAAATACTTACAGTATGATTATTTAACATAAATTGTACTTCCTCCAGCTTTACTAATTTTCGGACACTAGTATAACCAACAGAGAGATCACTAAGTAGCTGTAATGTTCGATTGATTATCTGCTCACTTCTACTCCAAAATTTCAAATTTGTAAGTCTAAAGTAGTATTAAAAAGGAATTAAAAAAATTTTTAAAGTAAGCAATAATTTAACATAAAATTATTTTTCAGACTATGTGTAAGGCTATAAAGTAAAATAAAAAGATTTGGGTCTCCAGAAGATTCCGCCAATGCCACGACGAGTAGTGATGACTGATATTTATCGTTATGAGCATGAGTCAGCCCAGATCCTCTCTTAGTGCAGCCACCAAAAGATTAGCGTCAACATCTACTGTTCGTGGAAGGCTTCACGAACGTGGTTTGTTCCTTAGGCAATCAGCCACTCTCATCACATTATAGACGGTTGATGAATGAAGGGCTGTTCTTTTCAAAGACGGGCTCAGGTTTAGGCCCCAAAGCGTTTGATTTGGAGAAAGCTGGGAACCCAATATTATCCATAAAACATCAGTGAAAGTGATGCATACCAAAGAGGCAGTGACTGTGTGGTATCTCTTTGGGTGAACACCCAGGTCAGCCTGTCTTTCCACGTGGACTCATAAGTGGTCACACATATAGAGATGACATCTTGATGTTTATGTGCGACCTTATACTGGTGCAATAGGTGGTGATTTTGTGCTTGCAATTCTAAATTTTTATCATATGAAAAAATATGTGAATCATTTGGAGGAGTTATACGAGCAGTTTTAAAAATAAAGAATACTGGAAACATTACTTTTGAACTTTCTTGGTTTAACAGGCAATAGGACAGTATGCATTCTATAATACTATTAAGATCAGTTTAACTTGTGACGTAACTACTGCTGTTAACTACCACTGATTTGAACATGTGTACTTCACTGGATGGTTCCCATTGATCAGTTGAGTTGCTATTGTGACTGCAATATTTTCCACCTACTTCCACTGTTGCTACTCAGTCTCAATCACACACAATGTTGGCCGGTCTACACTTAACTGCTAATAGCGACTACAACCGTGAACTTAATACAGCTCTCATGAGTAAAAATAAGGAGTCATGAGCTTCACGAGTTTAAAAGTAAGATGATCTTAAGAAATTGAATGACTAATTAAAAGAAATTGAATGACAAGTAAGAGCATGTTTTCTTAACAAAATATGTAATATTATTATAAAATTCCTTTTCTTACCTTCATTTCTTATAAATTTAATCCTTTCCCTTGTCTAAATTAAAAGCATAATAAAGAACCTGTGTAATAACTAACTCATAAAAACATCACAGCAACTTATGTACTTAAGGTAAAATATTTTATTTTTTATTCTGTAAGAACCATTTAAATATTATGAAAGCATGTTTTTGGCTATTTTGAAACTCCTTCCTTTTCATTAGCAAAAATGATATCACTAAACGCATCCTGTACTAATGTAAGAAAGTCACAACATGGAGTGTAAACACCAAAAGATATGGTTGAGTAATTTCCTAAACGCTTTTGTTACCCATTGACTAGCTATCAATGGGAAAATGTTTGATTTCAAAGCATGAAAATGTATTACACTTGTTTTTGAAATAATTTTCAAGGAATTAAAAAATGGAACAAGATTTTTGTTTGCTATATTGGAATGACAAGCTTAATTTGAACATTCTAATGGGTGTTAAAATAACATGACGTCTATGGAACAGCAAACTGGACTGGATCAATCGTTATAATGGAAGGGTCAGAGCAATGGAAAGTCCAACTAAAGAGTGCAAACTGTATGTATGTATCTATCTATCTATCTATCTATCTATCTATATATATATATATATATATATATATAAAAATATGTATCTATCTATCTNAGGTATTTTCAATTTATGATAATCATTATTTTCAGCATTATATATATATATATATATATACATGACGCACATTAACACATATACATAAACATTTGCTATACTTACATTTTTCTCACAAAAACACTTAAAACCATTGATTCATCAGAAACACCTAAAACTTCAGATAAGCGTTTATAAACCTTTGACGTTCGTTGAACTTGATCACCAACATAAATTTTACGAAACTGCTGAAAGAAATAAATTGTGGCTAGTTCTAATTTTTCACAACCCCCTTGTGATATTCTGTTATCAGTAAGATTCATCAGCTGCAAGACTCTGTTAAAAAGAAGAAAAAAACTTTGAGAAACTTCATTAACTAAAATATTAGTCTTAAAAAGAAATATTTCATTCAAACAACTACCGGCAAATGAGCTCTCCATCCATTGCATCATATTCATCAGCTGTGCTAAAAGAAACTCTTCCACCAATAGCTGCTGCAATGATATATACAAGCCATGTCAACTGTCCTAAATAGAAAGTATAATTATTTCACACAACTGAAACTAATGCTATTAATTTTTAAAAATTTATTAGAAAAGACATAAAAAATTTTAGTCATCATACATTCAAATCCAAAGTAAAAGGATAAACATTAATAATCACACTTTAAAAAAAAAACTATAAATGAAAGAACTCTTAAATAAATAAAACCGTGGCTAGCAAGAGTAAGAAAAAGCTGTCGAAACCTCAATAACTTAACTGAACCTTTTTGAGAATCTTATCTAAAATATGCAAATAGAAGAGCGGTTAAAAATTTTATAAAATCAGGCACATAAACACACTTTCTCAAAATTAATATACTTTTTAGACAATTCTGATTTTTGATTCTCAATAATAAGCAAAATCAAAATATAATTATTTTGCAATGCAGAAAAGTAAAGGTCAAACATTTGCATCTATTAATATTAATGATAAATTTTGCAATTTCATGAATCAAAAACTAAAATTAATGTTAGTATTCAATTATTAAGTTTAATGCCTTGGTAACCATAAAGTATTTTTAAGAAATTAATAACTGATATTCTTCATATTTAAAAAAAAAATTTACAAAAAAATAAATAAATAGAAAACATCTAAAAAGAAAAATATTCCTTTTACATACTACTAAAATTTAAATCCTAATTTAGTACAAAAGTTATATTTCTTTATGACATCTTTCTTTCATTCAGTATTTTAATAGACTGACTAAAAATAACTTTATATTTTTACTATTAAGCTTTTCAGAAAACTGTTTCAGCATTTTTATTGTGGCCTTCATCCCACCCTCTGCACTTAGAGCTCTCCCGCAGCACTAAAATTAAAACAAAAAGCAAATTCCTTTAAAACGTGTTAATTTTATTTTAAAAAATAATTAGCAATTGCAATCAATAACCATATTCCCTAATACGACAATTGAGGACAGAGAATATTCCTGGAAGTCAAGTTATATCGTCCTTTGCGATGCAGCTTTACCATAGTGTTATTATCATTTATAAAATATCTCTTCCAATGATATTTTTCTTAAATTTAATATTTAAATATTTCTATTTGAACTAGCATAGATACAAAATGGGTTAATTATTAATGCATTAGTTTTTATCCTTTCTTACATTCATCATAGATTTTCTCTTCTATCACATGCTTCTTTCAGTTAACTTTCAATTTTGTAGCATAAACAAATATTATTGCCATTATAACTTTATAAAAATTCCTGAAACTTATTTCTGTGGGCTGCCTTAACTATATACTAAGCCTAATTTTTATCGATAAGTAATCATTTATTCAAGTTTAATTGCAATGTTGTATTCTTTAACTCAAGATTACACATGTTTATTCCTAATAAATGAAATAAATATTTATTGTTAAAACAGATTAACTTAAGATAATAAATTTAAAAATATATTTCTCAACTTAAATTACTTATAAGGATGATTTTATGGCATTATTTTTGATTAATTTGATTATTACACTTATTGTTTTGATTAAATAAAATGTTTTGTCTACATTGTCAAAATTACTACTTTGTCTAATTTAAATGCATATATTTTATTATTATACTATTTTGACTTAAAATAACAGAACTGCATGATTTGAACTTAAAATAGACTTTATTATAGTTAACATTTTTTAAAGATGCTTCTTAAAAACTCTGAAAAAATAAATTATATTGTAACCATTTTTAAAGGCAGCATTCAAAATTGTTAACCACACGGAGGAAAGAATATTATATTTGGTAGAACTGAAAAATCAAGAAAATTCCTTTGATAAAAAGGTAAAAAAACTCTAAAATCAGGAAGCTTTGCTACAAGTTAGGAACAATGGCCAAGTAGTAAAACAGTGCTGACAGTTATATTATATTGTCACCAATTTTCATACTTTATTTCATTAAGAAAAAGTTAGAAGAGCAAAATCAGATTTAAAAAGTAAATAAATCTACCTTCTTGAACTGCAGTCTCTACCTGTGATGGTGGTACAAGATTGATTAACTCTTGATATGATTGGGCACTTTGATCAAAGAGCTGAACAAGTAGACTACATGTTTTTTCATACTCACATCTTCCAATAATGGACATCTAAAAATAGGTTATTAAAATTACAAGAATATACAGTACAGAACACTTATCTAGAAACTAGAAAACCAAGCAAATTATCATAAAAAATATTGAAATTGTGATAATACTTAATATAATTGTTAAAACTTTAATTTTTAATATAACAATGCCTGAAAAAATTCTCATTCGAGGACATTTTCCTAAATTAATGAAAATTTGCTATCATTTATCTTGTACAACATTGTTAGCCTTTAATTACAATTATATTTTGTCATATTACAGAACTAAAAAATATTGTTTTTGATTGGTTTCTGGAGAGATACGCAAGTGGTGATAAGTTTGATCTGTTTGCAATCTCACTTTCAAATTAAATATATATTAGAAAGTCTATACAAGCTCTCAATGTTACCTCTTTTTCAAGTTCAAAAAACAAAAGGAAAAGAAAAAAATATTTTGAAGAAGTGTATAAATAAAAAGGTTGATACATTTACTGAGGAAAATTTTTTTGTTCCAAAGTTTTCTGTTTTGAGAAGCATTTTCCAAGAAATTTTATGAATTTTTTTTTAATATGTTATGAATTGTTTTATTCAGAACAATTTGTAGCTAAGTACAGCACAGAACTTTTTATCCAGTATCCAAAAAACAAGGAAACATTTTGTCAGGTTTTCCCGTTATTTTAAAATAGAACAGTTGAGGCAAAATGTTTTTTAAAAAATTTTAACTTTTCCATAGTTTATTTTTTTATCTATTTTTTTTTTTTTTTTCAAAAACAAAATCAGCATCAAAACGAATGATTTTGTTTTTCACTTCAACTTGTGAGGAGGAAATATCAGCCAACAGAAGTGGGTAGGAAAGTTATAAGAAAAATACATTGTTATACTTTACTAAATAAATATAACAAAATAAAAATAGTAAAATGAAAATACAAATTTTTAATTAAAATACTAAAATGAATAAAATACAACTAATTCTTTATTCAACAATAAAGTAGAAATATAGTTAAGCTGTTCTGAATAATTTTCAGGGATTCAGAAAAACGTGAAAATCAGAAATAGGGATAGCAATGGTTCACAGAATTCTAGACAATAGCTAAAATACTGAAACCGCTTCACTAAAAACAGAAAACGCACCTCTTTTCTGAAATAGAATTCTCTGCAAACTTAAGTTCACGGTTTAAAATTATTACGTCGCAGTTTTGTCTTTAAATTTGTTTTACTCAATTCGAATTTCCTCAACTGGTGCACAAGAATACTCAATTTCTAATAAATCTAAAATATCAAAACTTGGTAATTGGTTTGAATACCACATGATGCTTAAATTCACATTTGCAGCACTGAATTATAATTATATTTTTTCAGTCTAGGTAAAAACTTATAATAAAAAACCAAACAAATTAGGTTTTTTTTTTCTTTTTAAATATAACAGAAATTTTTGTATATTCAAAAATTGATTGATAGAAAAATTGGATTGAAAAAAATTTTTTTTAATAAATATTTAACATATTTTTAATTTCTTTGAGTTACAATGGTTTTAAAATGAACATTTTTGACTGCCTATTAAAAGTAGATTTAGGTCATTAAGGTTGTTGGCACCTTGCAACGGAAGTTAAATGTCTATGAGGAGGAAGAGTGAAGGAGAACTTGGTTCCTAATAGTCATTTAAAATACCCCAAAAGTTGAGAGGATTGATTTAGTATGTTGAAGGGTTGACAGACCATAAAATGCCTTCGAGGGGCATCCCCTCTGTTCATATTCAAGGTTTTGTTTGGTGTAAAAATAGGTAAGTGTAAAAATAAAGTTATAAGGAACCAGTGGTAAACAAACAGTATCACATGTATGTTTATGTAAAAATACTTTAATCGAATTTCATTTCATTTTAAAACCTATATGTTAATAAAGTAGATTTTTTGCACAACATTTATTTTATTAAAAATAGTAAAATTAAAATAAAAATTTCAGCATTATTTGTTACAAAATAGTGTTGCAATAATATAATAGACAGTTCTTTATTTAGATGATGAGTAACAGGCGCTTCACTCATATTATGAAAATATACATAATTATATATAGAAAATATGCTATAATTTCAGGGTGTACTAGCTGAAGATAAAAACAAAAAGCTAAAATATGAGAAGGTTAAAAAGATGTGATAATGTAAATTTTAAAATGACGAGTGAAAGTACATGTATATGAAAAGAAAACATTTTTAAATAAAAATTATACATTCTGAATACTAACGAGTATCAAGATAAATTATAAACTTTTCAAGTAACAATTTTAGGTGTATATACAGAACACAGAAAATGCAAAGTAACAAAGTTCGATAAAAATTAGTCAAAAGTTGACAATATTGCACAATTAAATAAATCTAAAACATGTATTATAGCAATTTTATTAATTATATTACACTGCAAATATTTATATTCTATGCAAGATAGTTCTTAATAGATATTTTAGAATTAAACAAAAATAAAATATAAATCAAGCTAGATAAATACCATTTAAGTTCACTTGCTTTTGTTTGTATTTTTTCTCCAAGTGAAATTTAAACGAATGAAATGTAACACAAGTAGTTATAAAAACAGGTTTTAAGAATATATATACATTTTAATGAGATTAATTTAAAAACAATGCATGAAAGGAAAACAATGGGAAAATGGTGAGATTGTTGTGATCTATGCTAAAAGAATCTTGTAAGGTACAAAAACAATTAGCAAAACATTCTAAAAAAAATATTCTAAAAATAAATAAAACAATAATTAAAAGAGGTAAGAAGTTTTTGACATTAATTTTCGAGAAATTGAAAGTGCCCCATTAAGAAGCTGGATGCGAAAAAAATAGTATAATATTATAGTAAAAAGTAACAGTATTATTTTTTTTTATCTGAATTAGCATTTTTTCTCAGAGTAAAAGTGTTAGTTTTTAAAAGTACAGAAGTAAGAGCAGGTTTTGTATTTCGTCACTACTGATGAGAGTACTGAAACATAAATAAAACAATACTATCCCCCAACCCAATTAAATTTGATAATTACCCTATAAAATATAATAAAATCATTAATTGAGAAGATAATTGACATGATGCTTCTAAAAACGTCTTTTTTATTTGTGTGGTTTAATTATCGACAAGATTGACCATTCTTCTTAAAAGATTGATATCACACCATAGCCAGTGATGTTACTTTGATAAATATATTTAAAACAAATAACTATTAAAGTAAAATACATCAATACAATATTGTGAGGAGCACTTAAAAAAATTGAAATGAAAATAGAACACATTAAGTAAAAGATATATGAAATAAAGCATATCAAGCAAAAAACAAAATAAAATGGAAGAAAAATACAGAACAAAAAACAACAGTGAAAGCAAGTAGCGAACTCAAATGAACTTACAAGTTCTGGAATCTTTCAATAATGACTTAAAATATTTTTGTAATATGTTTGCCAGATAACAAAATATGTAAACTGAAGTGCAAATAGAAGTTAAAAGTGAAAATAGAGGGATCTTTTATGGCACTTTCTTATACAGCAGTACTAAAGTGCATTTGATTTGTTAGTTGCCTTGGATTGGCCCGGAAATATATGTGAGCAAGGTAATAATATTTTTATTGGATAATTTGAAGTTTATAATTAATAAGGTTGATATTTAACTACACAATTTTAATGATTTTAGAAAATTGACTTTTATTAAAAAAAGAAACATGATTTGCCCAGTTTGCACTGATTTTTAGCCATAGATTTACCTGAATTCAATTTGCACATGGTAAAAATATAAATTTAGTTAACAAAGAAGCTTTTAGCAAATTTATTAGTAATAATAACATACAATTAACTCAATGATTTTATATCGAACTTAATTATATTAGTTGGGTATCCATTGTTTTTATCAAATTTTTACTATTTGTTTTTTGGTTAAATATTCTTCTAATTCTATTCCTTTGATTAAATGTTTTAAGAAACATTGGAATTCCAAGTAATTAGTTTATTTATTTTAAAATTAAAATAATTTCAATTATTGTATAAATCAACAATGTGGATATTTTATTCTTTTTTAATACCTAAATCCAAAAATTTAAAATTAATCATATCATCATGATTACGAAGCAAGATTAATTCCTCGGGGTAAATATTATTTAACAAAATTGTATAATCTAGAAAATTAAAGAAAATTAAATCATCAATAAATCTAAAAACTAATTTAATATTAAGAGTAAATTTTTTTCTTCATAATAGTGTAAAAATAAGCTAGCTAAGAGCGATCATAAATTAGATGCTTGTGGTATTTTATCGATAAGAATAAAAAAAAAATTCCATTGTAAAGATAATTATTAAAAAAACAAGTATTAATTAGAATTTCCTAATAATCAAAATCGCAATTAAGGACATTTTTAAAATCATAGTAATAACTCAAAAGAACATCTTTTAGTTTAGAATGGGGAATGCTATTGGAGAGATCCTGGAAATAAAATCACAATAGACTCATTTTGTGTTGTTTAATAAATTCTAAAATCTGTTGATTATTAGTGATAAACCAAGAAAAACCTTTAATAATATTGTAAATACTTTCATTTAAGTAGTTAGAGAAATAGTGCCAGGTTTAGTTCGGTAAGTATTCGACCAACATTTTACAAATTTAATGGGAATTTTAAAAAAGTATGGACAGATAATTAAGTAAGGAAATTGTAAATTACTAATTCTAATTTTTAACCTTTTATATTAGGCAAAAAAAAATTTTAATGATAATATCATTATTTAAATTACAAAGCTTAAAATCATTACTATTTTTTCACTCCTTGTTTAAAAGTTCAACATGGAACTTTTTAAAGATTGCATAATTATTGTCAGTTTTGTCGCTGAGGCAATTTTAATTTTTCTTTATTATACAATTTCTTTTTATTAGAATGTAATTTTCTTCTTTTTTCTCTCTTTTCGTTTTATCCTTTTTGTCTTTATTGCGCTATATTTNTTAAAAAATTTAGAGCTCTAAATAATAGTTTAAAGAATATATCATTTAAAAAAATTGTCCCAAAGTAATCAAACTTTACAGTAACTGCTGATTATCAAGAAATTCTAGAAATAATTTTGCAATTGAAAGTAAGGCATAATAGTTGAATAATGAACAGATTTTCATAATAGTTGAATAATGATTTTAATATTCAATTTATTTAACCTTTATCACTAAACATAGTTGAGCATTACTCAGATCTTAAAAAAGATATTCTTAGACTGTGTAAGAAAGTAATATCTTATTCAGTACTTTCAGTAAATGATGCTTGATAACTTCCTATGTGTTATTCCTTTTTCAGTGATTATGGAAACCCAACAAAACAAAAGGGGTCATTCTTTTAATTACAGTAACCATAAAGCATCCTTGATGCTCCCCTATTCACAGTTGTGATCTCTACTTACAGCCACCTGTGGACAAAATGAGGAATTGGAGAAAAATTTCAGAGCGGAAAATTTTTTCATACCCCTGGAAAAAAATTTTTTTAACAATTCTTCCTTTTATATATTTCCATATTGTTAAAAATAGTAATAAACTACGCATTTATAAGTATTTTAATTTTTTTTGTTGCATTCATGTATGAAACTTAAAAAGTAATTTTATAAAGACCTCATGAAAATTACTCTAAAAACGCATTCAAAGTTTTTTTTAAAATTATTGATAGAATTTAAAAATACCGGAACAGCAGCCAAAATATTCAGAAAATAGTACGAAAAATAGGAGGACTGTTTTAAAAAAATAAGATAAAATAGAAGTGTTAAAAAACAAATAAAAAATTCACTTTTAAGTAATTGAATAAATTTTCATGAATATTAATTAAAATCAAAAAATATCTGCTTCCCTACATAGCCAATATAAATTTTAAAGACAGTAATTAAAACTAAAATTGCTGAAAAGATCAAAAATTCTTTAAGTAAGACAGATATTTTACTTTCATTGAGACTTTAACAATATAATTATGATGTATAAGCAGTGTTTTCACTACAGGGCGAGAACGCGAGAATCTCGCATATTTTTTTATATTCTCGCATTAAAAAATGATAACCGCGAGAAATTCGCGCATTCTATAAACCTATTTCAAAATTCGCGAATTTCTNTGAGTCAAGAAAATTTATCAAAAAATTGTTTCTGCCAAATTTGCCTCTTAAAAATATTCTTATGTTAAAAACTATTATTTTATAAAATTTAAAAATATATTCATTTCATATATAATTTTTTTTAAGAGTTACTTTGGCAAGGAAATGTATCGTTACGTTAAAAAAATTGATTTTTTGAGCATCGCATGAGTTATTTCCTTTTTCGTATTTTGAAAACTATGAACACAGTAAAAAAATTAAAAAATTAAGAAATAAACCGTAGTCAATATCGAGAAAAAATTGACGGAGAAGTTACGTGAATTGGACTCTTCGAAAACGGATTACTAAATACGTGTTTTGTTTCAAGATTCGGATGTTGTAATAAATAACATTGTATTAAAAATGTCCGATTTTAAAAATTAAGTGGAAATCAATAGCAATAATAGCAACAACAAAAAATCGATAGAATTGCAACGATAAAAAGTTAAATATTCAAATGCGCAATTTGAATTTCCCATATTTCCAGAAATATAATGGGATATTTAAAAATGTGGACTACGGATTAATGATACTAACGGCATAAATTGAAGGCATCAAAAAGTGATTATTTAAATGCACAAATCAAATTTCACATGTTGAAATAATATGAACTGACAAATAACCGGAATTTTAAAAACCCTGTGGAAAACGGTAGTACCAGCATTAAAAAAAAAAGATTTAAAATCTATGATGCAAAATTTTAAAAAACAGAAAAAAGAAAAGAAAAGAAAGAAAGAATAAAACTAAAATGATAAATAATGGAACACATCAACTGAATATAAATGAAAATATGTTACCACTTTTTTATCGATGCAGTTTTCATATCACTACAATAAAATTAATTTGCTAAAACATGGACTTAAAACATCTATAATATTCTAATAAATATTTCATGCAAGATGTGAAAATAAGCATCTTAATATAGTCAGATATATTGAAACAATATAGAACATTTAAAAATAAAAATGTGGACTGTTAAATTATTTTTACGCTATTTTCCAATTTCAAGCATATGGCTAAATTATTATGCAACCTTATCATGACTTTTAAATTGAAAGTAAAACATTGCTACAACAGCCCATTGTGAGTCAGGGGTAACATGGAGAATAAGGCTCCACAATTTTGTGACCAACGTCATGGTTAAGACAATGTGGTCAGCACTGTGCACAAGATGCCTTTTTAGATAAGCTGGTACTCATTGATCTGAAGGTGGGTAGGTTTAGCCACCACTGGGGATCAAACCGCATCTGATCTCTTTGATCTAATAAGCTAATATTCTTGTTCAAGGACTCAATCTAAATGGTTTGAGGCGTCACCTCAAATATGCTAATTATTTAGTGCAGACAATACTTTAAGTTAAGAAATCTGACACAAAAACGTACTTTCTGTGAATAAATATATATTTTTTATCAATTTCTAACCCCTGAAATATTGGAGGTTGCCGCAATTTGGGAAATAAGGTCCCTAATAAAAGTGGAAAATAAGGTCAGCAAAAGGGTCCAAACTTTTGATTGCTCTCCTGACCAAACTATTGGGATCATATTTTCTAGATTACAGCTACCCCTATATTTTTGGGGTCAAATTCAGAATCTGTTAACATTTTTTAAGGACATAAAAAATTCCGTTTACAATTGTAATTTCAAAAGTCGAATGTGAAAATGGAATGTTCCTTAGCACAAGAAATCAAAATTAAATAGTTACAAGGACAGTTATTTCCAACAAGATTGCATTTCTGTCCTACTCGAAGTTGTTTGAAGAAGTATTTTTCATTTACCAAAGTTTATTCTACACTGGTTATCATAAATTAAGGAAAATTCACAAAAATCGCGATAACTCAAGAAATTACNCACACCCTTATTTGCTTAAAATTATTAAATAATTTGCTTAAAATAAATTATTCAAGCTTTATGATTTAATGCATTTATAGTATAACAGTAAACAGGGTTTCCATCGCGAATCCTTATACTTTTAAATAAATGGACTAAGCTTAGATAAATAACAAATGTTAATTTCTCTCGTTTTACTTTTCAAGGGATAATGTTTTCAAACATATTTCATTCTGGAAATAACGAAATTATTGAGTAGGTTCCTTAGAGCAATATATTTCTGATCCTCTTATGACAAAATACAGGAAAATTGGTTTTCACAGTTTTTGTAAAAAGTATGTTAACCTTCTCACAGCAAATATTTTTTTAATCAAAATAAGTTTGAAATTTCGTATTTTTTATTTCATTTTTTTTAAAAATCAGGTGATTCTAAAATTGGCATGGCTTTGGAATCTTTTTACAAATTTCAATTTTTAGTATTTGGTGTTTTACAAATTAAGGCATTTTCTTAACCAATTATACTATAATATCTTGGGAATCATGCCAAAGTTGAGAAATAACTTTATTGAAAGGGAAATTTTTCAACATCTTCTTTTAAAAGAGCAACTTTCTTGAAATTAACTGCATAATATATAAGTTTCAACGGTTCGGATATGTTTATTTAAAAAAACAAAGCAAACAATCATGATTTTTTGAGTAGCACTAATATGTATGTACTTTTAGCAAACCAAACAAATAAGAAACAATAATGTAAATAAATATATAATTTATTGGCCCAATCTAAGAGAAAAGGGTGCACTTATTTACTATGATCTGTCAGACGCTTTGCACGGAGTAATTTTAATATAGAAAATGTTTTTAAAATCCTCTCAGCTAACTGGCCATAGTTCTGATACTTAAAAGAAAAACTTAGCAATTAGTCACAATGAGTGTTAATTTAAAAAAAACCTCGAAGTACCAATAAAAATTAAACAAAATAATTAAGCATCCGAAAAAAAATCTATATGGTATTATAAAGAAAGAGTAAAAGACATAATGAAATAATTAGTTAAATAGTTCTGTGAATCACACGTCAGATAATTAAAAATTTAATTTCACAACTAAGATGTTAGAGCGACATTTAAGATACTGAGATATTTCAAGACACTTAAAAACTTTGGTTATGTAATTGACAGCTTTTTATGTATGGTATCTTTACACTCTTCGTAGTGACTTATAAAACATCAACATTATTTAAGAAAATCTATGTTGAACTCAGAAGAAAAATATAAAATAAAAAAGAAAATCAATAATTTATATTTATTTTTAAAAAAAATAGTATGCTTAGTAAATAGTCAGCTGTTCTGCATCAAATAATTTTAAACAACGGAATGATTTTTTAATCTCTTATCAAGGTTTTATTCTTAGCTAGCAGACTATAATTCTAAGTTCTCCTTTTAAAAAAAAACTTGACAATTATTTAAAAAGGAACTTTACTTTAAAGAAAACCTAAATTAAAGTGCTAAAATTGATTAGTATATTAATGAAAAAATAATATATGAAGTAGTGTAGAGAATAAGATTTTTAAAAATGCAAAAATTTAATTAAATAAATGGTAAAATAGTTCTGCGAAACACTTCCAAAAGGTAATTAAAAAATTTATTTTAAAATTAAGAATATATATTAAATTTTGAGAAATTTTAAGACGCTTGAAAATGTTGACTACAAATTCGTATTAATAATTATAAAATACATATTGGAGAAATTATATAAAGATTTAGATATATAGGTATTGAAGAAATTAGATAAATATATTATTCCAAATATATGCGTACGTATGTATATTATTGAAATTGTATCAATCATTGAAAAAAAAACTAAAAACTAAAATACAATCGCATATTGAATTAAATAAGCACAATCTGGTGTATAATGGTATTCTATCAGAAGCATGCTTTCATAAAGCTCGACATTCCTTGAATAACATGTCTTTTATTCAATAATATGTTTTATTCAAATTTCCTTACTAAATTATGAACACAATTTTAGAAGACTAAAAAAGAAGCATCGTATTTTATAGTTAAAAATAAAAAGATTAGCAATTGGTTATTAGTGAAAAAAATATGAATGGAATTTTACGCTGCGCTCGAAGTCAAGTTCCGCGTAAGTTAATTGCATTTTAATACTAATCGCCCCATTAAAATATTTCTTCATTGTCGCCAAATTATTTTTTTAAAAATAATTAATTTTTATTTTTCTCAGCTTCTACTAAATAAAAACAGTTGAATCTTTAGATTTTTCAATTGAAAAATATGCAGATTAATATAGTATAAAAAAATTCATACCTTATAATTCAAAATTTTTTCATCGTCAATGTAATTAAATAATAAAAAATAATAAATTATTAAAAAAAATTTTTGCATGAAATTATCTTTGGGTAAATGAGTTTTAAGAGTGGGGGCAATTTTTTTAATTGCTTAATTAGTTTTATAAATATGACTAAAAATGCAAAAAGTGAAATTAACATTAAAGGGTTCAAACTTTAAATTGTTCTGTTGACCCAACTATGGGGACATTTCCCTGATTTCGGCTACCCCCTATATTTTGAAGATAAAGAATCCAAATATGTAAAATAATATCCATGTTTATTCAGAGAAAGTACGATTTTGTGCTTGATTTCGTAACTTAAATAATAGTTAGCACTAAACAATTAGCATATTTGAGGTCACCCCCAGAAACCATTAAGATTGGCACTTAGTACATGAAAATCGATCATTAGATTGAAAGTTTTTCAGGGTGATATCTTTTTTTTTGACGACTGTACAATATGTAAAACATATGCATGTCCAAGGTATATATGTACAATGCTTGTGCGTATGAACAAACATACAACATATAAATGTCCAATGAATTTATGTACATAAAGTACAAAGATATGTATGTAAAATGTATATATGTACATATGAACAAAATATATATGTCCAATATATATATGAACAACAGATTTTTGTTCTATGTATGTACATTTGTACAATACATATATGTGCATAATTACAATATATGCATTCACAATACATGTATCTGAGTTTGTACATGCAATGTTTGTGTAAACATAATGCATAAATTGCATGTACATTCCATGTACACGTGTAATTATGCTGCGAGCACATAATTATGAGCATTCCCTTTATGTACATCCACATGAATGTACATACATTGTAAGCAAATACATTGTAAACAGATAGGTCTGTAAAATTTATTACATAAAATGTATATATATTTATACATGTATACAATATATTTAATACAATTTATGTATAAACATTTATACAATCTGCATACAATATATAGATGTTTGTGCCAACAATCACAAGTACATTGTGTTTACATTCCTACACAAACACACATTGTACACAAATATATACATCCATTTTATTTACATGCACACATATAAGTCTTTATTGCTTGCACATACAGATCTACATAAGTTTTAGGTATATATAAGTCTTAGATATACACATATGTAAATACATTTGTGTTGCATACACACCTATATACGCTGTATGTAGAAAAATACAAAATGTATCATTATACAATATATTATACAATTTGTACTGCATAACATGATGCATACAATTTACAATCAAAATTACATGTAATCATGTATTCTGATTACTTGTAATCATGTTACATGTAATCATATAATTAAATTGCTTTTAATCATGATTAATTGATTACTACAATTGATTGTTACAGCTGTGATCAAAATTATTTGTTATTATCATGATTATGAGTAATTTATTACTGTAATCAGAAACTGTAATCAAATACACTTTTGCCCAACTCTGATCTAAAACTAGTCATTTAAGTAAAAGGAAATATAAAAAAGCTACTAACATTTGTGCACAATATAGATTATACACTAATAAAATACATCAAGTTATCTTAGAAGGTAACCTAATTTAACTGTCTTTCAACATATTAAAAAACTATTTGTTTGTATGACAATATTTTTTAAAAACAAACCAAATTTGAAAAAAGTTGCACAATTAAAAAAAATTATTGAAGCAACAAATATAAATGATACTACAAATATAAATTGTCAATATGATGTTTTATTTTAAATTAATTGCTAAATTATTCAATTTAATTAAGTACTAAAAAGCTGTAAAACTGAATTAAAGACTCTAATTTTTATTTAAATTCATTACTCTTTTTTTGCTAAAATAAAATAGGTTTTTAAAAGCAGTTAAAATTCATTTTAAAGCAATGAGATTATAGAACATATAAAAATATTCTAATATACAGATTTATTTAAAAAAAAAAAAAACATTATATCAATATTAAACTTTAATTATATATTTGTGGGACTATTCAATGCCAATGTATCTTTCTTAAATTTATTCACTCTCAATCAAAAGAAATATTTTCCAAAATAATAATCCTTTTTATTTTCAAAAAAAATCAAGCACAGTGCACAACTTGTATTAAATTAAACAAGGTCAACCAGACATTTCGAAAAAGTAAACAAAGCAGTGAGTGTGAATAGGGGTTGCCTGAAACATATTTCTCGAAGGGTAGAACACAACATCAATATGGGGATGGTTCTAGGAAAGAACATCTCAGTTGCTCCAAATAAAAATTCGTTGACACTGGAGATATATCTCCTTTAGAGCAAGACAAAGTATGGCCATTTAGCAAATTTTAAATTTTATCTGACACTTTCATACCTTTCAAGTAACAAATACATCTTTCCCATATTTTACAAATTAACAAAGGATCTGTATGACTGGATGGTAAAATAAAAAGCTAGTATCTACAGTGTTTTCATCACAGAAAAAAAATGGGTGAGAATTTCTCACCCTTTCTCAAAAACAGGGTGAGATTTCAAAAAGTTAAGTGAGATTACTAAAAACTAAAAAAACACAAAAACTCTTTGAAAAAAAATCAGTTCTTTAATTATAATACATTTTTAACGTCTTCTATTTTTTAAAGCATTGAATATTTTTGGTGCATCATCATAGAAGATTTTGCCTTTACATGGTATTTGTCCATGTTACATAAGTGCATAAAACATTTGAACGTCTTACATGAAGAAACCTTACCTACGGTAAACAAGAGGTTGCAGAGAAATGTGTTCTGAAAAGGGTTCCGTGGTTGTGTTCTGTAGTTCGAAAAGGTTCTGAACAATACTGGTAAATAGGGAAGCTAGATAATGGGGCAGATGTTGAAAATAATTAAAGATCCAGGAAGAAAAGTGAAACGGATTTTATTCTAAATAGCGTAATTCGAAGCTTCTTCCAAAATGCGAGAAATTCGCGAGTTTTGAAATTGATTTATAGAATGCGCGAATTTCTCGCGGTAATAATTTTTTAATGCGAGAAAAGGAAAAAATATGCGAGATTCTCGCGTTCTCGCGCTGTAGTGAAAACACTGATCTACATACCTGATCAAGTTGTTGTTGAACCATTCCTAAATCTTCTAAAGGATCCTCTAGACCATCTCTAAAATACAAATATTTGTTTTTCTTACATTTTTAAAATAAACTTTTAATAAATACAGCTGAAAACCAGAAAATCTGGCAAATTAAACATTAGAATAAATAAATTCCAAAAAGGTCTTAATCATCAAGTTAAGGTTTTTTTAATTCACGACTAATTGTTTAACATCTTAAAGCAAGATTTTTAAAATTAAAAAGGAGGAAAAAATTTTTTAAAAAATGGAAATGAAGTTTGAAATCTCAATTAAATGTCCAAAAAAGCAAATTTCATCAAATCACTTCTAGATTATTTCTATGGTATAACTTCAAAAACAATACAAAAGAAATAATTCTCAAAGAAGTATTTCAGAAAAATGTTTGTGCAATAAAAAACCAATTGATTTGGAATGCAACAATCCAAAAAACTGAAGTAATCAAACTTTTTTGCTCAAATAAAAAAATTTTTTAGAAAAAGTTAAAAATAACATTTAAAAACTAACTTTCATAAATATACATCTAATCAAAATTTAATGTAAATGTCATTAAACATATTTACTTTCTTAATCATTAACTTTCGTTAACTCACAATGAAAAAAACCTCTTTCGATATAAAAATTTGTTTACCAATTGTAGTAATGATTTTTTAATAGACTTGACCATAAAAAACAAGACAATTAGAGTTGAATAAATGCTTCATTCAATTTCGCTCAAATATAGAGTTAGCACAGAAAAAGTGCCTCTTTCCTCACTGCGGTAAGCGAAAAAGAAATTTTTTCAACCTCCCTAAGAAGAGGGTAAGAATGAACATTAAAAATTAGGAAAGTGTTTCTTGGTGAAATTTGTGCATATTTAAAGTTTTATTCTCAAAATTAAACTCATAGCCATACCTGATCAAGCCTAATGCCTTGCAGTAAAATATAACAAAAACACAAACAGTAAATACATACTTAATTAAGTACACATATAAGATTAAATGTATAACTATTTTTTTTCCTCACATTTTCTTTTACTTGGTAATTTCAGTCCATCTATCCTGTATTTCTTTATAGTTATTATTCAGTGTTTCATAATTTTTATAGAAAACCATTAATAGCAGTTTTTTTTCTTTAGCTTTATTATTTACTTACAGAGTGATTCTGAAAAACCCTAGTTTTCATGTCAAAACTTTTGTAATACTTAAGTACTTTTTCTAAGAGTTTCAGTCTAAAAAAACTCAAACAGATTATAATAAAAGTGAGAGTAAAAACATAAAAACAAAATATTTTCTTTTTTTATTGCATTTTTTTTTATTGTCATTTCAATTTTTCTTATTAATTTCTTACTCAGCAGTTAGTCAGCCTGTTAATTATCTTTAGTATTTTCTGCGAAAAACTATTACAGTTTCTTCTCTTTTATCATTATCATTTTTCGATAAGCTGAGATTCTGAAAAATCTTTGCCTTCTTATAAGACATTTTTATTATAGTGTCAGAGTTTCTCAAAATCGAAGAATTCAGTAATGAATAATTAAAATAGACAGCACATATTGATTACACATGACTAGGTAAAAGTTTTAAAAAAAATTTTTTTTTTTTTTTTTTACCCATTTTGTTTTTTTTTAATCCAAATTAAATTTTTTTTTAACATTTATAGTTTTTTCAATGCTGCAAAACACTTTTATAATTTGATAATAATTATTAAGAATCGAAACTAACCAATTTCATAAAAGGAAGCAAAACCATAGTTTTTTGATCATCTGTCTACCATGTTATTTTGACTGCTAAAGTAAATTGAATTTGTCTAAGGAAGCTATTGAATACTATTCAAAACCCTTATAAGCTGACTGGAAAAATTGTAACAGAAAGTTTTTCATACATTAATGTTATGAATTAAAATTTCACTCTATTAATAAAAAAATATTAACAGTTAGCGTATACAATTTAAAAACTGAGAGAGAGAGAAAGAACATAATTTTAAAATTTTGAAATGAATAAAGTACAGTGAGCAAAAAAATTACCCACCCTGAACAACTTTTGATCAAATGATTGGATCTTCAAGTTCTAAGACTCAATCTTAATGGCTCAAGGGGGTGATATGCTAATGCTAATTAATATATCAAATATGCTAATTAATAAATGTAGACGATATTTCAAGTTACGAAATCTAACACAAAAACTAAATTTCTTCGAATAAACATACCTTTTTTTTCAAAGGATTCGGATTTTTGACCACCAAAATATAGGAGGTAGCCAAAGGGTTTGGTCAGGAGAGCATTCCAAAGTTTTAACAAATTAATGTTATTTTTATTTATTGCGTATTTCGCTATATCTCAAGAACTTTTTAAGGGAATTGAAACATTTCTGCACACAATTATAAAATTCTTTTATCTAAAGATAATTACATCTAAAAAGTAACTTTACATGTGCAAAGATAAAATCTACATCACATGTAATTAAGATGACCAGCATCTTTCTAAAACTATAAAGCTGGCAGTAAAATTTCTATACAGATATTTGAAAACTCACTGCTTTATTTTTGCAATTTAATATTCTAAGAACAGAAATACTTTGAAGATATTCTCTAACAAAAATAGTTTTTTTAAATAATTAGAAAGGCAAAAGAGGATCAGATACTTTTGACTATTTCAAAACAGAGAATTCCTTTGCATAATCTATCGTTAAAAACTTGATGAACAGTTATCTTTTTACAGCATTCTTAAAACATCTTTTTAACTTCAAACTGCATATTTGGAAAAGATCAGCAATGTAAATAACCAATATTTAGTAATGTCCTTATACTGTAATTAAAAAAAAAAAAATTAAAAAAAACTTTACATGTTTTGCTATTTTCTAGACCCTAAAGATCCAATTGCAGAATTAAGAGGCTTAAGAGAATTAAGAGATGTAAGATCATGAATTAACACATCTACTTCAAATACAAGTCACATTCCTGTTGACACTCTACTAGCTAACACAGTGACTTCAATGTGAGAAGGCAGATGGGGGCTTCATTTTGGCCCACGAGTTAGTTTGCTAGTGAAAAATAGACCATTTTGGAAGTCATTCTCTCATCACACTTCTTTGAAAGTTTCCTCCTTTACCTTCTTACATGTGTAAGGAGGGAGCAGAGTACTTTGAAATTGAAATTATTTTAAAATGGAGTAGTTGGCATACCTCTTCACTCAATTCAATTTTAAATTTCAAACTCTAGATTTTTTCATTTGTAATTACATTGTTTGAAATGATATGAAAAAACTTTTACTTTTCAATTTCAAATTTTCTTATAGCTATTAATTTATAAAATAATTCTAAAAATCATTAATTCAGTACATAGAATTCTGATTTTATGTTCCAACTGATCAAGCCAATTTTTCTCATGCATTATAGTTTTCAGGAATTTGTTTACTTGTGACAAGACATTTGAAAGACATACCTTAGCACAACAGATACAGATTCTAATCTGGAAGTAATAAATGCCTGAGTTACTTCTGGGGTATATCTTTCCAGTAAGTGTGGTTCAGAGGCTTTAACATACGGTACAGATGCTACCATTCTTTGCCACAAACTCAGCAAGTAATGAATACTATTAGGAGCAAATTGCCACATCTAAAAATAATAAAAGTTAGTTAAATAACACATACAGTATAAATGCATACATTTAATAAGTTTTAATTGCTTCTTCTTATCCTAGAAAATTCTCAGATTCTATTTTAAAACATTTGGTTTAAATATTTACTGATATTTATAGATCATGATGTATTTATAAATACAAATCCCTAGATCAGAAACTGGTTATACATATGAGACAGTATTTGGGCCGTAGAAAATGTTTTGAAATTTTTTAAGAGTTTATAATGAAATCACCATCATAGATTTATCCAAGAAACCTGCGTCCTTTTACAGCAATAGAAAATTAATTTTTGTAATTGTATGCTAAATTACATTTTTGAATTTAATTAGAACAAGGCTCAAAGCAAATTTTTGTACTAACAAATAGAATTTAGCAAAGCTTAAAGAGGAATTAATTGTCATATCAAAATTTAATTTACTACTGGGTGGGTTTTGATTAAATTGATCAGGACAAGCTGTTTAAAATATTGAAACACTTCAAATTTCTTGAAAAGTTTGTTAATATCATTAAGAGCCCTTATGATGGAAATAAAGAGCACATTGAGGTAGATGGAATGCATACAGTCTCCTTCAATGTTCAAACAAGCGTAAGATAGCGATTTGTCTAGATTTTTATTCATTATAGCCACTGGCTGGATTATTAATAATAAAATCAAATGCTAGCACGAAGTGTAAATAAGTATTGATATATATATATAACCATGATAAGTATTGATGAAACTCGAAATGCGAAAATAGAACAAAAATCAGCTATTAAAAAAGGATGCAGGAAAAAAGAATACAAAAGGAAAGTTAGAGAAAAAGTGAAATAACTGTAACATTAGCATCATTTGATGATACAAATGACAGCTGTAACAGTGAGAAGAAAAGTATTTTCGAAACAAAAATTTATGTTTAACATCCTAGTCTAGAAGAGAATTTTTCTGTATCTTGACATCACAAATACATATCAAAGCATTGATAACTTTTCGATAGCATATTATGCAGATTATAATAACTTTCAGCTGCTCAAATTACTACTAGATTATTACAGCTATAAACACCAACATTTCCGAAGCTCAAAAGTAGCAAAATATTTTTGGTACATGTTTGAAGATTTAATAGTATTAGCTGTATTTGAGAGCAACATGCTTGTTTTTACAAAGTCACACATAGGGAAGACTAAGAGAAAAGTAAAAAGCCAAAATGTGCAACCATTATGCTTACATTTTCAGGAGAAAAACAACCTGAAAATTTTGTGACTAAAGATCAGTTATATTGTTTAAATAAATGGAATTTTCATGTAAAGTCCTTGATGTTGATTTGATTGCATGGAAAAAGAGAAGATTTTAATCCATCTTTCAAAATTGTAAAATCAATGGCAGTTATAAATGATTATGCTGACCATGGTATTGCTCTTATTCAAGATTTCAATAAATTATTAATTAAAGATGAGTCTCAATTTAAATTTTTAATGCAAGTGGTGAAGGAGCACAGACAAGCATATCCAGACAGTTGTAAACATACACTGTTGACCCCATGTCTACCAATGAAAGAACTTAAACCATCAATAACTTTTTCACTTTTTGTTATAATAGCATTAGGTTACATGAAATTAAATTAAAACTGCTTTGTCTTTAATTTGCATGTTATGATTTATACATCAAATTACTTAACATTTGAATTGCTTACTAAATCTAAATTTTAATACAGTACAGAACGTCTTATCCCAAAATCGGAAAACCAGAAAGAAATTTTATAAATTTTCCCAACAATTTTAGGAAAGAAGATTTTTTTTCCTCATAAGATTTTAGGGTATCTCTTTCTTTTTTAAAAGATGTTTACTTTACCATCATTTTAGAAATAATCTTTAGCTCCTTACACTGTCCAGAGAAGTAAGAGTCTTCTACTAAATATCATCAATCATTCCCTTCCTCACCCCCCACAGTTGTTTCTTTTCAATCATAGCCCAGTGAGAAAGGGTGACTCCTTGAACACCTGTTTTTATCGAATTTTTTAAAAAATTATCTGCCATTTCTGCTATTCCCCCTTTGAACATAGTGACAGCCAAAGAAATGGGAATAATGACTCAAGGTCAAGTATTGCAACTGCACCTGTTTTTTAATTCATTTATTTTGAATGGGGTGTGAGGAGGGGGCAGAACCTGGTAGAACATGAATTCTTTTTATTATGTCAGCTACTGTGTCTGACAATTTTATGTTTCACTGGAGTGGAGGAGAAATAAAATCACTCAGCTTAATGAGGAATAAGATTGTGATACATATGTTTTTCCTTCCGATTTCGATTAATGTTTTAGCAAAATGTTGAAGCCCAAGTAAAACTCTTCTAGATAGTAATCACGGCGATATTGTCGCAGAACGTTAGAGAGTTTTTTGCAGAATGATTTTTCCTTTGAGAAGTAAAAAATTTTTAATTTGTTTTCTACAAAAATTTTTGAAATGTTTCTGTTTCTTTCATCCAGAATTATATTTAAACAATGTCTTCCTAGCCTATAAGAGGAGGGAAAAGAAATGCTCGCGATTTTTCTCTTCTCATTTGAGAATAATAAAGAATAATGAAGTAAAAAATTGTGTTTTTCTTTTTTCCAGAAATTTTTGAAATATTCTTTTTTTTTTAACCAGAATTATATTCAAACGATGTCTTTCTAGCACATAGGATGGGAAAAGAAATGCATTATTTTATCGTTTTTTCTCCTTAAAAATATTTCTAAATAATTTTCTTTTTTAGTTTATTTTGACAATAAAAAAAACAGCGTTTTGTAGCATTCAGAAAATAGGAAACGTCAGTTATCCGGAACAGTGATGGTCCCGATCTTTCCAGATAATCGGTTTGCTACTGTGTTTTTCTATTGAAATTTGACAAACCTTATTTTCTCTCAAAATGAACCACTTTAGAAAGTAAAACCAACATGAATTAAAAAAAGCAAAAACCATGCCTTTTAAGGACCACCCTAGTGGACAGGCAGGGTCAAATGAAATGATTTTTTGAAGTAAAACTTGTACTTTAAAAAAATATGTAAATGAAATTACCTACAGTGAGGTTATAATCGATTTTTGAAACTTCTTACAGTTTAATTACTCTCTGTCATAAAACATCTTTAATTTATAAACAAATATTGATAGGCCAAGTACATAATGGCATAATGTAAATTTTTAATGAAAAATATATAAAATTAAATGAATTTTGAGTAAAGCTATAATTTCATATAGAATTATTAACTGATAATCATAGTAGACAAGAGATTTCTATTTAAAAATATTTGTTAATTTGTATTAAAATAAAGTTTCAATACTTCAAGTTTTCTGTAGATATGGATTAATGAATCTAAGAAAAGACCTAAATCTAAAATATTTTACTATCCCAACAAACTTATTCTGCTGTTCAAATTTAACTTGAGAATCACAACCTGCAACCTTTGAGCCACATGAGTCAGCTATTGGTGTTAATGTTTAAAACAGAAAGATGAAAAATTATCATTAAAATTTTTTCTTGTAAATGAAAAAAAAATTTGACTTTAGAGTTTTGCTTTTAAGTTATTAGTTTGACAAGCTCAATTTACCCAGATTTTATCAGAAATCTAAATTTTTTTTCTACTACTTTTTCAGTGGTAATTGCGATGACTATCTTTACGCAGGGAAATTATCCACATATTGCTATGGACATATATCAACCTGGATATTTTTACGATAAATGAATTTCAAGTTTGAGAAGTTACTTTTTGACGATCTTATTCATATCTATTTCTTGCAAGTTCAAGTTAATTTTTAATTATTTTTTTGGCAGTTGTTGCTGTGCATTGTCACACGGTTTATAAGTCCTCATATTTTAAAGTGACACTATTATGATATTAGAATTTTGAATCATGCAATAAACATCACTTTTGAAGCTCTCTAATTATGCTAATTTAATCATAAAGCAAAGTGATTTTTTGATAGCGGTTCTTTCTTTGACAGCTATTACTACGTCTTTTGACACAGTTATTATAAACAGCTATTATTACGACACCCAAGTTTTGAATCAAGTCTTTAAATTGCTTTTTGTCACACTTTACTGATGCAAACTGCATTTCAAACCCAAGTGTTTAGTGAACTTTTCTTGACAGTTAGTGACACATGTTTCCACTTAGTATTTTAAATTTTAATGTTTTATTATTACAAGACGTAAAACTCGAAAAGTGTAGGAATGCGTAAGTGTTTAGATGGTTACTATTAGTAATTTCGTTTCTAATCATTTGTAACTTAGAGAGAAAAATATTATATAAAATTAATAAAATCTTCTTTAATTCACTAAATATAAATGTCCTGAAGTTGAAGTACAATATTAACTAAATAATGTTAAATCTTATTTTGAACTATCATGGTTTTGTTTTAATTTAAATCATTTTAAAACATATAGATTTCCTTAAATTAAAGTTAAATTGCATTTCTATTACTCATTAAAATATAATTTTTTTTAAATTTTGATTTCATGAATCTTAAAGTTTATTTATTTACAATGTACTTTAAAATTAACTTTTGTATAATATGATGTGATGTGATAAGAAACATTTCTTTTCTAATATTTATATTTATTTCATTACATCTTCTCTTATTTGATAAAAAGAAATATTTTTTTAAAATCAAGTAGGCATTTCTTAGTTTTTTTTAATGAATTTCGTCATCAAAAAGTATTTAGTTCAACACAAACAATAATTTTTGCAACATTTTTCTTATACTCCCCCTTTTAAAATTGGATTGCAGTGCTTTAAAATTCAGTTTGCAAATTGAAAAAAAAAATCAAGATGATGTATTTTACAGAAAAAAAAGCTGTTCAGTATTTATCTTAAAGTGATGAAAAAATATAGCTGGGGCTCTGAGCAACATTTTCAACTATATCTAAACGAACATCATTTAAATCTAGCTAAATGTAAGAAATATTTTAATAGATTGTTTTAGCTAGTCCTCTTTTCATTCAGAGATTAAAATGGTCACCTAAAAGATATATTTAATAAAACATTAAAACCAGTAATATCTGTGTTTATCAGTACAGTTTGAAACGTTTAGAAATACAAATAACACATTGATATACCTGCAAACTTGTGACAGTAAATTTGGCAATCAGCCTTATTGTGTCAGGATAACTTTCAATCCTAACAAGTTCTCCAAGTTGGTAATTTGTCTTTAATCTAGCTAACAACCGGCAGAATTCATGATAATTACTTGCATCAGATAGTTTCTAAACAAAAAATGTAATTCAAAATTTTAATTCATACATACTGAAACAGAAAAAAATAAAATTAATAAAGCACAAATTGTTCTAAATTTTAAAAACTATTTATTACAATTACATTGCTTTTAAATTAATAAAATAATTTGAAAATTTTAAATTTATAAGATGCAATCCTTTTTTTTCCTGAAAACACTTACATTTTCTTCTGAAGCAAAATAAAATGTTTCATTTTTATTTTATTTCTCATTGGCAACTTCCTGACAATTTTTAAGCTTAAGATATTTTTCCATTATTAAGCATTGAATTGTTCTTATCACCCCATTGAAAATTTAATCAGATTTCAAAATAATATTGAGCGAATTTATTGCAATTTAAAAAGAATGGCTTCAGTTATTAATTGTTAAATTTTTTTTAATAATGATTAAATCAAGTCAACTTTTTCATATATGCAGTGATTTCATGTAGTAAATGGTTATCAACAAGATCATTATCAAATTAATGTTGAAGTAAGAAAGAAAAGTAATTTTTTAGCACAATCATGTTCAAAAGTACATATGAATAATAACAGGCAAAAGTAGTTCTTTCAATTATGATAGCTGAACTACATTTGACCCTTGATTTAGGATAAATCATCATAGTCAACATGATAAGGAAATGGCTTTAGATCATTCTATAAATATTTCAAATGCAATTAATGATTTGATTAATGTATTTATAGACTGACATTGGTCAAGCAATGAGGACCATCATAAAAGTTACAGAGAAAGTATATTTTTAATTCCAATGGCATAGAAGTAGCCCATGTAGTGAACCAATTGTACACAAAATCTTACACCCCCAAGGCTTCTTCAAGGGGTCTTAACAAATGGTAGTGTGAAGGTTCCATGTCCAGGCTATATGGAGGATATTCAACTGTTTCCCAGTGTAATGCCCATGATAATCAGTGATGTTCCAATTCATTGGAGTTGTAAGGAAAAAAATGGTTAGTCTTTCAAATATGGAGACTGAATACATGCCTATGGATTAATCTGCAACTGTTATTTACTTAGTTCAACAATATTATAAATAATTGTATTGTTAATGGCATAAATGGGTCTCAACAATCATATTTTCTGATTCATTAAGTGCTACTCATTTAGAAAAGAACTTAATAATTAATAATCATAGATCAATGCACAGAGACGAAGTTTCATTATGTACACAGAGGTTTAAAAAAACAAAATATTCTATTTGAATTAAGTAATCAAATTATTAAATCAAATGGGTATGTTAACAAAGGCTCATACCTGTAATAAAACTTTTGTTAGACAGACATCACATCATGAGAGACATGGTAGTATCACCCCGCACACACAAATATGCAAATAATTGATGTCTATTCACAAGGATCAGCACCCGAAAAACAGAGTTGTTCTTTGCTTGTTGAACTGTCATTATGCTTAATGTTATGTTGTTTTGTTAATCAAAAGCTTGCAATGTTTTTCTTTATGATTTTATATTCTAATAAATATATATATATATCTTTTTACTAAGCTCTATCTTCATTAAATCTTCACTCATATATATTATAGTTTCAGCAGTTCAATATTCTTAAATTTACATGTAATGTAACTTTAAGTTCTATTTAAAAAAGAAAGATGCACTAAAATATAAAACAATAAATAAGATTAATTTATTGTTTTACATTTTTTTCAATATAAAACAATAAATTTAATATAAAACAATCAATAAGATTTTTAGCATAGTATTTTAATTTAAACAACTCTTACTTGAGGGTTTTCAAGAATTGATTTTATTCCATTCACAAGCTGTGCTAAGTATTTACCACGTTCATCATTATTAAACAAAGTTCTCCTAACAGATGCAATTTGTACTATACATAATAATGCCTAAAAAAGAAATGAAATATGTCATTGTTTAGAATGAGGAAAATAATAACATTAACAATGACATTTTTAAACTTAAAAGTTACATATTAAAACATGAAAGATTTTCTTAGATAAAACTGTAAAATATAAACTTGTAGTAATATATATGCT
Source organism: Parasteatoda tepidariorum (assembly GCF_043381705.1). Taxonomy (NCBI): domain Eukaryota; kingdom Metazoa; phylum Arthropoda; class Arachnida; order Araneae; family Theridiidae; genus Parasteatoda; species Parasteatoda tepidariorum. The sequence continues at coordinate 12,901,485 of NC_092215.1, read as the reverse complement.
CATTAACACTGATTTAGTGACGCCAATATTTGAATAGAGTAAGGCATGAAATTTCAGTTCTAAGGATAATTTTTGCAAAAGCATAAGTTTTGCTTACCACAATTTTCTCATAAAACATGAAAAAATTTTAAATCTTACCAAAGTAGTCTAAACAAACATTATTTTAAAGTAATGTTGCCATAAGATTTAATGAATTCAATATCATCCATATATCATTAAAAATCAGAAAAATGAGAAAAATATCAGAAATGTCCCTTTACTTTCACTTGATGTCCCTTCACTTGATGCTTGTATACCACTTCCTTTCAGCACTAAAATATTTAAATGATATTTGCCAAGACCAAAATATGTTAGGATGTTCATTTATGGAAATTCTAAGCCAATCATTTTAGCAAATTTTGAGTCATGTGGTCTCAAAGGTTTGCCAAAGTTATGTTCTAAAATCTTTGCAAGATTTCGGACGTAAATTCACAAGTGTTGATAAAAGCACTGTTGAGGAGTGGTGAAATAAAACTTTGTAATCTTTGGTTGAAAATTATTATGCAAAAAGCATTTTTAACACGGATAAAACTGGCTTATTTTTCAATCTTCTTCCTGATAAAACATACACCAAAAAAAGTGAACAATGCCATGGTGACAAACTGTTTAAGGAAAAGTTAATTGTTCTATTGAAGTGCAATTCTGACGGGAATGAAAAACTCACACCACTCATTTATTGATCACTCCAAAAAATCCACTGTGCTTTAAAAATGTTAAAACATATCCTACCATTTATTATGCAAATAAAAAAACGTGGAAGACCAAACTTATCTTCACCAAGTACTTACGACGTCTTGACATAAAAAATATGTTTACAAAAACACAAAATTATTTTGTCTGTAGATCAGTGTACAACATACACCACATAGAAAATTGGATCTATAAGCACCAACCTTTTTGAGAACGATGATGAAAAGCTCAATTTACGGCTTTAAGAAGTACTGGCAATGTGATAATAATGTTTTAATTTGTGAATTGCAGGCAAATTTCAGTTTTAATTGCCGATATTATTGAATCTTTTGATCAGATGAAAGTAATGTTGAAATTTGTTACCAAACAGTTTTGTTTCACAAACAAAAAATTATCTATGTCTATTTTCCTTAACAAGCATTTCGAGCTATGTTGATATTTAAAAGTTCGCCAACGATACATATATATACACATTATATACAGGTACTTGTTACTGTATGTGTGTGTATAAAAAATGCTCTAAAATTTGACCTACAAATTCAGAGAGAAAAAAAGCCACGCAGAGAATAAAAACTTCGCATTGAGAGAATGAAAATTGCAAAGCACAATAGAGCTCATAGGGTGAATTACCTGCCTTTTGGTAAACATAAAACTCCTGTAACAATTAATCAAATTAATTTTTTGTAATTATTTTTCAGCATAGCAATGAAACTTATATTAATTCTTCGCGATTTTTACTCTCTCAAGGATTTCGTGACCCCATGTTCTATAGAAACTTTCCTCCTCAAAATGCCTTTTATCGACTCTTTAAATTTGTTGATTGAATTTTGGTACTCCATATGAGAGTAGAAAGGAAAGATGTATGGGGAATTTCGGTTTTAAAAATTAATCTTGAAAGATAATAATAGAATTTTTAAAGTGAAAAATTTATAAAAAATATTAAAACTAAAAACCCTATATGGAAAATCAGGAAAATTATATGTTGTAATGATTCTAAAATATGCAAAATTCCATAAACTACAAAAAAAATGCTTTTAGCATTTTTTATTAGCCCAAAATTTAATTAGATAGTAAATATTTTTGAGCAAATTATTTCAGCAAGCTAATGTCATAACGTAATTGGGTTCACACTAGAGTTGGGTTTTGATTCAGTAATTTGAATTTTAAAAAATACTGGTAAATTAAATTAAAATAGGAATTATTTTAAGCTATGTTTATTCACTATGGTAATAAAGTTATTTCAATCATCATTTTGAATAAAGTGATTCAGATCACTAATTTAAAATAATTCCCATCCCAGCTTAATGATAAAAAAGGATAAAGGATTTTACCATTGATGAAAGATTAGGAGGCAAGCAATGATACAAATCAAAAAACAGTTGAAGTGAATTAAAATCCAAAAATGCAGGTCTCCAGCTTGTGGGTATTTGAACAGTAAATAAATCATCAGAGGACTCGTCAGGTGATGTACCAATGAAATCAAAGGATATGCAATTGTATGATAATCGAAGTAAGCAGCTCATCAAATTGTGCTGTTGAAAACAATATAATTAAATGAAAATCAAATGCAGATAAATAAAACAGAGTTAATCAAAAATGAAGAGCAAAATAATATGATCATTTAAGTTTGAAAAGTATTCTATGAATGTTAAGAAACACATATGGAATTGAATTTTAATCAAAATTTAATAATTTTAAAATAAATAAAAGATAACACTTATTTTATTTCATCTCTTTCTTCATAAATAGGTTTCAAAAAAAGTAACTTTTAATCCTAATAACCACTAACAAAACATTTAATTGAAAAATATTTTTATACTATTATTTTTGACACAGCTTTTAATAAGAAGGCACAGTTCTACATCATCCACTAACTTGTCTCACTCATATCAATCTGGTTGACTGTAAAATAAATCTGGGGAGTAGCACACCAACCATTTGAACAAGCAGTTCAATCACGTAAAATCGGTAGTATATTCCCATTCTCTTTGGGTAGTTTTATAGTACTCTTGCATTAAAAAATATCCAGTATCAATTTATTGAAATTCCTTCACACCAATATACAATACAAATTTGTAATTGAGTTCTTAATCAAAGTATTTTAAAGTGGGGTTTTAATAATCTCAAAATGAAAGTGCATTGAATAATAAACTTAATATGAGCTAATAAATTTAACATTTCACAAAAAAAGAAATTTTACTGTATAATTCATCAATTTATCATTTTAAATTCTCTTGATATGATTATTGGGATCATTTTTAAAATCAATAAAAGGGTTTTCTTTCTGGTCACTCTCCATGTCAACCCCTGTAGTATTCTATCATTCATCTCTGTTCCCTCCCCCCTTAAAATTCAATACTTTTTTTTCAAAAAAAAGATGATTTTGTTTATAAAATATATCATTATAATTTTATATAAGAACATTTTGTTAATGTACTGATCATAGCAAAATAAATTATTACTTTGATTTTAAAAATAACCAACTATACTTGAATAAAAGTATGTATTTAAACTTCGGAATAAAATATGCACGACACAATGGGAAGTAATAAGGGAGAAGTAATTTGACTTATTAACAATCTATAACGATAACCTTATATTGCTTAACATCTTTGTCTCTAAATCTCAGAAATAAAAGAATATAAATTATATTTCTTTTAAAAAATATATATGTAGTTTCACTGCTGAGATAAGAAATTTCAAAAATTTAATTTATGAAATAACAAATTTTTTTAGGTGACATTTCTCTCCAGAAGGTAAAATAATCTAACACAGTTAAAATAGAGATTAAAAAATTACCTCAGTTTCATCTGTATAACTTTTTGTTTGCCAACCTTCCAAAGCTCTCCTTAACAAATCACAGGAAAGCTGGAATATGTCATACAATTCTGTATCTCTAAATGAAGTAGCAGTTTTACGTTGTTTAGTTAAGGACTTATTGGCTTCTGCCTAGAAAATAAATTAAACAAACCAAGTTAAGTATGTACAGGGTCAGAAATTAAAATGCGATTGACAGGCGTCAATGACACCTAAATATTTTTTCTTAAACGGTTCACCTAAAAATAAATTTAAAATAATAATTCTAACCACAATATTTATACTTTTTTATAGTAATAAAAACTTTTTCTAATTATGAATATTCTGAAAATGCATACAATAGCACGTAAAATTATATATTTTTTAAAATACATTCACAACAGTTAAACTTTGAAATAATTTATATTAAAGCAAAGTGAAACCGTACTTAAAAGTGCAAACAATAAAAGAACATTATTTTTAGCTCAGCATTGGGAACTTTATCAAACTCATAATAACTTCCCAGAGGTAATGGATTATAAACAATGAGGTAAATATGAATAACTTTGTACAAAGTAACCCCTTTCAAAAACTATTTTAAATATGCTACATGCAATTAATTTTGCATTTTCTCTCATCATGATTTTTTACTTAGAAAGGTTTTTTTAGAAACATTATAAAAATATTCAAAATAATCAAGAATAAGAAAAGTTAAAATAATTCATTCAAGGGAATTTAAAAAAAAACATATCACAAAGTTACAAATTTAAAGATTCCCATAGCTGCCAACATGGATAGGAAAAAATCTAGTAGATTTTTACAAAATGATATAAATTTTATGATAATTGTAGCATAATGTACTAAATATTTTACACATAGGGAATTTTAGGGAGTTTTAATAGTAATCAAAATAAAAAAAAACTACAATATTTTTCCAATTACAATGGACATTAAACATACTTGAAATGATATGCGCTATGTTTACTCATAATTTCTAATATTAATAGGCATTTAATTCATTGAAGATAATTAGAAGATTTTTTTAAATTAATTTAAAAGGAGAGTTCTGAATAAATATAAACTGAACATTTTAGAATGAAAAAAGTTTTGAACTGATTTCTATAAATGAAGTTCGCTTCATTATGTATTAGTCATGCTTATTGAAACGTTTTAGCAAGCGGGCAATAATCTGTACAATAATTCCATTTCAATAGCGATTTTTTTAAGAAATTTACTAAATGTTATGGAATTTTCTAAAATGTACAAAAACCAGGGGAATTTTTATTAAACCAGTAGACTAGGAGAAACTGGCAAAATCCTGTAGTCTATGGAAAATCCAGTAGAGTTGGCAGCAATGGATTCCAGATCATCTAGGCTGGATTCAATAATGTTTGAATCTCAACTTGAGGGCGAATGTATCATATCCAGAGAGAACAATATAAAATATTGTTAACTAGAAAAAATGTTGCGAACTTCATAATTTTTTTTTTTTAGTGGTTGATTTATGCAACTGACATACCAGAAATTTGCTATCTTGAAATCAAAAATAAGGGGCCAACTAAAACAACTGGACGGCTTATACAGTGAGATATACCGTAAATAAAACAAGAGTTTTATGAATTATAGAAAAAATATACTTATTACAGTCAAATTTACTTTTTAAAGTATGGCCATCTAATTCAACCAAGCTCTACACCGCATATCAATTGCAGAACAAGGATCATTCCAACACATTCTCAAATATTTCTACTGAATCCTCTTTAAAACTATTCTGAAAACTTTCAGCAATTTTCACTAATTAATTTCGAATGCCATTTATTAATGAAAAATGAGAAGTTATTGATTTACTCATTTTCATGCTTAAGTTCACGCAGAAATAAAGCACATCATCTTCTTAATTTACATACTAGTGTTAAAGCTTGTTTAGGATTGAAATATTCCATTCCAGAGAAAAAGAAATACTGATTTCAGGGTCATAAGTAGAGGAGGAATATATAACTTTTCTCCATCAACACACATGGAGACTCCAAGGCAGTGATGTCATACCCACAACTTCCAGCATAGACATCCACCGATACTCAGAGAGTGTGTCTTTATCTTTGTAACAACCTGTATAAATGAGAAATGTCATTTTCAGGGTCAAAAGCATAGGAGGAGAAATAAAGAACTTCTCTCCTTCAACATGCATGGAGACTCCAAACCAGTGATGTCAACTTCCAGCCTGGACACTCACTGATACTCAGACTGTATTTTGTCATATTTGTAACTTCCCACTTGTCGTTTAGCTCATCATGGAATTGAATCACAGAAGCAAAGATAACTTAAAAGTTAGAGACCAAAAATTATACTAGGGTGTAGTTTTCTGCGTGTCAAATTTAAATTCTAAGTTACAAATTAGGACTAACGAATGTTAATAAATAATCGCACCATAATATCAAACCATTAACTCAACATTCTTTTGTTAATTTATGTTCTATTAATCTCAGCAAGACACAAGAAGTCTTTAATTTAGGTTAAAATTTTGCTGCTTCCAAATTTTTAGTTCCCAATTCAGTTCAATCTCCCATACCTTCAAATTTAGAACAAGTAATTAAGTCCAACTTTTTAAGTCTGATCCTACCCCTTCTCATTCTACTGCAATTAAGAAAAAAAAAGTTCTTGCACTTTTTCGGTTTACATTAAATGTATTTGCGCTTGCTTTTATACCCTCCTTAAAGTTTTCAAGCCTCAAGTTGCCTTTAGACCTTTTGTCTCGAACATTGATACTCCCTGCTGTAAATTTTCTTGATATTTAGCATTATCATCTCAACTCTAACGAAATCCACTCTGTTAAAATTTTGCATGATTTTGTTTCCCAACTTGCACTTCTTTCCCACTTCAACAAAATTATGCTTTCTCTTGATGATGTTTTTCTTTTCACTAATGTCCCCATTTCCAGTTCTGTTGATAGTTTAAAACTATGGTTGCAAGAATTTCACAACTCTTTCATTGAAATTGAAGACATTATATCCCTTGTGAATTCTTCTATTCAGCAAAATGCCTTTAATTCAATAGTAATTTCTATATACAAATTGAGGGTTTAACCAAGAACAATCCCATCCTTAGTGACATTTTCATGCACTACTGCAAGGGAAAAGTTTTTAAATTGTTAGAAAGGATAGGTGGAAAAGACGTGTTGGTGATATGTTTGTCTTAGGAGACAGTGATTCTGATCATTAAGAAATTACTTTCTGTTGTCAACTCAGTTGACCCCAACATTCAGTTTACTTTAAACACTTAAATTAGTTTTACTTTACCTTTTTTAGAAGTTCTAGTAACAAAATATTCAGATCATTCTTCATTCTCTGAGTATTGTAAAACACTGTCGTTTTTTTCTTTCTTGCCCACTCATGTTCATTTTAATCACCCTAATTGTCAGAAAATTTCTGCATTTCATACTTTTGTTTTTCATGCAATGAACCTCTGCTCTGACTCTTCTGCTTTAAACTCCAAACTTAACTTCCTCCACTCACTTGCAGCTAACCTTGGACTTAATAATTGGAATTCATAGTTGATTCAGCTCTCGCTAAAATCACTAGACCCAAACTTTACTAGACCTGAGAATTTTAGAAATCTTCAATTGCTTAACATTTGATACCCTAGAATCTTGTTCTATTCATCTGAATGCAGATTCCCTTGTTAACAATATTAATTCCTCCCCTCCTCTCCATAACGAGTAGAAATGCATTTTACCCTTATTTGCCTCTCACCCACTGATTTTTCTTGTTCTGTTTTTCATTTTTTTCTCTCTATCAACTTCAGCAATTTTTCCAGTTTTGTTTCTCAGATTCATTTTTCCATTTTTCATTGACAACTTTGCGTTTTTATTTAAAATAATTTTTTGTTTTGTTACATTCATATCGGGCAAGTCTTGAAAGTAAGCGCCTACTTTTGAAGCGCTTGAAACATGTTGAATGTTTCTTTCCATTAGTATATTCTTAAAGCGAGTGAAGTTTTCAAATATGTCATACTTGTATATTCTTGAAGCAAAATGAAATTTTCAATCAGGTAATAACGACTGCTTATTTCAAATGCTGTATATATGTGTGTGTGTGTGCTCTTTGCAAGCAATAGCTTAACATATTGGATTAATATTTATAAAAATTTCGATAGATAATATAGATTACTCGATAGAATTAAATACTGATAATCTAAAACTAAAGTTATCAATTATTTTCTTGTTCTGGTCTTTTCTCATAACATTGTGCTTTGTTTTTACAAAAGTCTGTCTTTCATCACATAAGAACACACAATTTTGAAAAAAAGTTGAAAAAATCTGCAATTAGAAAGGTATGATTTTTATGTTAAGCACCTATTTGAGAATCGATGATGCTGAAATTTATTTACAGTGTAACGTCCCATATCCGGACGTCCCTTTTCCGGAAGGGTCGATTTCCCGGACACTTTTTAACAATCAAAATAAACAAATATTTCTTCATCTTCTCCTCCCCCTTAAAAAAAAAAAAAAAAAAAACGAAGTCTTTTGACAAGTTTTTCCCCTTTTCAACTTCTAGAGATCTATGCATTGAACCCATAAATCAACAGAAAAGAGAACAGAAGATCTACTAAGACCATGATGCTCCTCCTCTGGAATGCAGGAAGGGGGGGGAGATTTGTTTTCAAAAGAGCACAACTGAGTTCCCTCCCTCCCCCTTCTTTCTTATGCAGCTGGCTAGTAAAAGAGGCATTTCCTGGAACCTTTTTATTTGAGTGTCAGGGGAAGAAGAAATACTGTAAAAAAGGGTAAACACAGCAAATGTTTAAGTGGAGGGGGAATCCCCTTTAGTCACACAAGAAAAAATAAAGAGAACCCAATCAGCATGCCACGCCTTTATGCTTGATTGATAGCCAATGATGAGAGAGAAAATAAGAATTTGTCACTACCCCGCCCTCAACTTGAATGACAAGTAAGGAGGAAATGAGTTTTTCTTCTCCACCTACCCACCTTAATGAATGACGGGAATTTCCCCTTCTTGCTTGAATCGTTCTAGTTCAAAATGGCGGAGAGAGCAATTAATATTTTCATAACTGTGAACTTTTTTCGCTTTCTATATTTATTTTTAAAATAGCAATAATTATTTTTTTCTAATATTTTGTTTATGATTGATTAGATATCATTCTAATACTAAAACATTATTGCCCGAAAAATGTTTATTTATTTTCTGCTTATTAGATTCAGCTTTGTTTACCTTGGACGTCAATTATACGGAAAAATCAAATATACGAACTTCGGGAAGTACCGCCGATTCCGGATACGCGACTTTCCACTGTATTATGAAATTTTAAGAATTCTGAAATAAATTTTATTCAAAATTTTATTATTATTTTTTTAATTTGTAAAATTTTACTTAAACATACTGGTAATACTTAATATGAGTTAAGTCGATTTTCATGCTATTAAGAACCAGTTAATTTTCATGGTATTATGTAGCAGTCAATTTTTGTGGTATTAAGCTAAGTAAATTTTCTGATAAATTCCTCATGCTAATAATTTTTATCAATATAATGTTATTGATACTTGATTTCCCATAGTTAATGATTAATAATTTCATAATTACCACAATTTTTTATCAATACATATAATGTTATTGCTACTTGATTTCCCAATATCAATTATTTAATGACTTTATAACAGACCATGAATTTTGAATCACACGTATAAGTAAATACTTTTGATTTTAACCAACTCGATTAGTGAAAATTTTCCCATAAATTCACATGGTTTGCCAATCACTAGTTTGGCAGCTATTGATACAGATTTCCACTTGGTTTTTAAAAATTCAATATAATAATATGCCATTATAATGTACCACAAATTTGGAATCGTGCATTAGAGTAATCATTTCTTGGACCACTCAATTATCAACGTGTTCGAAATCATGTGGTTTTGGAAGTAATCACGTGGAAGTAATTAAATGTTTTAAACAATATTATTTTGTTTCATGAGCTCTGAATGACACATTTGAAGAATTGCTTTTTCAAACACACTTGATTATCAATGATACCCCCATAAACCCACATGGATTCACTGATTGAGTTTTTGTTAAGTTTTTATTGACACGAATTTTTACATGGTTTGATTCATCATGGTTCACATGATTTTTTAATGCTACATTGTTTTGTACAGGAAATTTTAAATCACGCATTTGAAAAATTACTTTTTGATGCACTCGATTTGAGATGATTTTACTACCCACATGGTTTTGTCTATCACATTTTCAGAAGTTATTTCATCCAGTTTTCTCATAGTATAAACATTTCAAATGTTTTCTTTCCATGCACTCCAATATCGTCAATATACTTCATACTAACTTTAAATTTTGTAAGCCTTAGCAGTTGCTATCAAATAATAATGTGGTAATTTAGACTTTAAACTAAAGTTCTTTTAGAAAATGCAGACATTTAGCTTTGCCAACTAGATAAAAAAACTCCTTAGAATTTCAAAACGTAATCACAGGAAAAACACCTTTAGGAATACACAGCATCCTGAAGTGAAACATTATAACGAGCTTCAGACAAAGTTAAAATTCAGGTTGCAAATGTCAGGTGGGAACAGCACCAATCTTGAAGATTCTCTATGCTAAGTTGACAATGAGTAATAAAGCTAGATCCAGAAAAATGCACACTTGAAATTCATGACGATGAAGATGAATTTTGATTATGTATGTCTCAGATATGGCCCATAACCTTGACAGGTAAAATAGCAAGAATGTCAGTGTAAATCAATATTAACATTCATTAAAACAGAAATGAAGTTTCAGTGGAAAATGATTTATTAAAAAACATATAAAACTTGAAATAAACAGACACATTGCACTCGGACAAACAGAGTAAGAGAAAGACATCACCACTGAAAGTTGAATGCATGAGAATGCTATGCTACCAAAAAGGGGTTTTTACAAAAGAGAAAATCTAAACTTTATTACAATCGATCAAACAAAGAAAAACACCTTTTAGTCTTTATTTATCTAACAATCTTATCTGCAATAACTCGATTAGAAGCTCATTACTCACAATGAAATTAAAAATTTCTCTTTAGGCAAAATGTCAGACAGTACTAAGTAACACATCTGTGTGTTCTTTTACTAAGAGGTTCTCTTTTTGGACACCTTTTAACAATCAAAATAAACAAAACTTGACCCTTATCAAAGAAAATGCTTTTTTTAACGCAGAGATGATCCAAACTTTTTTTTATTTTTTAACGATTTCAATCTGCTTTTCATTAAAATATGACCAAAAAAATTTTTATCACATAAACGAAATCCATCATTTTCCTAAAGTGCAAAAAAGCGTATATTCCTTACTTCTCACATATGAAGACTAAACACCTCCAAGAATCGTGCACTCAATTTCAGAGTACATAAAAATACATCAACAAAATGCAGAGTGGTTATTAAAATCTTTGCGTGATCATGATAAAATAACTAGTTTCTGACAAAGAAATCTTTTCTTGATTACATTAGCCACCATAAAAACAATTTATACACAATTTTGAATACATTCAAAATTGAGCAGCTCATTCTATTTATTAAATTAAAAATTACTTTAATTGATTTTGTAATAAAAAATTAATTCAAAAATATAATCAACTGTTAATTATAAAGGTTACATCAAGTGTATTTTTTAGATTTAAATAATTGTTATTTATAAAAGCTTAGTTAACAGAACATTAATATTATTCATCATACTAAATTTGAAAAAGATATGCAAAGAATTAAGCAAACTAAGAAAACTCTAATAAATTCGTATTACAAATGCAAATTAGTGAATGGCCCCTCATAATTTTTTATTAAAATTTGTTACTTAGTTCAGTACTTTTTTTAATGTGATGATTTAAAAAAAATTTAAAATGTAAATACAATAAGTATTGAAGCTAAACATTTTTGTCAGAAATAAATAATTATATGATCCCTACACTCATAATATTTAACAAATCAGAGAATACTAAGTTTTTTATTTCAATTACTTTTAAATCAAGTTTTTTGGAATGACAAATCTGAATAACATAAGATTTTTGCTGAATTTAAAATATTGAAAGCCTCTTACTTCATAATTTTAAAATCTTGCCTCTAAATATTAAGTTTTTTCATAAATCAAATAAGGTGCACAGAACAATTTAAAAGTAAAAATGCAATGATAAAAAGTTATATAAGTGAAAAAAGTAATAAAGTACAATAAGTTTTTAAAAAATTATGCAATTAGTGGATGGCCCCTCAGGTAAAATATCTTACGTTTTAAAATCTCAATTAATTCTTGTGTTTATTAAATTAAATGAATAAAGGGGAGTTGGAAATTTTGAGGTGACGAAGCTTTCTGACTCTTGACAGCTCTGGAGACTGACATGAAGATATGTAATTAGTGAGTAATGTTCAAGTTAAGTTTAAATATTAGGGTCTATAAATAGAAAGCATGAGAAGGCCATTAGCTTGCCAGTGACTAAGACGATGGCACTTCATCAACGATGAAATTAACGAGAGAAATAAAATTTTCTTTTGCTACTAGGAAAAAGAAAATTGACAATGTTTATGGTTGATCCCCGCGATCAGCGAAAATTCTAGAGATTTTCAGTTCAATTTCAGAAGGCTGAAAATGAAGCCTGAAATTGAGACTCTTTTTCAAAATGCAGCAATGATAAAAGGTAATGCACATGATAAAAAGTAATGCAGAGTTGGACATGAGAGCGCAAGAATCCTTCCCACTGAATCCAGATCAGTATACGAATCTGCGGATCCGCTAGCATTTCATCAAGCATGTAAAATGATTGGCGATATCATACGCAACAGACCAATAATAAGCAGTGAAGGATTGTGGTTGAATGAATCATGAAAACAATGAACAGAACAATGTGAAAACTACGATTTTTGTTTAATTCAAGGCGAAAATTGATATGGTAAAAAAAAAATTCTATTTCGGAAAAAGGAAAATTAAGCACTTTTTAAAAACACCCAATGAAAAAAAGCACCTTTAACAACTGTTAAAAAACGGAAATCAAAAATAAGCACTTTTTAAAACATTACGCACCCTGAAACTGTTGAAAATGCGATCAACAAAGCCACATGAACAATAAAAACTTCACAAATAGAGTGCATCAAAAAGTAATTTATCAAATGCGCAATTCAAAATTTCCAGTGTATGATGATATAATATAAAACTATGAAAATCCGTAGCTACAACTGACAGAAATGTGATAGTAGATACACGTGGGATTCCAAGTGAATCATCAAATGTGTTTTTTGAAGTTTGCCAAATGAAATAAAATTTTATTATAACAGAGATTTTAAAAACCCAAGTGAAAAGTCACTTTAATAACTACTGAAAAAACGATCAACAAAACCATGCCAATTCATTACTAACTGAAATAAATTATTCGCAATTTGTAGTATGTTATAATGATAGATTCAACTTCGAAAATTTAAAAACAATCTGGAAATCTGTAACAATAGCTGCCAAAATAGCAGTGGCAAACCACACAGATTTATGCTTCGTTGATTTATATTAATTATAAATTATTTTTTATTGAATAAAGATGTTTTGATGCTTGTTTACCTTTAAGACTTATTATCCGGAAAAATCTATTTTAAAGACTTGACAAAGTCTCGTTTAATTCCGGTTATGGGACATTCAACCGAACATATGTGCATGAAAAATTCAAGCGAATTCCTTTGAATGATTTTTTTAATCCAAATTCTGCTCCAATATTATAAAATTCTACCAGTATTGTTTCAAAATCAGCATATGAAAAATGAATTTTATACGATAAGTATGCTGCAAAGCAACACAAATATCACAGCTGCTAACTTTCTTATTTCTAGGGATACTTAATTTTGCTTACTAACTTTTTGGTCATTATTATGTTTTCAATGTGGGTAATGCTGGTTAAATATTGGTGTAAATCATGCTTAGAGTAGCTGAAAGTTAATGGCATATTATCATCTTCAAAATTATCACCATTTTTAAAGCTAAATTTAAGAATTGTCTGACATGTGGGGCATTTAAGACCTTCATCACATCCTTCGAGAGTTTCACCCTATTGTATTAATGTGTCAACAGATCTAGCAGATTTCAAAAGTATTTCCTTTTCTTCAGTTGTGAAATTCACGCTGTCGATTGCATTTTGATCATTTAATCTTGTGATTTATTGCATCTCTGTAATTCTTGAATTTTGTTCATCAAACCTGCAGAATAAACATACAATTCAAGCTGCAGAATAGAATAACAGCAAAATCATTAGCTAGTGAAGCCTGCAAAATGTGCAATAATTTCACGCTTTGACTGTATTTATAAAATACTGAATGGGAAAATCTCCAAAATTATTTTAGCTAAAAAAAGCATTTTAACATGTTCATTGCATCTTCTGTAGAATTTGATTAAAATTGGAAAATACAATTTAAAATGTTTTAAACTTTTAGGTGGCAAACCACTTTTTTCATTAATAAATCAAATACTTTGCACTTAGTCTGTTACTCGTATAACAATAATTTAAAAACATTTGTGTTTTAACCCTCAATGCACGGCAGTCAGATGGGCAGGTGAACATTAATGGTTTCATTTTAACCAACAGATAATCTAAACAAAACAGAAAGAAAACATTAAATCTAAGATCATTTTGTATCTTGAGGTCTCGAATGAAGATCATTAACTCCTTTAACATTAATATATTAGTTCTTAAATATATTTAAAGCTTTAAGGTACATATTTTTTTCCAGCATTAACTCTAAAAGCAAATTAAATCCTGATAATTTTAAAAATTATAGTTATTTGAACTAAATGAAACAAGTTAAAAATTAGGAGAAGCTAAAAATTTTTAATTTCTTCTTACCCATAACTTTGACCCTAACCATCTATTAAAAAAAATTATAAAATTTAAAATTTTGTGATATTGTCCAAAGTAAGTTTTAACAGAATTTCTTTAACTATAAAAGACTCAAATAATTCAACTATTGAGCTTTTGTAGATAGCATAATGCTACATTATTAATACATACATGAATTATAGCTTTTGACATTTAAAAAAAAGTAAATAAATATTTTCTTAATTTACCAAAAAAAAAGCAACACTATAGTCTGTTCAAGGAGAACTGATAGTGAAAGTAAACAAAGCGGCGTGCTATTTGGCGCAATACAGTTGTCTACTTGGCGCCGGAATGATGACAAATAGCGCCTATCAGTCAAGCAAAAACTCTTATTTTTTAGAGAGTTGTTTGTTTCGTCGTGGTGTCTTTTTACAGGTGTTTCATGAGCAATATGGAAAATAAAGTGGTGGATTTAAGTCCTCCTAAAAAACGGCAGAAGAAATCTTACAAAAGTAAAGCTGAGAAAGAAATAATATTGAACATTTAAAAAACAGAAGTGCATTCAAAACCAGATGTTCCAATAATTGATGTGGCTGACCATGCGGCTTCTGCAGCGGGAGTTAGCACAGCTTCTGTTTTCAGAATTATTAAAGAATATAAAAGGGATGGATGGTATATTACATTCCCCAAAGAGAACTAAATCTCGTAAAACTTTTTTGGATGACATTGACGATTTCGTAAAAAATGCTGTAAGAAGAAAAGTTCATCATTTTTTCCGCCGTAATGAAATTCCGATAACAAACAAGTTCTCAAAGCTGTGAACAATGATTCTGATTTACCAAACTGTAAAAGAACATTTTACTCCCTGTTAAAAAAATTAGGCTTCAAACATCAAAAACAAGGACGGAACAGCTCACTCATCGAAAAAGATTAAATAATTTCGTCAAGGCGAATTCTAGCCGATATATATTTAAGAACAATTAACAAAATGAAACAAGAAGGAAGAAAAATTTATTATATGGATGAGACATGGTTGAATGCTGGACATACGCAAGAGAAAGTGTGGAATGATATGTTAATTATTTCGTCAAAACAGGCATTTTTACAGGATTAAAATCGCCTTTTGGTAAAGGTGAGAGACTGATTATTACGCACATTGGTAAAGACGCAGGCTTTTTAAAAGGACTTCTACTTTTTAAATCGAACAAAAACAAGGATTACCACAAGGATATGAATGCAGCATGTTTCGAAGAATGG
Source organism: Parasteatoda tepidariorum (assembly GCF_043381705.1). NCBI lineage: Eukaryota > Metazoa > Arthropoda > Arachnida > Araneae > Theridiidae > Parasteatoda > Parasteatoda tepidariorum. The sequence goes on along the minus strand of NC_092215.1, from coordinate 12,885,872 downwards.
TTCGAGAAAATTCTACCCTTTCTAGAGCTGAACTCTGTTATTGTGATGGACAATGCACCATTTCACTCTCATAAAGAAAAGAAAAATTCTTAACACATCATCGACAAAGCAAGTAATTAAAGTGATGAAGAAGGTATGCTGAAAACAGAACTACTGGATATAGTGATGGCTCATAAGCACAGATTTGACAAATTCGCAGTGGATGAACTTGCTAGATGTAATAATATAATGATTTTAAGGCTTCTCCCCTATCACGCTGAATTAAATCCAATTGAGCTGATTTGGGCCCAAATGAAAGGTTCAGTGGCCAAAGAAAACAAAACTTTCAAGTTATCGAAAGTAGAAGGATTGTGCATGAGAAGTTTAAATGAAATTGGAGTTGAAAAGTGGAAAAATTTCATAGAGCATACTCAGAAAATCGAAAAAGAGATGTGGGATTTGGACAAAGCCATCGAAAACACTATTAATTCTCTAGTAATAAATATCAATTCAAACGACGAGGATTCTACAAGTTCTGAGAGTGAATCCTGAGATAAGTACCTAGTTTCATGTTTACTTTTAAATGATATAATTATTCATTATTATCCATGATTAATTCATCGTTACTACAGTAATTTTTAAAATTTTGTTCTTTTCCGCATAGTTTAATATAATTATTTTTGTTTTCAGTACAGCTATTAATTATTTACAGAAATTCAAAAGTTACGTAAAATTAAATAATTTTGACACTTGATTCTATTTCCAAAATCTATTGAATTCGAGGTTTACAAACTGCTTTTTCTTTATAGGTTAAGTGGGTGTATTTTTCTTAACAATAGATTTTGTGAGACATATAAAAAAGTTTCAAGTTTCTTTTAGTGTAATTATTTTTGTAATACTTCCCTTAGAAAAATAAAGATAATTAACAGTTTAAAAATACAAAAAAATGCAGTTCCTTCAAATATATTTTTAAATCAATCGGTGAAACATAAAACTATTTTAAATATTATTTAACTTTTAATAAATTCTTAAAAAAATTTTAATTATGAAAACAAAGAGTATTTTTTTAACATATTCGTTCAATTCTATAAGACTTTTACGATGGAATTATAAAAGTTATGTTTTGCATAGATATTTATGCAAAATATATTAAAACTAACTTAATCTAAACTTTAAAAAAAATACATTAAAACTATTCTTAAAATAAAATTATGTATTTACTGAAACAATTAGAAACATATTTTCATGTAAATATTATAATTTTGCACTTTCTTATCTAATTTTAAGGTATCAAAAACCAAACATCGTTTTCATTTTTCTATAAAAACAAAAGCACTGTTGATTCAATTGAAATCGCTCATTCAGCGAAGAAACCGTTGAAGTGGCAAACGTTGGCGATCAAACAGCAACCCTTATGTTTACTTTCACTATCAGTTCTCGATGAACGGACTATAGATGGCTCATGGGAATGTATTTTTTAGTTATAAGCAAATCTCTTATAGCAGAATGACTAAAAATTCAGGTCCTCCAGGTGAGCTCTTTCAATGTGCTTTCTCATTAACAATTTTTACGAAAAAGAACCTCCCTCCCCAGAAAGTTTGCAGAAGTAAAACTTTGTGTCTGAAATTCGTACAAAGGACCCTGTAAACAACCCACCACCACCCTCCTCCCAGACCATGAGAGAGAAAGTTAGAAGCTCAGAAAAGACAACACTTTTCCTAAAGCAACAAAGATAAGATCCAATGTATTTTCCCATCAGTCAGCTATAAGGGACATATTTTAACCTTGCCGAGGTTGAGTAGGTAAGGATTTTTTTAAACCATGAACAGAGTTTTATTGTTCTGTCAGAACATTTTGTTTCTGATAGAAACGAAATTGATTAAGCAGGTGGGGTGGTAATTAATAGTTTCTAGGAACTTGCAAGCAGTTACGCTATGAATTTAGTTTTCTTTGCACCCACATTGTGGTCAGACGTAAGAAAAGAAAAAGACTGCTTTCCTTAGTGAAGAGTAAACGATGTGAAAAGGATGAACAGTAATAAAAAAAAACATTACAAATCATTAATTTAAAATTTTTTTTCCTAAAAAACAAAATTTATTTTTATTAACGCATTTATTTACGTTTTTTTTTTACTTTTTTCCAAATGAAAGTAACGAAGTCTGAAGGCACCATTTGAAAGGGCATACCGGGATAGGTCGTGGTGTCCCAGTCCATCCCTGTCACTACTGATTCTTAGAAAATAGATAACATTCAATACACTTTGCAAAAAAGTCATTGAGTGTTCAAAAGACTTGTTGTGTTCCTTTCAGGAAATTGCAATTTTCAAAAACGTTTGAAAGAAGAATATATACCTTAAACTTATGAAAAAAAGATTTAAAAAAAAAAATTTCAAGGAAAACTTTTAAAAAATTTCAGAAAAAGTAAGGATTTCCTTCAACAGTCTCATCACAAATACAGTGAAACCTCCATTAAGCGGATATTTTTGGGACCGAAAAAATTATCCCTTTAGGATAGTTGTCCATTTATGGGAAGGGTAAAATAATAACAAAATTTAACACCGTAAATTGTTTTTAGAATGTTTTAAAAGATATAGATAGATATAAAGAATCTACATCTGTTTCTATCTACAAAGATATTTATTTAACTTCTAAAAAATACTTTTGCATTAAAAAATATATAAAAGAGTTTGATATAAATACATAATTCTAGATTTAGCCACATATAAATGAATTTTGCTATTAGCACAGATATTCAAGTTAGACATATGATACCGAATAGGAACTTTTAGTCCTCAGCTGGTTTCAATTATTAGGCTTACATCCCCTAACATCTACCTATTCACTTGATAGGAAATGTGGTTTACCTGCTAGAAAGTAAACTTTCCTTGATTCACAGAAAAAAAAGCAATGTATATCTGTAAGTCATGCGTACCCATGGAGTTCATTATTCACAATTGACAATCCATCAAGTGTCTGAATAAATGTTTCATTTATATGAACACCTCAAAGATTATACTTCTGTTCTCTTTTTATACCCCAGTAGTGTTAAATTCAGTCTTCAAATTGATCAGAAAATGAAAGAAATTTTCAGTGGGGTATTTTTTTTTTCATATTTAGAAAAAGTAGAGTCCGGTTTGAAGAGATAGAAAATATTTCAGGGCAAAAATTATCGTCCGCTACGGAAGTGTTTAATTTGCAGAGAATGTACATAATGGTTTATACATAGAAGATTCCCAGGGAATTAAAAATATGTCCGTATTCAGAGGCGGTAATAAACAGGAGCTTTCACTGTACTTGTATTTTTTCCCCAAAAAATAACATTAAACAAGTATAATACTGCCCCACCCTAATTTGGGCATACGGAAAGAAGACCTGCCGCCGCGGCAGCCCTCCCGCACACCAGCACATGCGCCCCGCCAACCACCCAGGTTGGCTAGGCCACACTCGTGGCATTTATTAAAATACAAACAAAAATTACATTTTACAATTGATGGCAACTGAGGAATAGGGTAAGAAATTAAAGTAAAAACAATTTGCTCCGGGAAGCCCACCTTATAGTGCGATTGCCGATGGGACTTCCCTTATAGTGAGCTGGGCAATTATTATTCTACAAAATATGTGAAACATTAGATACATCAGTGTAATCAATAAGAACATCTCCAGACAGTTTCTTAATACCCCAGTTCGCCGTAAAATTTACAAGTTAACACAGCAACAACATGTTAAACAATAAAGCAATTGAATAAAATTACATAAAGAATGGGCAAAAGGCCAAACAATGTAACAATATAAGTATCACACAAAACATAAAACAAGTCAAAGTACTTAATTTAAAAGGTTACGAAGTACAAGTAAAAGTACATACTTTTAACTTTTAGTATCGTTACAAGTAATGTAAGTAAAAGTATTGTTGCATAGTCGGATCACTAAGTCCTCCAACTTCCCATAACAAACAAATACCTCTGGAAGTACTGAATTGGAGAATGATCCTTCTCCAGTTTAAGTCAAAATTACGATCTATGCATGATTGAATGTATGAATGGGTCCGCCTTCTAAAACAGGCTGTGAGATGTGTGTATGGCTGAAGTCGTATTCTCAGCCATAGATAGCGCACCCTTTGCCTTAAACTCGCTTTGTTTTACAAAACAAGCTTGCTGATATTGGCAAGTAGCATTCGAAACAACAAGAGTTTTCTATCAACTCAAGGGGGTTCTTAATGGGTATGAATATATGGAAGCATGTTTTCCTGAGAAATTATCACCCATATTTATTCGTTTTTCAGCATGGGAAGTCAGTTCTTTCGCTCTCTCATAAGTTGTTATAAGATATTTATATTGCTGAATTGCACTTCTACAGTTGAAGATGCCTGGAGCTTAAATTTCACTGGAAAATACTTCGGCTTACTTTTTTTCTGCTGACTGCTTACTAAGCATGAATGCTTACTAAGCTAAAATGAAAATTCAAATCATTTTTGGATACAGTTGATAAGTTAGAAGACTTGTGGAAAGCATATGCGATTCAAAACAATGAGCTATCACCAATGATTTTGGAAGTAATCCTCTCTAATTTGTGCAATAACTCACTTCACTCCTATTAGTTACTTTGCAGTAATTTTTTATTTGCTTCTACAGAATTAAAAAAAAAAAAGAAAAGAAATAGAATGCCAAAAGTAATTACACTTTTTTAAATTTTGTCTGAACTAAAATATTTTTTCTTCTTTATAACTTTATTTTTTGAAGTAATGGGTTGTATTTATTACAAATTTACAGAAGTTATTAACCCTTTCGCGACGGGAAGCGTGAAAGCAAGCTTACCGCTGAGACCGGCAGTCTCTCTTGCGTGTGTTTCAAGGGCCGGAGGGTTTTTTGCTGTTAAGCTTAATTCCATGAAATTACCGAAATATCAATGCGTTGTTTAATATTGTTCTGTAGAGTATTTAAATGACATATGCTTTATATATATTTCTATGGATATTTTATAAACTTAAGTTATTTCTTATTTAAATATATATTTCACACATTTTATTTTCATTATGCACTTATCATTTATTAACATTTAACATTACATATCTGAAAACTAAATATATGACTTAAAGTTCTTTTTTCGCATAATAAATTTTAAAACAGGGGTCTACAAGATCTAAATATCCACAAAAAACTAAACCATAAATCGAAAGTAGCGAAAAAAAAAAACCTCCCCTGATTACTGTAAACAAATACCACGCGCGAATTTAAAGAGCTGTCATGAAACATTCCTTCCCCCTAAAAACCATGTGAATGTACTGTCATCTTGAGTAGAAGGTCAAATCTACATGTATCTGAAATCATATGGACATACAATGCTATCTTATGGAAGAAATTTCGTTTTTTAAAACGTTCCAAAACATTGGCACAAATGAGTGACGACCGGGGGTGAATGAGAAAACACTCTGGCAAACGGGTGTGTCGACTGGGAAAGGAGCGAGTTTCTTGCTGGCATGTATATGTGACAGTCGGCGTGAAAGGGTTAATGTAATATAAAGCGCAAATTTTTAATTTTATTTAATTTATTAAAATGTATTGTGTATTTATTGAAATGAAATATATATATTTATTTACATTAACAGAGCAAATAAAAAAAGTTTGCGTATAGAACAATTTTCCTCGAAAAATTTCAGAACTGATAAGGTGAACAAATTTTCTGTCACCCTTCAAGTTGAGGTTAATGAGGTACGACTATTTTTTTTTCTTGATTTAAAGAAAAATTAGAATATATGCGATCATTTTTCAAAACTTGATTGTTAACAAACTTTCTTAATAAAATAGACATACAAAATAATTATCCTAAATTGATTGATTCCTAGACATATAAAAGAAAAATGAACTAACAAAAAAAGGGAACTAATTAGTGCCAGGTTCAGGAATTAAATTGCTAGAATATAATTGCTAATTCATGAAACTTAAGTGAATGCAGTACAAACATGGCGTACTTACATAATTCAAACATTAAATATAATAGAAATGAAGGACTTACTTCACTGATCTGATTAATTTCACAAGTAATATTTGAAAGCAGCTGCACCGCTATCACACAGTAATCTACAGATCCCTATAAAATATACATGCCATACTTTAAATAATTGAAAATAAGTTTGAAAGTTCATTAAAAGATCAGTTTATTTGAACCATAAGCAAATAATTGACCTAAAAAGAATTTTTTTTTAAATTTAAGGTTATTATGCATTCAGAGTTTTTATTCGTGCATATGTTTGAACAAAAACTGAAGGGTACTATAATAAAAGCTCAAATGTCTGAAATGTGCAAGAATCGGAGATCATATTTTCAAAAATATCTAAAGTTTAAACATTTTGATATTTCCTAATATTTTTATATACATATTTGATATTCTCAATGAAAAAAACTTATCGATTAATAAATATTTTGAAGCTTGATATAAGCATTTTTGTGTAAAAAGAAAAGTTCACCTTATGTATGCTCCTAACATAATCTATACAATAGAAATATAAAAATCAAATACAGATATTTTGAGCTACTAGACTAGATCTATTTTTAACTGATAAATCCATACATTTTCAACAACAACAAAACTATCACACATCATGATACATCACATACCATGTTTATTTTTTAAAAAATTGCATATATATCATGATCTGTATCACAATATATATCTGCTGATATATATTAACAAGCCTTGTTGGAAATCAAAAAACTCCATATACTTAAATATAGAAAATAATTTTTTTATTTTCATATCTTCCTGAGAAAAAAAAATACATCACACCATAAAAACTCAATTTTATCGTAATTTACCCTCACAAAAAATATTGATGAAAGGAGAATTTAAATTAATTGTCTATAAAATATTTTAAAGTAAAAAAAATATGATTTTACTAAGTGAGAGGAAATGCAAGAGAGTAATTATTGAGAATGTAAGAAAAAAAAAGTTATTTTATAGGTAGCTCCTCTTTAAGTACATCTATTTTAAATTAATTATTTACCAATTACCAGATTTACTATGAAAAATACTATGCTATAATAAATACACTGACAATAAAAAGCAGAAATTTATCAGAATCTATCTTTTAAGAGTTTTTTTCCCTAGATCAAAGATCTGGAAAAAGAAATTCAACACAAAAACAGAAGTTTTTAACAAATGTAGATTGTTTGCTCCATTTTTTTATATGGTGCTGAATAATTGAATCTCTGCAAAACTGAAATATAAAATTGGAAACATTCCAGAACAAATGTTTAAAATTAATTTTATAAAATTCCTAGCCTATTACTATTTCAAATAAAGATCTATTAATAAAGGCAAAATTATCACCTATTCATAAAGAAAATGTCAAGAAAAGATGGAGATGAACTGGACATATCATTCTTCTACAACAAGATAGCCCTGCTAACATTGCACTTACTTAGGCAACCGACAGAAAACCTAAAAGAGGAAGGCCCCGACTTACTTGGCAAAAATATGTGAACCAAGATCCATGCAAAGTAAAACTAAATAATAGTAAGAGGCAAGAGAACTGGCTCAGGACAGAGGTGCCTAGAAAAAAAGACCTTATGTGTCAGCTGGCACAAAAAGGATTGGTAGTTAGGTAAAGATCTGGCTGTATCAGCCATTTAATATTTCTAGCAGCCAGTACAAAGTAGCCTTCATCTGAAAGTTGTTACAGATCAAAGAATTAATAATTTTTCTCAGAGATGGGCAAACTGTTTAGTGACAAGCTCATAACCTCCCCTGTAAAACACAAAGGGCAGTCAGGAGAGTCAGCAATGTCTATTCAGCGAGGGTGATTTTGGAGAGTCATATTCATTTACTATTCTAAAATTTGAAGAGAAAATCAGTTAGGGGAGGTCCATGGGAATGAGATTGATAACAACACTGGACCACATTTCTCATGCCACACCAGCAGTTTGGTTCTTTTAACAAATTGGTTTGTAGCCCTGAATGGTGAAAGAAATTTAACTGTAAAGGACAAAGGAAGGCTGTGGAAGCAAGATTCTTTTTTTTTTATAAGCAGGTCCGCCTTCTCATATCAAAATATATCCAAATGGCTGGGAATCCACTGGAAGAAAATCATCCAACCATTGTTGATGAGAACATCAAATTTTTGCTTTACTTCCTTTATACATTTCGACTGATTGATTTGAAAAGAGATAAGTGAAAGCATGGCTGACTGGGAATTAACAAGAAACACTGAATGGTTTAGAGATGCATTGCAGATTGATAGTAGGATAGCAGACTGTTTGATTGCCTTTATCACAGCTTGTGACGCACCCTCTAAAATGATTCAACCGCTTGCCACATGCTCTTTCAAAAGCATGAAAATCAAGCTTGGCTAAAATAACGCAATGCTGACTACAAGGAGTGCATGGTTCATGCTGAAGGAATAACTGTATACAGTATGGGACCCCTAATCCGGCATCCCGAAATTCGGCAGGACCCGAAATTCGGCACATAATCCGATCTATTTTTTTTTTTTTTTAAGAAATTTCTATTAATAAGAGAAAAAAAAATCACTTATACTCTCTTTTGATTTGGAATTTTATTCTGTTGAAGTAAGTAACTTTATTTTATCTTTCTAAAAAAAAAAGCATGAAAAAAAAATCTGTGTCAAAGGAAACATCTGTTTCTAAAGCAGTTTAAAATATCTAAACTGAAAGGGAAAAGTAAAAACACCTGCATTTTCAATGAACAAAATAAAGAAAAGCAAGTTGGAAGAAACAGATCAATCAATCTTGACAGCTGTGCAAGTGCTCTACTGGTTCCCCCCCCCCTTCTTACCCCTTGGTTCCCACATTTCCCTCTCCAGTTTGACCATAAATTAGCCACACCCTTTTGATAATGAAGCTACCATGTGGGATACAAACTGAATTCTATCCCTTTTGCTGCTTTTCTTACTTGATGTAAATTATACTCTTTTGTTTTTTTATTAGTTATTAACTGCTCTTTTTTTTGTTAATTGATAGCTTGTTTTTTTTAATCGTATTTAGTTGTTAGCTTGTTTTTTTATCATTATTTGTTGTTTGCTTATAAAAAATATATACAGTGTAACGTCCCATATCCAGACGTCCCTTTCCCGGAAGGATCGATTTCCCGGACACTTTTTAACAAACAAAAAAAACAAACATCTCTCCTTCTTCCCCTTTCCTTAAAAAAAAAAAAGAAAAAGGTCTTTTGACACATTTTCTCTTTTTCTAGCTTGCACTGAACCTCTGATTTATGCATCGAACCCATAAATCACCAGAAAGGGGAAGTGAAGATCTACCAAAACAATTGAGTGACCGTTAGTGACGCTCCTCCCTTGGAATGTAGGAAAAAGAGGGAGATTTGTTTTCAAAAGACCGCAACTGAGTCTGATTCTGAGAGACATTTCCTGGAACCTTTTTATTGAAAGAAGAAATACTGTGGAAAAGGGTAAACGGGGCAAGCGTTAAGGTGGAGGGGGAGTAAAAATGGAAAATTTGAATAGGTCTAAAAGGATGCATGTCCTTGAGAAACAAAACATTCGTTCTTCTCCATACCATGTAATATTTAGGAGGCGGGGGGAAAAAAGTGGTAACATTCTTTCAGTCATGGAAGAAAAAATAAAGAGAACCCGATCAGCGTGCCCCGCCTTTATGCTTGATTGACAGCCAATGATTGGAGAGAAAACAATAATTTGTTACTTCCCCACCCTCAACTTAAATGATCTCCTCTTTACACTCATTTTCTTTCACAAATAAGGAGGAAATGAATTTTTCTCCTCCACCTACCCACCTTAATGAATGACGGGAATTTCCCTTTCTTGCTTGAATCATTCTAGTTAAAAATGGCGGATTATTATTTTCATATGTCAATTTTTTTTCGTTTTCTATATTTTAAGCAGTAATATTTTTTTCTAATATTTCATATTTTATTGATTAGATATTCTAATACTAAAACATTATTCCCCTTAAAAATAATGTTTATTTATTTTTTGCTTCTTAGATTTAGATCATTTTAAGCTTTGTTCCAGAATGACATGAATTTCCTCTTCCTGCTGGAATCGTTCTAGTTCAAAATGGCGGATTAATATTTTCATAACTGTTAAATTTTTTTCGTTTTCCATATTTTCAGCAATATTTTTTTTCTAATATTTTATATTTGATTGATTAGATATTCTAATGCTAAAACATTATTCCCCTTAAAAATAATGTTTATTTATTATTTTCTTCTTAGATTCAGATCGTTTATTAAATCATTTTAAGCTTTGTTAACCTTGGGGGTCTATTGTACGGAAAAATCTATAATACGGACTTCTGGAAGTCCCACCGATTCCGGATACGCGACTTTACACTGTATTGTTATTTCTATTCTATAGATAATATTTTAATTAATGAGATTTCTTAAGATAGGACAGTTTTAAATTCACCTACTACGATCAAAACTTAACTAAATTTTTTGGAATTAATTAATTTTCTGAAATTAGCAGTATAATTGAATTATTGTAATATATGGGTGCCATATTGGAATTTCCGAAAGAGATCCGAAATTCGGCAAATTCCGAAATACGGAATTTCGTCGGTCCCGTGAGTGCCAGATTTGGGGTCCTATACTGTATAATAAGGACTAGAACACATACAATGATTCAAAACATTACTTTAATAGTACATTTAACGCAATGCATAATTATCATGACAACATCAAAACAATAACTTAAACAAACGAATATGATGATGAATGAACATGTGGCGATAACAGCACACAAAAAGCGATAACAATGATAAGCAGTGGCAAATAAGATATAGTGATAAGCAGTGGAGTACAGATGGCAGCACTAATAAACTCGTATAATTTATGCAACTAAATGCTTGATATCAACTATTAGGAATTCCAAGAAAAGATAAATACATGCAAACAAAACCAGTCTGAAACAATCTGAGTTTACAAAAACCAATCTGAAAATCAGAGGTTTTGTTTTTCATTTCAAGAAAATAAATTAGGCGGTTCACAATTCGTGCTCACAACGAACTATAGGGGGCGTTGATGTACGAGACGAATACCTGCAATTTCTATATGAAAACTCATTCAGTTGCTCTGGAGACATCTTTAATGTAGCGTGTAGCACTGTAACGTTCCTTCCTTATTGTGGCTTATTAAATTTTAAAAATAAAAATGTTTGATATTCTTTCCTATGCAAGCGAAAACAAAATGGTATCTCTTTGTTTTTTTAAGAGAAGGAACTTCCAAAACACTTCGGAAAAATATTTGTATATAAACAGAAAAAAAATATGTATCTTCTTATTAGATTTAAAACTTAATACCTGCAAAATCGTTTTACAAAATTTAATGACATAACATGAAAGGCCTATTTAAACTTTACACTCAAAAGTGTTATGTATCATATTACTTCAAACATTGAAATATGTAAAAAGTATACATAAGCCCATAATTTTACATCATTTAATTTTGCAAAAGAAGTTTTTTGACAACACTTTTTATGAATAAACTTTAAGTTTCAATAAAAACCATTATTTATAAACTAAAAAACACAAAATAAAAAATGCTTATGAAAAACAAAAAGATTCTAAAAATTCCTCAAATTAAAATAAAAAGCTTTCATGTTTTGTTTTTTTTTTCATTCTTAATCAGATGCAGAAAACCATTCTATAGAGAATTATCATCAAATTAGAAAAAAATTATTTAGGAGTAAATTTTTTATTATAAAAATCATACACTCACCTGATTTAAAAATTCAGAGAATTCCAAAATATGTTCTTCCTTTGAAAACTTTATTCTCAAATAATATATACATAGATTATCCCTTCATTACTTTAAGCTGACACACCACACAATAAAATTTTATAATTGCAAGATCTCAATATGAATTTCAATATGTAACTTAAAAACAGAATAGCTGAATTCTAGTTGAATTTTTCATCCATACTTTTCTGAATCATATTACTTCAAACATTAGAATATGCAAGAAGTATATATAAACACATAATGTTATAACCATTTAATTTTTCAAAAAAAAGTATTTTGACAGCAATTTTTATCAAATAATTATAAACCAAAAAAACGTAAAATAAAGGATTTTTAGGATAAAAAAACGATTCTAAACATTCCTCATATTATTCTTAGTTCTTAATCAGACGTAAAAAACCATTCTGTAGAGAACTATCATCAAAACAGAAAAAAATTTATTGACAAGCACATTTTTTATTATAAAACTCATAACACTTACTTGTTTTATAAATCCAGAGTCCAAATGAAATGTTCTTTGCTTGAAGATTTTATTTTCAAATAATATATACACAGATTATCCCTTCATTACTTTTAGATAACAAACCACACAAAAAAAATTTATAATTGTAAAATCTCTATATGAATTTCAATATGCAGCTTAAAAACAGGATAACTGAATTCAAGTTGAAATTATTCTTTCAAAACAAAATATACTTGCCAAGAAAACGATAAAAATTGATTAATAATAAGCACAAATGATACAATTTCAAGTAATTCGGATGATTCTTTATTGTTGTTTTCCGAATTATATAGATACAAAAATATGTACTATTCTATAAAGAAAAAGAATATTCTATAACTATTGCAGTTCTGCACGTTCTGAAATCATATTTTTCATTGGAATAAAGAAATATATTGACTTCACTCTAATTCGTAATGAATTGAAGACAAAAAAAATTTATTTTACCGTAATACACACATCTGTAACAGTATGCAATCCCGAAATCAGAAGTTATCAATTGCAAGTTTGTTGACAATAAAAGTTCAAAATTAATGAGAAATTTTTCTTCGAATGCTTGGCGTGTTCTATTTCAATTTTCAAAAAGATTTATCAATGTTCTCGGGAGTTTTTTCAAGTTCTTCTACCTTTTCCTCAGGGAAATTTTGCTCCTAAGAAAATGGCGTCCGACTCTGTCAATGATTCTGATAGAACTAAATGAAAACTCAATAAATAAAAGCCTGAAATAACCTATCCGCTAGAGGGCGTACTCGAGCATTGCAATTGCAAATCATATATTCCATTAACTTGTAGCAAGCATTTGTTAAAGAAATGGGCCTGTAACTTGATGGATGCTCAATATCGTTAAATGGTCTCAAAATCGGGACAGTGATAACTTTACTCCACTGAGCAGGAACATGTGTTTTCCAGATAGTGTTAAAGAAAAAGAGAATTGTACGTTTAGCATTACTCGTAAATTCGCAAAACAAATTACACTTTGGGGGAAGAATTGGTGAACCATTTTTTCCACTGTAGAGAATAACTTTAACTGATTACTTTAAACTGATTACTTTAAGTAAGGCTCGCTTTATTATACAATAGTAATACTTATTTAAATATTCAAACAAGCAATAAATTGTGTAAAATTCTATTCCAATAAGGATTTTTTTTTTCGAAAACAGATTCAATTTTAGAGAAATTTTTAAAATGAACAAAAACCAGGAGAATTTTAATTATACCATTAGACCAGGAGAAAATGGCAAAACAGAGTAGCCTACCGGTAAATCAGTAGAGTTGGCAGCTTGTACTTTTTGGATATTTTCTGCAGGAATGATTTTCTAATCCATTCTACTTTTTTTTCTCTTACAGGTAAAAATTTTGCGAAGCGATTCATTAATTTTTTATAGTAACAAAAATTTGGTGGCAATTTTTTTTTTAAATTAGATCAAAATTTTACTCAGTACTGTCTGAATTTACCCTGAAACTTGCTTGCCCGATTGGACACATTAAGCACCTCTGATTTATAATACAGTTAATGTTATGATAAAAATTCCTAGTTTTCTAGTGCAATTTTTAATCAGGAAACTTTGATTTTTTTATTTGAAAAGTCAAATATTACATTTTCTGAGTAAAAAAGTATCCTTGAATGAGGATGGACACATGGAAAAAATTCAACAAAATGTAGAACTTTTACAATAAATAATTGTAGTAGATGTTAGAGTTATTTAAATTGAATCTCAATAACCGATTACTGCTATTGACAAGTTTAAAACTGGTTATTTTCCAGTGTGATTTAAGAATAATCCCGGTTTTTGTAAAAAAAAATGCAACTTTTCCTTACTAAGCAAAATGAAATTCCCTGAAAATTCAAGGTTTTCCCTGACCTGTGGAAGCCCTGAAAAATCTAATTATTATGTAGTAATGAAACTAATAATTTTATTTTTTAAAAATCTAATTATTATGAAGTAATGAAACTATGAACTCAAGGAAGGCGTCAATCACAAATCTAAAATTTTTAGCTACACTTATGACAGTTTAGTCATATACCACAAAATTTTGCCACTTTTAAATGTTTATACAGAATAATAAAGTGCCATATCCGGAACATCAATTTCCCGGAAAGGTCTATTTTCAGGACACTTATTAACAAACGAAATAAACAAACATCTTTTCACCTTCTCCTTTTCCAAAAAAAATTATTTTAAATAAAAATTTGCACGTTTCTAAAGTATGTTTTGCTGATAATAAAATATAATTGATGTTGTTCATTTTTGGATAATCTTATGTTGAAATTATGATTACTTTCCAGCCATCCAATCTTATATCAGAAAATGAGTAATGGTCTTGTTTTGTTTAAATTTTGAATAAGTTTTTAAGAAATTAAATACTTTACATTAATGGATTTTTGGATTTCTCAATGTAAAGGAAAAACCAAAAACATAATTTTTTGCAGCCACATACAGTTATGACTTAAAATGAAATAATAAACTTTTGACTTTTTTTATAATTTTGAATTAGTTTTTGAGTTATTACATTTTTAAATTTCGAACCTCGTAAGTAGTTGTAAGATTGAGGAACCATACTTAGCAGGAAATTTGTATAGCACACTGATTTTTCAAAAGAATAAACCCATAATTTAAATTTATTTTCTTAAAAGTTAATTTTTTCGAATTAACTGTATTATTTTAGTTTAATTATTACTGTGAAAACTATAATATTAATGATAAAATAAATATATATATCTTATGCTATTATATCCAGGGATGAGAGTAGTCAGAAAGTAAAAAAGAGGAAATCCAAAAAAAAAAAAAAAAAAAAAAAAAAAAAAAAAAAAAAAAAAAAAAAAAAAAAAAAAAAAAAAAAAA
>NC_092215.1:12830781-12869869 GCF_043381705.1 Parasteatoda tepidariorum | reverse complement strand
GCCGACGGATAAAAAATACGGAAAATCTTATTTTCTGTGCGTGAAATCGGAGAAAATAGCTAAAATAAGTAAAAATGCGGAAGGGTTAGCAGCTAGGGCGTAGATTGAATTTTCTGTTTATCTTTGAAAATCGTAAATAAATATAATTATTTTACTTCAATGACTGAATTTTAAAAAAAAACGGGATATTTATTTAAAAAAACGAAGCTTTTAGAGAATCGGAGTTTTTGATAAAAAGGCTGAAATTCGAGAGACAAAAAAAATCTCATCCCTGTATAAAGGTGAACCAGTTTTATCCCAAGGAAATGATTTTTAGAGAAACTTCAGACGGAGGAAAAGGGACTTCAACAATTTCCCTCCGCGGAAAATTAAATTCTTCATAAAACATTTTAACTTGGGCAAAAAAAATTTCAGCGGAAATTAGCGGGAAAAATGGAAAAATCTGAAAAAAAGCGGAAATCCGCGGAAGAATCTCATCCCTGTATATCTAATGCCATTTTCATTATTTATTAGTTACAGTAAAGCCCCAATTATCTGACATCTTTGAGACCAGGGGTAAATCGGAAAATCATCATATAACCAGGAGACTTTTCAAATTCAATTCCTTTAGTGTATAAACATTAGAGTAAAATTATTCGAAGTGAGTAGTGACTATAACAAAGCTTAAAAGAAAACACTTAGCTAAAATTTTATTTCTTTATTACAAATAACTTTACACTAGCATCATGAGAAGAAATCAGTAAAGAAATTTTAATTTCTGTTAAATTAATATTTTTTTAGAAACCAGATTTCAGATTAGCCTTAAAAATGATTGGGTAGCATTAGCTTCGTCTTGTTTTTTAATCCCTTCGCGATGGGAAGAGCAAACACATGCTTATTGCTGAGGCCGGCAGTCTCCCTCGCGAGTGTCTGTCCAGGGCTGGAGGGTTTTCTGCTGTTAAGCCGAAATCCATGAAATTACCGAAATATATCAATGTGTTGCTTAATAATGTTCTGTAGAGTATTTAAATGGCATATGCTTTATATATATTTTTGCAGATACTTTATTTACTTAAGTCATTTCTTGTTTAAATATATATTTTACACATTTTATTTTCATTATGTACTTACCATTTAATAACTTTTAACATATACCTGAAAACTAAATCGATGACTTAAAATTCTTTTTTTGTATAAAAAATTTCAAAACACTAACATTGCACTAAAAACTGGATCGCAAATCGAAATACGCAACGCATAGCTGCCAACCTTAGGAATAAAAAATTAGGAACACTACATGCGACAAAATTATACGCACCAATCACGAGAGTAAGACAAAAGTTTAACTATTAAAGAATAACATTAATAGAAATATCATGACATTAGTAAAATAAAAAATTTTTAAAACTTATGTAAATTATTAAAACAAAACTATAAACTCCATCTTTTGTGGGAAATTTATAATATTAATATTCTTTTATAATTAGGAATACCGGTATAATAGTTTAAAAACAACCATTACCTATTAATATATAATTATTCTTCTCCAAATTAAAAAACACTGGTAAATAATAATTTACATCATAAACAAATATTTCTGATGTAAGTGTTTAAATACTACAATACATTTTTCAAAAAAAAATAATAGTTGTTCAAGATTCAATTTCATGAAATGATCAGCAACAGCTATTTGAACAGTATTTTCCAATAAAAAGCTACTAAAAATTACTTCTGCGAAATAATCACAGGAAGCGTGCTTGAGGCGATTAGAACAAGGGATTAGTTTAAAAGCAAAAATACAGCAATTTCACGAAAATTCAGATTTTTAAAAGAAATTTCAGATTTGATTTAAAAATTAGAAACAAATCTGAAAAATTCTGAACAGTTGGCAGCTATGCAATGCTGTAGCGAAGAAAAAAAACCTCCCCTGCTTACTGTAAACAAATACCATGTGCGAATTTTAAGAGCAGTCGTAAAACATTCCTTTCTCCTCCATTCCCTCCCCCTAAAAACCATGTGTATGTGAGTTATACTACTCTCATTTTGAGTTGAAGGTCAAATCTACATGTATCTGAAACCATATCGACATACAATGCCATCTTCTGGCAGAAATTTTATATTTTAAAACGTTCCAGGACACTGGCACAACTGGGTGAACGAGAAACACTCTGGCAGGTAGACGGGGAAGTGAGTCTGTTTCTTGCTGGCACATATAGGTGACAGTCGGCGTGAAAGGGTTAAACCACTCAATGTATTTGTAAACATAACTTCTGCTTTGACTTGAGTTTTAGCACTAGTATTATCACACTCGATTTCATCAATAGAGGCTTTATTCAATAAGCTCTGAACAATCTAATCATCACTAGGTAGTTGAAAAAAGTTGCTTAGAAAAATGCTGTTAACAGAACAACTTTAACAAAAACACTAGTTGTGCCATCTATTAAGCATTTTTTTATTCTAATATGATACATCATTATATTTTCATAAGTTTATACATATTGCAGAATCAATTTTTATTTTTACAAAACATGTCATCAGAAGCAGAGCTTCCAGAGAAAAAGTGTAAAGACTGAGCACAGTAAGTTCAGAGCGCGAAGAAATCTGAAAAATTTGAGCAAGCAGTTCTAGGGATCAGCGACTGACAGTGAACAGAGGTTCCTATCTTTTAAGAAAAATAAACATGAAAATGTGTTAAAAAAATAAACTAAAATAGATTCAAAAATCCTTATTTCTATAAATCAGTTCAGCAATATTTAGGTATTAACAATTATAATAATTATTTTTCCTTTCACATTTTGCACCAACTAAAATTTTTTTGTAGATTTTTGAAAATTGAAAGAAGGCACTAAATTGGTAATTATCTTTAAACATTTACAAGCTCAGCGAAATATGTGAAGGTCAAAATACATGGCCGATCAGATTTTTAACATGACCTGGGCATATCAGACAACACAATTTCGAAGTCCTGATTGTCATGCAGGTTTAAGCTCCTAAATTTTGAAACCAACCACATGATGGTAGTAATGTGGTTTACATTGCACACTATCTCCTTTATTTCCCAAAAATGCTAATATTAATCAATCTGGAGCTAGGTGTTTATCAAGCTTAAGTCAGAGTTAGAATCAAAAAGTCTTTAGTATATCAGTTCAGTGCCTCACAGCTTAAATCAGGGATGAGATTGGCCAAAAGGCAAAAAGCTGGATTTCCACGCCAGTAAATTTTATGCAAGTGCAACCGTTTAATAATAAATTACAGACAATTTAAGATAATAAATAACAATGTGTTGACATAAAATTGTGTACTAATTTGGTATATAAAGGATTACATCGATACTTAACATTTAGCAAAAAGTATAATTACCAGTTGAAAAAATAAAGCTAGAAAATTATATTTTTCTTCAGTTCACATATGACCCAATCATTACTTGAGAAACTGCCTGGTTTAGCAAATTAAAACCACTGAGAACATACATCAATATTCCATTTCTTTTAATAAATACTGTTACGTGATTTATAGCAAATATATCAGTAACATGACTTTTAAATTATTTAGAAAAGAAAATAAACTTTTACAATAGAGCTAGAGCCCTGTGAAACATATCAATAACTGTGAAGTAGAAATATATAGTAACTCCTTAACATACAAAAATTGCTATTTTAGTTTGAAAAATTACATGATAATCAGCAACTGTTTAGATAATTATTTTTCATTTGATAAGAATTTTGTATTTTATAGCATAAATAACAGCAACATTATTTTTTAAATTTTGGATTTTGGTGCTGACTTAACTAACACTTTTCCAAAAAAAATTTAATCATTAAGTGATTGCTATATCATTTTTTTTTTTATCTTTGTTTAATTTTCGATTGCTGCAAATGCTTCATGTTTCAGGAAACAAGCAAAAAAAAATCCTTTAACAAGGTTAAATTGCTCGCAGCTTGTGAATGAAGGGTGCTCCAGTTGGGAAAAGTTTTATATATTCTTGTAGTAATAGCAAAACTGACAAAAACGGATTGGTGACTAATTAAGTCGTTAGCTCATCTTCAAACATCTTTTGACAAATCCAACTTTTTCTTCTTTGCAAGCTTAAACTCTCTTCCAGTTTTGCTGATGTTGTAATGCCTACATATACTAATAAGCGTTGATAGAAAAACAGTCACTTTTATAGTAACTAATTCAAGAAAAAACTTACTTCTTACACAAATCGCGATAGTTTATCTTAAAATCGCATGAATACAAATTGTGATCTTGGATGTTAAAATCGTGTGAATATGAATTACGATAATGGATTTTGAAATCACGTGAATACTAAACTTGATATTCGATTTTGAAAATGCAAAAATATAAACTGCGATATAGGATTTTTAACCTTTAGGATGAAGTTACTCGCTGAAAAAATTCTCCTCTCTGTTCGGCGCTTTCTTGCAGAAATTCAGCCCCCCACTTAGTCAGTGGGAGGTAACTACTTTAATCACTTATGAATGGGAAACGTTTTGTTGAAATTTATATATCCCTCTCCAAGAAGAGAGCAGTAGAGGGGTTGCAGCGTGCATCGTTATCGGCAAACATTTTGACTTAGTTATGAATATTTTGGCATACTTTATTTGTAACGTGTAACACATTATAAGAAAAAGTCAAAATATAATTTTTTTTTTTTTCGGTTTTTTTCTTTTACGAAAAAACAAACTTTTTCTCTATAATAAAACAAACTCATATAAAAAAGTTATTTAGAAATTTTACTGATTTTTTTTAAAAGCCTTTTCTACTGTTTTTAAAAGATACAAATAAATTATTCTTGTTGTAAAATCTTAAACAAATTTATTCCGATAGCTAATGTTAAAAAGCATAGTTTTTGGTTCTCTTAGAAATGAGATGCGTCTGAAACTTCGAAAGTTTTTTTTTGGAATTTAATAGTTTATTTCATTTATCCGTTAAAATAATTTAGTCAAATGTAGATTTTTTTTTCATAAATTTTTTATACTAAATGGATTTTTTATCTTTCTTTCACCTTTTTCTTGAAATTTAAAGTCGCATACATTACGTTCATACAAAATTGTAACACAAATATTCTTCGAGACAAAAATTATATTTCAAGCAGATAATTTATAATGTTATATCATGTGGTTTCTTGAAAGAAATTCACCCAGTTAACAATTTTTGAGTAAGCGATATTTTTTTCTGTAAAAATATATTATATGTAAAATATATCATATATACTTTTTTAACTATATTATTTCTATTTCATTTTTATATTTATCCACCTTTCATATATATATATATACGGAGGGGCTGTCTCATTTTTAATTACTCCTAACAAAATTTCAAGAATCTAAAAGTTTCTGTACCTCCTTAAAGAAATAAATAACAATAAATTTCATCAAAACTAAATAGTATTTATCCCGTGACTTATTTTATGCTAAATCTTACATATCATTCCCTATGCTACATCGCTTAGCTTGGATGAGCTAATATTCAATTTCTATTGTTAAAATTTTATTCATAGGAAACTGCAGATGCAAAATATGTTTCCAAGGAAAAGAAGTCACATTACATTTACTTAAATGAATATGCTCATTCTTATATAAAAAGTGTAAAAAGCTGAAAGAAAAGAAAAACTCTGGAGATTCCTCTGAGGAAACTAGTAATTAGTAAATAAAAGTTTAAGGGCAAAATATTTGTATTTTTGATACTTAAACTGACCTAACTTTTTATTATAAATGCATCAAGTGTACTCTGCAAGAAATTTTTTTTTATTAATAAAATAAACGTTCACGCTGAATAAAAAGTTATTTAAATTTAACTAAACACTTAATATAAAAATAAAAGATTTTTTGCTCAACAAAAATGCTTACTTTTTTTCTTTTTATTTAATCAATAGTTGTAACCAGAGAAACAAAATTTAAAATTTTCGATACCAATTTTTTTTCAATGAATAATATTGTACAAAAAAAAAGCTACAAACTTTTATGTACATAAATTGTACTGCCATTGAAAAATATTGTTTAGATATGTCATATTACTTAAATTGTTAATATGAAAAATAATTAAAAATTTTCAGAAAGCTTTTTGTTTTCGTTTATTTTAGAATTACATCAAAAGTTTCATGCGTGTATTCATAGGAATTCATGAATATTTTACCAGAATATTTCTTTATGCAAAATAATAAATACAAAGACTCTAAAAGTATGTAAGAATATGCTTACAATAAATTTAAAGAAAAGCATCATTTCCAACAAATATATTTAATAATAAAAATATACTCCATGTTTCTATTAAGTTTATATCTGAAGATCTAATTGTCAGATCTAAAAGTCTAATTTATTTTCAAAATAATGTATTATATATTATTAAAAAACAAAATAACACTTATTATCAGAGTTACTTATTTTAAACTGATTCATTTTCTAATGTTTTCCTTAAATTCATTTATTAGGCAAAAAGAAGCATTTTTCCTAATTTTTGTTTTATTTTTCTAAGAAGTTAGAAAAGTTTAGTACAAAATAAAACATCCCCAGAGCTGAAGTCTTTCACAATTTACACCTGCTTGTGAAGATGAAAACTTTAAAGTCATCGATTGTTATCAGACACACCTATACAAGCTTGGTTGACAGTTGGTTGAAGGTAAAACATGCATTTCCGTTGATCATGGTGTGGTCTTTTCCTCAGGTACTGTGAACTAACTATTGTTAAGAATTTTAAAAACGACAGACCTCAATAGATATTATCAAGAAGACTATTTATTCTGACAAGATAACACCATACACCAAAAAATAGCACTTTGCATGTAGAAGTGGCAATACTTGCATGGTAAATCTGTCGGGGTCATAAACTCCTCCAAGTTCTCTAAACAATTCAATACCTCTGGGTATTGATCCAGGAGTTCCCTTGTCTTCTGGATTGGTTTTAAAATTTCAACGCTATGTAGTTAAACATTGGCTCAAAATTGAGTCAGTCTTTCAACGGCGATTATAAAAAAAAACAAACTAATAATCAAACTGTATTTTCTTGTATTTTTTATAACTCCTTGCATATTTTCTACACACCTTCATAATTTTATGTTTCTAAGTCTAACAGATTTTGATCTGCAAAGCAAAATGTATGCCTTTTAGGAAATTGATTTTGATAATGTGATAGAAGATTCGCCACTCAAAAAGCGCGAAAAGTATAGTTACTTTAAATTTTCGATGAAAATAATGTATAAGCTTTTATAATTAATTTATACGTTTCTTACTCTTAAAATAAAAAAATTTTTAAAAATTATTCAAAAAACATTTTTTTTCTCTACATTTACTCATAAAGGGCCCCCAGCCCTCATAAAGGGCCCAGTCCAGAAGCCCAGGGCCCCTGTAAACATAAAAACGGCTCTGCATCAAATATACTAATTAATTAATCCAAACGATATTTTAAGTTAGGAAATTAGACATAAAATCGTTATCCGATAAGACATACCTTTTTTTCAACGGATTCGGATTTCTGACCCCCAAAATAAAGTAGTTTTAATTTAGAAATATTGTTTCATTAGTTTTTTCAGGAGCGCGCTTGAAAGTTAGCACCCTTTACTGTTAACTTTAGTTTTTGCGTATTTTACTACAGCCCACTTTTTTTTAAGCGAATTGAAAAAGTTTTGCATACAATTCCAATCTGATCAATCAATTCATATTACTTTTCTAAAGATAATTTAATGCAAAATAAAACTTTTAGTAAACATTTATTATTACTTTATTTAAGGGAAGTCGAGAAACTTAAGAAATGTAAAGGTGTACAATTTTTTCATCATTTGCAATTTTAAATGTCAAAATACAAAATTTAAGCAAAATCGGTCAAATAAGTCATGAGAAATAAATAAATAAAAATTAAAAAAAACTCTTATTTTTCGAAATTTGGTCTCCTAACTTCTTCATTTTTAGTGTCCATTTCTTGCGACTTAAATTTCGTAACTATGAAAGTAAATTTAAATTGTAGAGGAAACGCGTTGGTAAACAATAATCAATTAACTGTGTAAAAGGTTATTCGTTGCAGGCGTATGTCAATATGCAAAAAGCTTTTGCAGTGCGAAACAGAAATCATTTTAGAAAGTGTACTTTCAGCTTTGCAGAGAAACGAAAACATAGGCAGACAAACAGCAGCCACGTGTGGCAATTTTTTTTAAAAATGTAAGTTAGTTACTATTTGTTTCTCGGAGGCAAATTTAAAATTTGTAAATTGAAAAATAATCACAAACTTAAACTATATTGTTTGAATCTTATATTTTAAGCCGATAGACTTACTCTTTTTCTCAAATGGAGAAATTAGCATTTTACCGGACATAGATGTTCACTTTAATAGCATCTTTGAAAAGAAAAAGGAGACGCAAGGAGAAATTTTAAAAGTCTCTTTGTATTTATTTACAATGTATATTAACGTCGAGTCCCCTCATTAAAATAGCCTTTTTTTTTGTCCGTAAAATTATACTATGTAACATTAATAAAAAAAAATCGAATTTTACAATTTTATGGGCATAACCATTTCAAAGTTCGTTCAAAACGGGGCATGATATCTTTAGATGGAATACGTGGATGCAAAAAATGTACTTAAAACTTTATTTGCAAAACATTTAAATGATTCAAAAGCCTATCGATGCACATAAAAATAACATTTTATATCAAAATGTTCTTTAAATGTTTTGTTAAACGTGCATGAAATTTTAAATTTTTATTAACGAATAATTTTTGAGTTATGAGAGTAAGAAGCGTAGAAATTTTTCGAAATTGCGGTTACAGCTACAACTATTTTTTCTCATTACAGAAATAATTTTTACGCTTACAATGTATGGTAAATTGCACCATACAGTACAAAATACATCGGTAACAGAAAAAAAAATTAGATTTAAATTTACATTAAAAGGAATCTGTACATTATAGTATCAATATTAGTGATTTTAGATTCTTAGAAACACACTTGAAAAAAATGATGTGAGAAAAAAATTTAAAGTATAAAATTTGTTTTAATTTAAATATTTTGAATTAATTTGTTTGAGTCCCCCTGTCGGGGGAGACTTGGCCCCTTGTCGGGCAGAATCTGGCGCCACCCTTGATTAAAAACATTTAACATCCAGTTAATCCGAATTTATGTAATTTAATAATTATTCACACATAATTAGATATTTAAAAGAAAAATTAATTAAGATGCAAAGTTCAATTTGAAGTTGAGTGAAAGGAACTTTTAATACTTTATATATCTTAATTGCTAGTGCAATTATTTAATGGATAATAGTACTGTTATAAATAATTTATCAATTAAGAGTAGTCTCTCAGGAAGATAATCTTTTGATAAGTTACAAATGTTAACAAAAATGATAAAGAATTTCAATTTAATATGACTTTTAAAAAAGCTGAAAAATTATTATTTGTGTACTACTATTTGACAATACTATAAGGGTAATTATTGAAATTTAAAACTATATTAGAACTGCTTAAGAGTCCTAATCAATTTGCTATAAATTGTCTGAAGTGGAGAAAGTTCCTTTCCATGAACTTTAAATTAATCCTTATATATAATTTGATTTTTTTTAAAAATATATCTTATTTTATTCAAATAATGATAATGCTTAATATAACTAGAATGTAATAATAGAGTGAACAAAAATAATCGAAAAATTTTCACATAGAATAAATAACATACCTGTAAAAAGCCACTAAGCTGACTTATAACATTTCTGAATACATGTTCCTTTTTGTAAGTGTCAAACCATCCAGCTTTTGTCAGGCGAGCAAAGAGTTGGACTAATGCTTGAGTAACAAAAGAAGCTAATTTTGGCCAATTAGCTAAGTAGGTTAAAACATAATTTTCTATAAAAATAAATCGAAAATTAAAAAAATCCTTTGCAATGCAAAAAGAAAAATAACATATTTAATTGTTATTCTAACATGCATAATTCCTTAATTAAATTTACTGCTTTGTTTTCTTATAGGGAAGCATATCCAAAGTTGGAAACATTTTGTTTAAAACAAGCCTGCACAATAGCCAGAACTGAGTGGCCTGCAAAGGTCTTCATATAAATCAAAAAATAAGATGGATATTTTTTTCCCTGACTGAATATGATATTGATAGAAAAAGAACTTTAATTATATACCAACAGGTGGCAGCTCTAGCCTGGCCACAATTTTGCAGAATATGCCCAGCAAAAAAATAACGCAGTTTTCATGAAGATGTTTAAGTTATCATTAATATTTTGTTTTCTTTACAGGGATGAGAGTAGTCAGAAAGAAAAAAGAGGAAATCCCAAAAAAAAAAAATTATATATACATATATATAAACAAAAATGTGACAAAAAAAGTGCGATTTTTAAACTTGTAAACCATGTGAATATAAATCCCGATATGAGACTTTTAATTCACGTAAATATGAAACTCTACATCGGATTTAAAAAATGCGAAAATACAAATCATGATTTTTTAATTTTTTGATCACGATGCATAATTTTTAAATCGCGCGATATTACAACCACAAAAACAAATCACGATATTGGATTTTAAGCTTGCGTGAATACGAATTGCTACATAGGGCTTTAAAAGCTCATAAATACAAATCGCGATATTGATTTTTTAAATCTCGTAAGTAAGAATCGCAATGTACAATATTTAAATCGCCTGAATAAGAATCGCAACGTTCAACCTTTAAATCAGGTAAATACGAAAATCGAGATTTGATAATAAAATCGCGATTTTAAAAATGCATAAATACAAAACACGATATTGGATTTTTAAATGTCGTAAATAATAATAATAATATACGATATTGAAATAGTGTAAATAAGAATAGCAATGTGCAACTTTTAAATAAGGTAAATACGAAAATCAATTATTGATATTAAAATCGCGTGAATAAAAATCAAGATACTTGCAGAGTCTGAACTTGTGATTTCTAAAAGGCTTGTTTGTATTGTTTTTGTTTAGACATAATAAATAAAAATTTACAAGATTAATTGAATGAGCAAATAAATATTTTCACCGCAAATCCACCTCTATTTTTTTCCTCTTTTTTTGTTTGTTTTCACGCCAGAATACAAGAAGCAGCGACAACTGAATTACGAAAATACGAGCTATCCAGCCGACGGATAAAAAATACGGAAAATCTTATTTTCTGTGCGTGAAATCGGAAAAAAAATAGCTAAAATAAGTAAAAATGCGGAAGGGTTAGCAGCTAGGGCGCAGATTGAATTTTCTGTTTATCTTTGAAAATCGTAAATAAATATAATTATTTTACTTCAATGACTGAATTTTTAAAAATAAACAGGATATTTATTAGAAAAAACCGAACTTTTAGAGAATCGAAGTTTTTGATAAAAAGGCTGAAATTCGAGAGACAAAAAAAATCTCATCCCTATATAAAGGTCAACCAGTTTTATCCCTAGGAAATGATTTGTAGAGAAACTTCAGAGGGAGGAAAAGGGACTTCAATAATTTCCCTCCGCGGAAAATTAAATTCCTCATAAAATATTTTAACTTGTGCAAAAAAAAATTTCAAAAAAAAGCGGAAATCCGCGAATCCGTGGAAGAATCTCATCCCTGTCTTTAGTACCATAATTTGGAGATACACCATGATGTTTATGATTTTAAACCTTAAATTTTGGTACGGGCAGTGTATCTAATGAGGCTTATTCAAAGGCTAGATTAAAATTAAAAAATATATTAGAAAATTCAAATGTCCTTAAAATTTAAATAAATATATAAAAAAAAGTGGGTTATTCACGGGTATTAGAGTGATTGAAAACAAAAATTTCTAATTTAAAAAACTTAATTCTTGCAAAAATCTATGAAATGAACACCTCGGTTTCTCAATCCGTCCTGAAGACATAGAACTGTTGCCTACCTCCTCGCTTTTATTTGATTATTTTGTACAAACGTGCCAGTTAAGCATTCAAACCCTATTAGTCAACCTTTTTTTTTTTTAACTTGGTGTAATTTGTTTACCTCAAAATATCTCTTTGCTTGAACACTGAAAATTTTTTTTTATCATAGATAAGAAACTATAGTATGCTTAATAATGTGACATTATTAATTATCTTTCATTTTATAATTTATTTAACGTTATTCGTGTACAGAAAAAGTTGAAAGTTAATTTAACTTGTGGGATTAGTGGATATTTGTGCTGAAATTAAAAATTAAAAGTATCAAACAATTTTCAACTTGCTATTAGTAGCTTTGGAGTTTTTCAGAAAAAATATATTTCTAGAAATAAATCTGTCGTAGATTTGTCTGAAAGATATTATAAGTTTATATGTTATATTAAAAGTTAATATGAAAAAAGAAGAATATTAGAGAATTCTTATGGGTATTAAGCATAAAAAACTTGCTAGGCCAAGGTTTTAAATGTGTAAATAGCGTCATTACTAACATAATGTGAATAAATTTAGATTAATTATTAAAATTTCTTGAAAATATTTTAATGCTTAAAATGAAAAAAAAAAGGTTGTAGCCGAAATTTTCTTATATTTGACAGATATCTAATTTTAAGGGTTATATGGATTATATTAAACTACTATTTTTATAACAGAAATTTTGAAAGTGTCAATAAACTTGTATTGTTGGAATTTAATTCTAGATACTTCAAAAGTTAATACCTTATGTTACTTTTAAGAAATTAAATACTTTTCAAGGTCAATTTAAGAAAACTAAACATTTTTTTTTTCAAACATCAGACAATTTTTAAGTATTCAGTTTTAGTTGCATTACATGATTTCAGAGTTTCTCCAAAACATGACAGCCAACTTAAAAACTAAATCATGATGAAATTACAGGAGATGCTGAAAGCGCACACTTTTAATATAGCTAGCTTTTGATGAAAATCTAAGCACTTCTCAAATCAATTAAACAGCTGCATTAAAAAAAAATCATGCAAGTTGGCAGCAGCCTAGCACCAGCATTCATACAAACAACAATTGCCTTAAATTTGCATTGTAATTTTCAGCACATTATCTGCATATTACCTATTAAAAACCATGAAAATCATAACTGCAGAAAAACTGGCAGCACGAATAATCTGTCAAAATTATTTCCTTCATATCAGACATTGTGAATTTCTTATCAACTTCCATCAGTCATGAAAGTATAAGAGACCATTCACATTGTAGGGGGAAAATTCCCGCTTGCAAATTTGGAGATGCGAACACGAACTTTATTGATGAAATATATTTACCCATAAAAAAACTCTCCACTCATCTCCAAATTCACACACACTTTTTATTGTATCCAGTGTAAATGCCCTTTCAATATTATCACGTGTCTGCTTGCTTGTTTCCCTGCTAATGCCCTCAGGCTTACATGTAACGCAGATTCTGCCAGTGAGAGGGGTTTGCACAGTTAAAATATTTAAATCATAAAAAGTAGATTGCTGCAGTAAATGAACTAGTGCAAAATCAGCAGATTCTATTACAGCATTGGTTATCCACTTAGATTTTTCCTTTGGGCTATGTGAAATACCTGCGGATTATGCGCTATCATGAATAATATTCAGGAAATTGCGGTACTAACTACTGAAATGCAACTTTGGTTAATATGCATAGAAACCATTTATTCATGCTTGTTATAAATCTTAAAAGTAATAAAATACATGAATTTGTGACCGACAAATAAGAGCTATAAAATTTGTTGTACATACTTATTTCAATTCTTTGTTGCAAAGTTAGAGTCTGTGGACTTCTAGAAACAAGCTTTGTAAGAGTGGTAGCGGCAAGGAGTTGAGCATAAGAAGACTATATGAAAAGGAAATGAAAAATAATTTCTTAATACGATGATGCTAAACCAATACAAAGTTCTTCAAGTTTTTACTGAGTGGCTCAATCTGTCCCGGCACTTTTTATCTTTCCTTCCCTTGAAAATATTACTGCTTTTTTTATTCTTTTGAAATTGATTTCTAAAGAAGATATTATCCCATGTATTATTTTAATATAGAATCAATTAATAAAGAATCAATGTTGCCTCCTCTTTAAAAAAATTAACTTAAAAGTGGAACGGGTTTGTTTTTAAAACTTTTAGTTTAGCATAAGGGTAGAGATATCTTGGTCATAGTACCTTTGCACTAGATAAGACCAGACATATTCCGTTGGCAATACTGTATTGGTTAAAAATTCAAACACCACTCTGTGAAATCAGTTTTTTTTAAGAGCAATAATAAAAAACCTTTAATTAAACTATTAATATATCTTGAACTAATGCTACAATTAAAATAAAGATGGCAAATAACCATTCTTTTTTAGCCACATGGCTCAAAATACTTTGACAAAAAATCGTTTTCTTTCTTTTCCAAGGTTGATTTTTATGTATTTAAAACAGAAGGTCAAATAATTGCTTAAGCCCCAAATTAAAAGTAATTAACCATTCAAAAGTATTTCATAAAAACATATTTTATTGTTCTTAACAAAATTTTTATACCATAAATATACTAATGCAATAATAAAAAAGAATAAAGACTAGATATATTTAAAATATGCTTTAATTTTACTTTACAACTCCACTTAACATGCAAATAAACACACAACATCTAAACGCTATCTTAGATTACACATATAAAAGAGCAATTTCTCCCCTTGCTTTCCTGTAATATGAAAATGTCCCACTTCAGCATTATTTACAGTAATATCAATATTTAGCAGTATACAATTTATAGCATGATAAATAATTAAATTTTATAAAATAAATATTTATTGTTCTTGATTTACTGAATTTCTATAAATTCTTAAATTAAATATTTAAGGCGGGGTACAAAAGTTTTTGACATGTGTCAGTTTTTGATGGTTTTAATTATGGATAAAACTGTAATGTCAAAAACCATGCATCAAAAATCTAAAAGGATTGTATTTATATATTGGAATAAATTCATTATTATAATTCATGTCATAAATAACAAATTACATGCAATGTCTATGTTGTTAAATATTAATTTTTTTCCTTATACAATTTAACAAATGTTAAGAAGAAAAGATCTAGAGAAAAAAAAACCTCTTTTACATAAATATACTTAAAATTTAAAAATTCAGACCATTCTATGCTAATCAAAGATCAGCTGGAAATTATAGTTTAAACTGCTTTACACAAGACATTCTAGTAAAAGTGCTATAATTCCCTAACATAAAAAAAATATATAGATATAGTAAGCAGAAGGGGCAATTTTCAGTGGCTTCTGCAGTTGAGCAAGAAAGCATTCATTGCAGTAGGTTACTCAGGGTGTGTAGCCAAATTTTTCAACAAAAAATAAGCACTTTTCAAGCACTCAAAATATATTTTTAACACTTTACAAAAATATCGATGACAAGTTTTTGACAAGTGACGGTTTTCTTTGGTTTTAACCGTCATATTAAAAAAAACTTTTCACATAATTTTGGACAATTGTCAAAAACCCCTCATAGGTTAAGAGTCCCCTTGCCATTGTTGGTTTAACCATGAAAGGTTTTCGTGATTTTCCTTTCCATGTAACGCAAATGCAGGTTAGTTCCATCAAAGAGTCCTACATGAAGGTAAAATTTCACCCACTACTTGATCTAGAAATTCCCTTGTCTTCTGCATTGGGTTCAAAATTACAAAACTAATCAGTTGAACATTAGTAGTTGAATACCCAAAATTTTGGTGGAAGGATAATTATTAGCCATTACAAATATGAAATAATTTTAAATTAATATGTATGTAAAATTACAAATTATATTCTTGAATTATTTGAACATGTAATTCCTTCTCTTTTGAAAATTAATGTCAAAAATCTAAATTTTGATGGAGAAAATATTAAATAATTATAAATAAAAATGCTTGAAATTGCGATTTATCCAATCCCTTAATTTGTTTATTTAATAAAAATTAAAATACAAAAACAATCATCTTATAAAAAAACCACTTGACAATCATCTTATTCTTTACATGTAAAATAAGTTTTCATTTACTTTCAATTTAACACCTCTTTTCCTCAAAGCAAGTGATTACAAAAAAATTAAGCCCTCTATACCATAAATACCTCTATACATACTTGAAGTTCAATTTTCAGTTTTGCATGAATAAGACTGAAATTCAAAACTGCTCTTTTGATAGATGCTCAGCTGTATAGACTAGAATGTTGATATACTGATACTATTATAACATACAATATTTTTTGGCGAAAGCGCCGCACATCGATAAAAATGAAATTTTTAAAAAAAAGGTTATAGTAAGCGCCGCAATTGCGCTAAACCGCCCATATCAGCATCCTTTTAGAAGAGACCTTTAAATTACCATTTAGAATATCAGCATAATAAAAATTTTTTATGCATTTCATAAAGTAAAGTTTTAATTTCTAAATTATAATAAAAAATTTCTTTTTCAGCAAAAAAAAGCAACAAAAAAAGTTCTCTTTCAGCAAAAAAAGAAAGAAAAAAAAAAGAAAACAACAAAACGATATAAAATAAAGTTGTTCTTACCAGTTGGCACCGTGCCAAAAAACAGAAGAACAGCAAAAAAATATTTATATGATCTATGTTCAGTAGCTGAATTAACGCTGAACTGATTACGGAAATCCGTAAAACAATGTAGTAAGAAAAATAAAATAAAAATTTATTAAAAGAAAGATTTTAAAATATTACCGTTTACAATTTGAAGAAAAACTACTACATAATAACGAAACAGCTAATAATAACGAAATAACTAATAATAACAAGAATAAGAAATAACTAAACAGGCCCCAAAAAAATTCTGAAGGAATGAGCGAAGGGGAAATAAGTTTCACTTTCACAATCTTTGGGGGTGTAATTTTAGTGGGTAGAATGCAGGGCTCGAAAAACAGCCCGTCCTCGGCGATCAAAAATTCCCCGCGAACAACGAATTTCTCTTATCCGACGTCCGCGCGGACGGCCATTTTCCTGTTAATGTTCGTGATATATTTTCAATTTTCATTATCTTACAACAGTCCTACAAGTTACAAGGCAGCAAAATGACCCACAATACAGCAACATACTACGCATGTTGGAATTGATGATTTCTCTGTCTGGGAGTACTGCAGCGGTTGAAAGGGGCTTTTCAGCAATGAACTTACAAAAAAAAACACATTACGTACTGGTCTTAAACAAGAAGCGTTATACGCAATTATGAACATCTATCTAAATGGAAAACCCCTTTCAGATTTCTGTGCAGAAACCTCTGTAAATCATTGGCTAGATTGTGGAACTGGCAAACGTCATATTCTATTCATTTAAAAAAACGCAGTGCCCTCGGATAAATTGACATTCCAGATAACTTGACCTTTGTCATTTAAATTATTTCATAAAAGAAAGAAATTATTTCATAACAGAAATACTAGGTAACTACTAGTAACCTAGTATTTCCTTTATTACTGTATAATGTAATCCTAGTAACTACTAATTCATTGTGCAATTTATATAAATGTTTGTAATAAATAAGAGAAAATTATATTTTTATTTATTTAGAAGCTACAGGTTAGTTTCAAAGGAGGACGGGTACATTGTTGGACAAGCCGTCCTCGGGGACGAGTAAAATTTCTGAGTTTTTTCGAGCCCTGGTAGAATGTCCTCTCCTTCAATGGAAATAACCCAATGTGACCAAACTTAGAAAGAGAAGAAAATGTTTAAAAGAATGACACGTGCTCCTCAACGTGTCATTTCTACTGGAGCTGTTTAGGAGGAATCAATCAGTTATATTTTAAAGGGGTATAGGATCCTTAATCCAGCATTCCAAAATTCTGCACTTAATCTGATATAATTTCTTTTCTTTAAAGAAATTTATATTGATAAGACAAAAAAAAAATCAGCTATATTCTTTTTATTTGGAATTAACTTGGTAACTTACTTTATTTTATCTTTTAAAAATAAAAAAGCTTGAAAAAAAAATACAGGGCTTAATCCAGGTTTTCAATCCTAGTACCTATTTTTGTGAAAATTTTTTTATTTTTGTGAAAATTAAGTATTGATTTAAAAAAAATTTAAAAAAATTTTTTTTTTGTAACAAAACTTGAATTGTTTTGCTCTTCAATCATTGGTTCCGTAGCATTTTTAATACACTGTGCCTCGTTATCAACTGTGACGGTTTTTTCAGACGGCGACTGTTGTGACGTTTTCTCCTCAGTTTTTTCAGACTGAAAAAAAGTTTTAATTGATTTCGTTCCTATACTATCGATCGTGCGTAAACGCTTCATATAATAATCGCTATTCCGTGAGCCACCCGCTCCACTTAAATTTCTTCCTCGCTTCATTATAAAAACTTTTCATAAATCTTGTTCATAGAACACGTTTTACGCTAAATCATAACAAAAACACTTGTCTGGGAAAATGAGTTGAGTTGTTTACACGCTGGCTCAATTTAGCCGGTTGCCTAGTATAAAAACTTCACCACTCACTCCGATTGAATGGCGTATTTAGGAGAAGTGACGTCAGCATATCAAGCCTGTTTTCGAGCTAGTGCGGTTGCGCGGAACGCCGTCCGATGGCGTACCATACGGCGCTCACTGTGAATCCACTTTTCCGTGAACCGCTCGGAAAACTATTCAGCACTTTAATTCCTTCTAACTTTCTTTTTTATTTTCGTGAAGATGCGTTTTTTTTCAAAGTTTGTTGAAGTACTGGTTTTCTTTTGTGAAGGTACCGATTTTTTTTTTAATTTTGTGAAGGTATCGCTTTTTTTTTTTTTAATTTTGTGAAGGTACCGAAAAACGGTACCAAAATCGCCCTGGATTAAGCCCTGAAATAATAAATCTGTATCAAAGGAAACATCTGTTTCTTAAGCAGTTTAAAATAAATTGAGAAGTAAAAACACCTGCATTTCCAATGAACAAAATAAAGAAATGCAAGTTGGAAAAAACTGATCAATCAATCTTGACAGCTGGGCTTGTGCTTTACTGATTTGCCCCCACATTTCCCTCCTCTGTTTGACCATAAATTGGCCACACCCAGTTGACATTGAAAGTACCATGTGGACAACAAAATGAATTCTATCCCTTTTGCAGTTTTTTATTCCATTCATAAATTTTTTTTATTTTGCCGCTTTTTATTAGTTATTAACTGCTACTTTGTTTTTTTTCTTGTTATTAGTTGTTTGCTTATTTTTTAATTTTTTATCTTTATTAGTTTTTAGCTTGTTTTTTGTCGTTATTCATTGTTAGTTTCTTAGCATTAATTGTTAAATTTTTTTTTTGCAGTTCCTTGTTAGCTTTTTTTTCTTGCGAGGTAAGCCTCTTTTGTTAAAACAAAATGTTATCTAAAAGAAAAAACGAGAACTATGATCTTGCTCCAAAGAAGAAACGATTATTTCTTCTTCATAGGATTCGGATTATTTCTTCTTGATTATATTATATAGATTATTATTTTGATTAGTAAAATTTCTTAAGATGGGCCAGTTTTAAATTCACCCCATCATAATCTACGATCGAAACTTGACTAAATTAATTGGTTTTTCTGAAATTAACAATGGATATTTGGAGGACATATTGGAATTTCCGAAAGAGATCCGAATTTCGGCATTTCGTCAGTCCCGTGAGTGTCGGAATTAGGGTCCTATTACTTCCTTTTCATTCGCTCAAATTATAATTGCCGATGCTCTGCAACAAATCGCAATACGGGCGAATATTTCGTCGACTTCGTTATTAATTTTTTTTTTATAGTCTTTCTCTCAAAAAATTATTTAATCTTAAATAACTTTCCTTGAAAAAAATTTTTGCTAGTAAAAAATATTTCGTCGGAAGCGCCGCATGTAGGAAAAAAACAACTTTTTTTTCGATATCGCCGCGGGGCTTCCGCCGAAAAATACGGTACTTAAATAATATGTAAATAGGAAATTTATTCTAATAACTGTACTAAATATTGATAGCAACTTAACTAAACTCTTGAATTGATTGATTGATTGATTATTAACTCATTTAAACAAACATTTATATTTTTGTAAATTAGAATTCACTTATTGATCAAGGAATATATTACAGATGCGATTTATTAAAAATATTCATGTACAGTGCACAAAATAAAAAATGGACTATCCTAAATAACTTTTGGCCTAATTATTGGATCTTTATGTCCGAGGGCTCATTCTTAATGGCTCAAGCGGCTGACGTCAAATATGCTAATTAATTAGCGCAGGTGATATTTTAAGTTATGAAATCAGACACTAAAACATACTTTTTTTTTAATAAGCATATCTTTTTTCAACTGATTCAGATTTCTGACCCCAAAATATGGGGGTAACCGCAATCTGGGAAATATAGATCCAATAGTTTGGTAAGGAGAGACGTCCAAGGTTTGGGCTCCTTAATGCTAAATTTAAATTTTGCAAAGCTTGGGCTCCTTAATTTTTGTATACTTCTTAAGCGAACTGAAAAATATTTGCACACAATTATAAAATCCATTTATTCAAATATAATTTCATGCAAAAAATAATTTTTTGCAAATATTTACTATTTCTTATTATTTTATTTAAGGATAGAAAGAAAAATTTTGAATTTTAAGTTATATAATTTTTTACATTGAATAAAAGAATATAATTTTCAAAGAAAAAATACAAAATTTAAATGAAATTAGTTGAATAGTTCCTGAGAAATTAAATTTCAAAAAAGTGGTACTTTAAAAATTTGTTTTCTCAGGATCTCTTTGACCAATTTCATTCAGATTTTGTATTTTGCCATGTAAAGTATATTCGATAAAATGATGTAAAATATTGTATACCTTACAATTCAAAATGATTTCGACTAATATTAAGTAAAATAATAAAAAATAATAAATATTTTTTTTAAAAGTCATTTTTTGCATAGAATTATCTTTGGATAAATGAATTTTATAATTTTGTGTAAAAAGTTTTCAATTAGCTTTTAAACTTCTTGATCTATGGCGAAAAAAGCTAAAAGTAAGATTAACATTAAGGGGTCTATACTTTAGAAAGCTCTATTGAGCAAACTATTAGGAGAATATTTTTCAGATTGCGACTACCCCTTATATTTGAAAGGGGTCAGAAATCCAAATCCGTCGAAAAAAGGCATGTTTATTCAGAGAAATAATGTTTTTCTGTCTGATATAGTAACTTAAAATTATCATATGCACTAATTAATTATCATATTTCAGGTCATCCTGTCGAACCTTCAAGATTGAGTCTTAAAACATAAAGATCCGAGCATTAGATTAAAAGATGTTAAGGGTGGTCCGTCAGAGAAAACTCGTCGGAGAAAAGAATATTGCACCATTCATTTCTCCACTAGCTCAAATGCTCTATTGCCCACTCTCTGCAGGCGTAACAGTGCCTTGCTGTTAATGTGACACGCACCATTGGTTGGCAAGCATGCAGATCTACAGCCTGAAGGCAGTTTCTGACAGTTTAAGTCGAAACTGCGGTGCCAGTAGCCGAGCAAAAGTGTTGATGAAGAAGAGTGGCATTTATTTTTTGATGTTTACGAGCCGTTAGCATTAAATAACAGTCTTCATTGGGTACTGTTGCACATCTACGCCCTTACCCTGATATTCGGCCTGCATTTCCAGTCTCCAAAAAACAGTTGGTTTCAGATCCTAGAAATCACACTTTGTAAAACTCCAATGGCCTCTGCTACTTCAACTTGTGATTCGCTCCCTCTAACCTGCCAACAACTCTCCAAGCTTCAAATTCGGTTAAATTACTTCATTAAGACTCCTCAAAACGTGCTTCAATCAGTCTTTTCCATTTGGTCTTACATTAAGTTGAAAGTCAAATCAAATTCACTGCTGCTAAAGTGTTGTCTTCGATGCCTAAATTTGCATTTGTGACTCTCTTATTCCATTTCATGCAAAAAAAAATTGCTTTTACTGTTATTTTATACAAGACTTACCCTATCCTTTAATTGTTTTGAGCAGCCAATATATATATATAGTATGTGTCAGTAAATCTTCCATAAAAAGTTGTAAAAATGAGTATGTAATTGTATCAGAAGGTACTGTGAAACTGTATTGTGGAATCAGAGCATTAACCCAAATAAAGAGGATATTCATTTCTTACAATGGATTTTTTCTCTTTATTTATTTAGGGTTTGAAAAATGCTAGTAACCAAAATTTCATGATATGACTAATTTGTTTTTAGCCAAAGTTATATTTTCGATGAGCATTAAAATCCAATCAGTGATGTTTTATATCACATAAAATAAAAAGTTCCTGAAGCAATTTTTACATAGATATAAAATGGTTATTTTATGACAAATATGCCTCTTTTTGTTTTACACTGATAAACAAACACTAAAAAATTAAAAAAATCTGTCGATTAATGCCCTTTAAAAGATAATATAACTATGGCAAAAGCCTCAATTGTCATATTTCACATACAAAACTGGTATGAAGCACACTTTTTCGCTGGATGTGCATATCACATAGCCCATTAACTCTAACTCAAACAGCTGTTACATTCATGTATTCTCACATAGCAAAGGTAAAAGAAAGATGATTGACTTTCAACTGTGAGGCAGCCAGTCTTATCTTTCATCTTAATTGTTTTGTCTCAATGCTATTTGTCTCATATTTGAGTAATAAATGTCTTATTAAATTATTTATGGTCTTTGCTTTTTCCCACATATATTACACATTAAACTAATGATTATAATAATCGTAAAAACTTCGCAAGATTATGACATTGAAATAATCCTTCTAGGTTTTCAACCGTTTTAACCATTTTTGATGCTTTAACGCTTTGACACTTTTCATTTTAAAAAGCAGACATCTGATTAAAGGCAATATATTTTATTGATTTAAAAAACGTATAAAGATAACAGAACGGTGAAAAGAAACAAAATTGACAAATCTCATAAAACTAGTTAAAGTATGTTTTAGTATTAGTGGCATAATAATAAAGGAGGAACAAAATACTTTTTCCCCATTTCTTAAATGTAAGGGCTTTTGAGTTTAACAATATGCTTATTAACATAATGCAGTATTAAATAATATACTATAAAATTAAGATATTTAAAATAACTTCATATTTTTTTTATAAATAAAAAATTTATCAATTATGAATAAAAACACAATGCATATATACAATGCAAATTTGTTTACACTGATATTAAAATATAGAAAGAAAAATAAATTCTGAAAATAAAGTGAAATATAAAGTGCAAGTTCAGAAAAGTATTTCATTCTTGTTCATGCTTTTGATTGTACCTAAGAGAATGCATCTTTAACAAGATATTAAAAAAAAGTACTTCTAACTTTTTATCTTAACTGCTTCAATAATTACATTATTTAACCAACTAAAAAAGCTATCAAAACATGGATTTGGTGGATTAAGTAAATATTAAATGATACATTAGATAAAGGAATATATTAAATAACAACATTAAGTACATTATTTTAAATCAGCTAAAAAAATAGCAAATTAATAGATAATAGTTAAGTAAAAATCTATGTTATATTTAATCAGGCGTTTGATAAGGACTGCTGAAATATTGGAAAAATATTTTGCATTTTTCCAACCCCGATTATAGAAAAATTTATCGACAAAATATGTTAATAAGTCATACTTTTACAACAAATAAATAGTAAAATTAAAAGTATTACATCTCCCCTTTCTAACAGCATTCGACATCTCATCAAGCAGTCTGGGGCA
Source organism: Parasteatoda tepidariorum (assembly GCF_043381705.1). NCBI lineage: Eukaryota > Metazoa > Arthropoda > Arachnida > Araneae > Theridiidae > Parasteatoda > Parasteatoda tepidariorum. The sequence continues at coordinate 12,846,340 of NC_092215.1, read as the reverse complement.
TGAACAAAATTGACAAGGGCTTTTTCTGCTGTGGCCCTTTCTTCAGGATTACTTGCATCATAAAATTTCTTGCATAATGCCTCTAACTGCACCAACTCCTAAACAAGAAATACTCATATCATTAGACAAATTCTAATTACAAAAGATGTTCAGTTATGACTTCTGTTATATATATATATATATATATATACACAGTATAAATTCGAAAATCCATGCTATTTAGAGGTTTTCAAGATACAGCTTCCAGGTATTTAACTTAAGCCAATAATCAAAGTTAAGACCCAAAATCATTAAAAAAAATGTATTTGATCCCATCAAAAACATACACAGACATGTGACTGCTAGAAGAAAAAATTATCTAGAAAAAATTTCTCATTTTGTTTTAGTGCTTTAATTTTTACCTTTTTGTACATACAAAATAAATAAAAGACTGTCATTTTTATGTACATAAGTAAAAAACATAAAATTTATGTATATAAAATTTAATGAGAAAAAGAAAAGCTTTCTTGTCTAAGAAATTTTTTCTAACTAACAAATAAAATAATATATACATTGAAAAAAAATTACATATTCCTCTTTTTCCCAACTTTGCAAGTTGTTATTGCATCAAAGAAAACAATTTAAAAATTTGGAATCCACAGCAATAACTGAAAAAAGATAGGTGAAAATACCATGTGCAACTAGAATGAAATCATAGAAATCAGACAAATCAAAAAGGGGTTAATTAAATACACGTTTCAAGATTTATGTTGTTGTAGTTCATTTACGTTGTACTAGAGCAGCACAATGGGCTATTGGCGACGGTCTGGGAAACATCCCTGAGAATGATCCGAAGACATGCCATCACAATTTTGATCCTCTGCAGAGTTGTAATAAATATTGTATTAAAAATAGCAAGATTTTAAAAAAATATATGATAATAGTGATAACTGAGGAAAAATTGATTGAAAAAACGTTAGAGTTAATGCATCAAATAGAGCAGTGGTCCCCAACCCCCGGTCCGCGGATCAAATGGTACCGGGCCGCCCATTTCATTGAAACTGAATTTAAATTCCTTGGTTTATACCTCAAATTAAAAATATCTGTGTTCCATTAAAATTTTTATTTATTTAAAAAAAAAAGATGCCCTCGATGGTAGTAACATAAATTTTTTAATGTTTTAAAAAGTTAAAAAAAAGAAATCTTCTGTAACTATTTTCTCATTCGATTAGTTTTAATAAAAAAAAACAATCATCGTAACTGTAAATATCATAAATAAAAAACGAAAGCGTGACGCGACATTTGCATTGGAACTAATAAAGAACTTGGTCTTCACTCTCGATTCTGATGCCTCACACACCGAGAGTGTATAGTAAGGCTATAAAAGAGAAGCTGGCTCGTCTGCCATTTAGTCGCCCAAAGACCACGTGACCATGATTCCTCTCTACTGTTTTGAGTGCTTTATGCGGTTTTGTTTGTTTTTTGTAAAAAGAAAGTGTCTATCACCCCTCTCTCTGTTCACCGGTACTTTCTCAGGTTTAACAGTGCTTGGTGTACGTGTGTATTGTGTCTGCACAAATTTAACTCACAAGTTAGCAAAAATTAATACAAAACAGACGTCCTTGGAAAAAAGAAAAGGCTCAGTGAAGAGACCGAAGAGCCCGCAGCATCAAAGAAACATGCAACTTTAAACAGACAATACTATGAGTCCTACTTGAAGTATGGTTTTGTCGGGACAGGCGATTCACACAAACCAAAACCACTCTGCATAGTTTGCGGTGATCAACTCTCTAATGACGCAATGAAACCTTCAAAACTGCTTCGCCACTTGAACGCCAAGCACCCTGGATTAAAAGACAAGTCCCTGGAGTATTTTGAAAGAAAAAAACAGGAACACGAAGGACAGAAAAAATTTATGATGGCCACCACATCAATAAAGGAGAGTGCACTAAGAGCATCATATTTGGTGGCTAACCGCATTGCTAAAGCTAAAAAGCCATTCAATATTGGTGAAGAATTAATCTTGCCCGCCACTAAAGACATTTGCCGTGAAATACTAGGAGAAGCTGCTGTGGAAAAGATAGCACATGTGCCTTTGTCGGCTAGCACTGTGACTAGGCGCATTGAGGAAATAGCCGAAGACATTGAAAAGCAATTGTTGGAGAGGATTAATGCATCACCGTGGTACGCACTCCAGGTTGACGAATCTACAGATATTGACAGCAAGGCAGTACTACTTGTTTATGTGCGATATCTATATCAGGAAGATGTGCATGAGGATTTGTTATGTGCACTATCTTTGCCAACCAACACCACAGGAGCAGAACTGTTCAAGTCACTGGATGGTTATATATCAAGACAACTAAAATGGTCCTTTTGTGTAGGCATATGCACAGACGGAGCTGCTGCTATGACCGGACGTCTATCTGGTTTAACTGCTCGGATTAAGGAAGTTGCACCTGAGAGTGAAGCTACACATTGTCTCATTCACAGGGAAGTGCTAGCAAGCCGAAAAATGTCACCAGAATTTAACAGCGTATTGATTGATGTCGTTAAAGTTATTAACTACATCAAAGCACACGCCCTTAACTCGCGCCTGTTTGAGCAGCTTTGTGAGGAGATGGACGCAGAGTACAGATGCCTTCTGTTATACACAGAAATAAGATGGTTATCCAGAGGAAAATCGCTACTGAGAGTATTTGAATTGCGAGAGCCATTGCAAAGATTTCTCTTAGAAAAGAAGTCACCGCTGGCAGCACATTTCAGTGACAAGGTATGGGTCACCAAACTGGCTTACCTGTGTGACATATTCAACCTGCTGAATGAACTCAATCTGTGCCTTCAGGGGAAAATGACAACTGTTTTCAAGTTGGCTGACAAAGTAGCTGCCTTTAAAGCCAAACTGGAGTTATGGGGACGACGCGTGAACAGAGGCATTTTCGACATGTTTCAGACATTAGCGGGTATTTTAGGCGAGACAGAGCCTGAAGATTCATTCTCCCAGTTGGTTCACGATCACCTGTCTTTGCTTTTAAAAGAGTTCGAGCGCTACTTCCCAACCACAAAAGACCCACGAACTGGTAAGGAATGGATCCGCGACCCATTTGCCAACAAATCGGGTGAATCTAGCTTGTCAATGCAAGAAGAAGATCAACTGTTGGAGATTGCAAATGACGGCGGCCTTAAGACTACGTTCGAAACAACAACTCTGCCGGTGTTCTGGATTAAAGTCTTGGCAGAATACCCCGAGATTGCCACCACAGCACTTAAATCCCTATTGCCATTTCCGACAACCTATCTGTGTGAAGCGGGATTTTCTGCAGTAACAGCAACCAAAACAAAGCAACGGAATAAACTGGAGATAAGCAACACACTTCGGGTGTCATTGTCTCCGATTACCCCCAGATGGAGCCGTCTTATTGCAAAGAAACAAGCTCAGGGTTCTCATTGATGTAACGTTCAAGTAAGTTAAAATGTTAAATCACTTTATTTTTTGGTGTAACTGTATTTTATTTTAAAGGTATGTTTAAATACAATTAAATTAAAATTATAAAATCAAAATAATCTAAAATATAAACAATCAATGCCCCCCCCCCCCAGTGGGCCGTGGTAAAATTATCAAACGTTGACAGGTCCGCGGTGATAAAAAGGTTGGGGAACACTGAAATAGAGAATACTTCAGATTGTGATTAGAATTCCTTGTATTACCATATCCTCCAGATTTTAAGAAATCATATAGAAATCAACAGCAATAGCAATAATTGCAACAACAAAAAAAATTCGAAACACTGCATGGAATTTGCACAAATTGAGCATGCCAAATAATAGTAATTTAAATGTGATTTGAATTTCTAGATTCTTAAGAATATTGTAAGAAAAAATAAAGATTTAAAAATCCAGGAGGATAATGATGTCAAAACTATGAAAAAGTTGAACAAAAAAACGTATCTTTATGTCAAAAAGTCACTAATAAATACACAAATTGAATTTTGTGTGTCATGTGTCATAAATAAACAGTTCAGTGATTAAAATAAACATTGAGATAATTCAGACCAATAATAGACAATAAGATTGAAACATTTCATGATTTTATGATGGTATTGACGCAAATGAAATCATCATAAAAAAATGCATTAAAAAAAGATTATTCAAATGCAAGAATCGTAATAATATGGGATTTTTAAAAACCAAGAGAAAATCAATTGAAGTAATTTCAAAAAAATTTTAACACAGATTTGTGATGGTGCTGAGTGTGTTGAAAAGTGATTACTAAAATACACCATTTGAAATTTTAATGTCGTAATATCTCATCAAAAATTAATACAAAACGAAAACACTTCCGTATTGTGATCTATAGCACCTATTACAATTACCAAGGCACCAAATGGATTTTAAACTTGCAATCAAGGAGATAAAAAAGATGATGAGGTTTGCCAAAGGGAAGCTACGAATTATAGCCTTCATGATAGTCCTTTTCAAAGAAGTTTTTTCTAGTTTCTTGTGGGCTATTACCTGGAAGTGGCCATGATTTGGCAATTATTCTGCCGCACATCATGATATAGAAAATTTCCTTTAACACAATTCAGTTTGTATGCTTCTGAGGTGCTTCGTTGTTTTCTTCCGTATACCATTGCCTGGTTTTCACCAAAATTTGGTTGAGAGCAAATGCAAAAATCCTCTCAATCACACAATGCTACAATTAGTTTTAAATAAATTGCTTTTCCTCCTTTTAGCTTGAGTTTTAAATGGATTACATTTTGTTAACTCCATTTTTTTGCACTTCTAATCTTCTGCTTTAAAGAAGCAAAAAGTGATATCAAAATACTACTACGTCATGTAACTAAACTGATTTTGATGAAAAAAATGTACCTTTCTTCATTTACTTTTTCTAATTTATAGAAGAGACCTGGCAGTATTAGTCGCCGATTTGACGACGTCAGTTGGCGCAAATATGCACCGATATGAAAATTAGAGTTGGGAAAATAAGACAATTGTAATCTTGAATAAACGGAGTTAATTTATAGAAAACACCAGGCAGTGCTAGTTGGCGCTTTGGCGATGTCAGTTGGCGCAAACATGAACCGATATGGAAATCAGAATTGGGAAAATAAGACAAATATAATCTTGAATAAATGGAGTTAATTATTACAATGATTAAACAAAAATAAACGAATATTTCGACAGTCAGAGGTAATTACAAGTAATAAATAACTTTTCCAAAAAATCAATCAAAATTTATATCAAAGCAAAAATAATTCTCCAAATGTCATTTCAAGAACTATTTATAAAATTGCTGTATGTTTCTGATCATTCTTTTTATTTTTGTTTTGTCTGACTCGCATTTCGGTGGAAGCACATGCCGGATTGTTTACTATCAGAAAAAATATACCAACTCTTATTTTAAACTCAGTATATACGTTAGAAAAAATAAAAACAAAATTTAATGAGCATCTAAAAGCGTTACTTCAGTGTAAAACGCTGCAATTTACAAAAATATTCAGTTAGGTTTCAATATAAAACCTCATAAACGTTATCTAATTTACAACACTTACTTGCTCATCCGCCATAGTCTTATAAAAATCCAAATAATAAACAGACATGCTCGTTACATAGAGTTAAATATAAAAAAAAATCCGAAATATCTAAAGCATAGGATGTATCGGATATTTCTAGCTTTAGTTTTAGCCGGAAGATGGCGAGATAAACACTTTCAGGCTCGACTTAGACTTAGTTTGGAGTAGTCTTCAAAATGATTTGATAATTTTCATTACATTTTTGTAATATTATTTAGTCAATGATGGAGTTATTTTATTTTTAACTAGGAGAAAAACTGAACAAAATACAGAAACAGTTAGAAGTTCAGCGTTCAGGATACTTTTGAAAAAGAAAGAAAGAAAAGTTACAACAATTGTGTAAGACAGATGAATAAAAAGTTTTTTTTTCTCTGTTTTTTTTTTTTTTTTTTTTTTNTTTCATATTTTTTTTTTTTTTTTTTTTTTTAAATCCAAACCTTATGACTTTCCGTTCAGATTATATGAACAAACAAGCATTTAACAAAAGGCTATTACGCAAATTTCTAACTATTATGAAAAAAAAGGAAATTCATTACATGCATTCGACCTTTTTATTACAGCCTATTTATTACACATTATTTCAATACTTTTTGCAACTTTCAAACCAAAAGATTTTAGTGGTATCCCAGATAGCAAAAAAAAAATTTTTTTTTTAACTCAGCAAAAACCTTTTAATGTAAAGCTAAAAAAGTTTGTTATGCGGTTTACGTGTAAACCTTCTAACCTTAAAACGAGTCTGTGACAATCTGCGTTATTCTACACACATTACCTTAATCCAAAACCCTGGAAAACAACCTTCGATATAAAAACCTTAAATCGAGGCTGACTTATTGTTTTCAAGCGTGAAGAAAATCTTTTAATGAAACTAGTCTCAAGATGAAAATAATCTTAAAACTCGGTCATTATAAGTTTTTTTTTCTTCCGTAAAGTCTTGTATGCTCAGCTGAAATCCACTTTGTCGTGAAATTTTAATGGACAATGAAATTTGATCCTATCACCGTTTGTAATGTCAGCTAAAATATCATTATGGACCTAAGTGACAATACTTTTTAAAAAATAATTTTTAATCCTTTTAAGGATGAAAGGTTTGAAACTGCAATGTTTTTGCTTTATTGAAAAAAAGGTTTGTAGTACAAACATTTTTGCGACAATAAAAAGAAAATTCCGACACAAGGTTACCGTAAAGTTACATGCTTTCTGGGATAATGATATGCATAAATTCAATTGCAAATATAAAAGTTCCAAATAATAAAAAATAATCATAAATAATAAAATAATTATAACTTATAAAATAGTTATATAAAGTAAGTTATAATGCTGCAGTTTCTAAATCATCATATGATGAAATTTCTGAATGGATCACAAACACGTATTTGGAAACATTCAAAATATAATTTTTAGAAAATTTTGAAAATAAATATCCCAGAAAGCATGTAACCTTACTGCAACCTTGTGTCTTAATTTTCTTTTTATAGTCACAAAAATATTTTGAAAAAAATACCCTTTTTCAATGAAACAAAAATATTGCAATTTCAAACCTTTTATCCAAAAAGCATAAAAAATGATTTTTTAAACTCTTTTAAAAACTATTATTACTTAGGTTAAAAAATATAAGCGAATGGTAAACATTGTTTTTGTATTTTTGTTGGTTATCATGATAAGAAAAACGGAAATACAAAGTGAAAACCTTTTCAAAGGAAACAAAATAATGTAAATACCAATCTTTTCAGAAAAAATATTCATAAATAATAAACAAATCTAAGGCGAAAAATTTCATGTAGAGGAAAAAAAATAAGTGAACATAAAATCCAAGTTCTAAGGTTCTGCAAAATTACACTATGCGAAAATCTTTTTTTTTTTTAAGATTTTCTCATTATCCCCAAATGGATTTAAAAAGTTAGGAAAATACTTTTTGTCGATGAGCTTTTTTTACAGAAGACAGCTCAAGCTGCGAATTTAAGAAATTGAGCACAGCTAAAAAAGGCGGATTTAAGAAAATGTACGCAATACAAAATGTGTTTTTTTAAAAAGGACGCATCTTAAGATAAGTGAGTAAGAAAATGGGCACAGCTGAAAACATGGGCCTCGCAACTGAGGGGTGCAAGAGGTTTCATACACCCTCAATATTTAGGGAGTTAAGAACCCAATATTTTGAGAAAAAAATTATTTTGATTTTCCATTAAAAATAATCTATGTTTTTTTTTCATTAAAAAAATTTAATATATAAAAGTATTTATTGTATAAAAAGGCAAAAGTATTTGTAGAAAGGAAATAAACCTAAAAAATAAAAAAAAACTACATCAAAAAATGGATGGGTGATCGTGTAAAGCTAAGGGTGGTGGTGCTAGTGGTAAAATTGCTCTTTCAAGACTTCCGGGTTACTGCTTCCGATATATTTTTACGCCGCAGATTGAAAAAACGCACCTTCATATTATTGCATCATATCTTTTGCAGTATTTCACATGTACCGAGTTCTTTCTTTCAGCCTTTAAACTTCGGCATTATCATATTAATATTATAATCATTAGAATATTTTCTAATTGGGGTAACTTAAAAATATATTTTTGGCAACATTTTATTCAAATGTAGCCAAATAAGGGATAAAATACAAAACATAGCAAACCTGAAGAATTATTCACAATGAGATATTAAATCTCCAATTTTTTTTCTGACCTTACGACCTCTGAGAATCAATACATTTCTGAAAGCTCTTATGAATGATACAATTATGTTTAGATTTGAACCCAAATTACAATAACAAAGCTGCATAGAATATTAGGCTTGTTCACACATCGCCTCGTAGTCATAACATAAGCGGAGGGATACACCGGAAATTTTCTAAATTTCTTCCGGTTTAAGGACGCTTGTTATTGTTTACATTAGACCACCCATCCATAGCAAAATAAGCGTCTACAAAAATAATATAAGCGTAAATGTCAGTCTAAACTTTCTCTTAAATGAGCAATAAACGGAATTAGATTCAATAAAGTATAAGGGGTAACCGCAATATGAAAAAAAGTAGTTTAGTCAGGGTAGACGAAAGTTTGAGCCTCTTATTATTAATTTTATTTTTTGCGTATATTTTCTCATTTCTTGAATAGTTTTTTGCAAACAAATATTAAATTCCTTTATGCAAAGATAATTCCACATACAAAAAATTTTTTAATCATTATTTGTGATATTTTATTGTTTATTTGATAAAAGTAATACAATTCAGACTTGTCAGGCAGGCAATTTTTTATACATTCAATAAAATTTTATTGAAATCGGTCGAATAGTTCACAAGAATTGAAATTTTAAGTGTAAGACATTTTCTTCAAAAATACAACGTATTAATCTACGACTCCGGCGTTTTACCTTCCTTAAGTATGCACGAGAAAGACGATTAAAAGGTAGCCCATTAACCATTTCTTTTCCTTTTTTCTTTGTGTGTTAGGCATAGTTCATTTACTTTTATATTTAGCTTGTAACTGTTTTATCCATTTACAAAATTAATATGTAATGATTCTATATATTTCAAAAGTAGTAATTACACGAAAACATTTGCCAAGATGTATGAGATGATAGCGTTAGGAAATAATTTTGATGTAGAAGTATATATATTTATTTTTTATGTCATATTTTTGTAATGTATTAAAAAAATTTCTCGTCAACATATGAGTCTTTCTGCATTTATAAATCTAAATGTATAATCTCTGCATCATGTATTTAAAGGGCTCTGTATTATGCTAGCCAACTCCAGAACTGCTTACTCTGCTCTTTTTAGATTATTTCGCAAATTTCAGTGGTGTACGGATCGCTATAAATGAGGCTTGATTGATTGATAGTTCATTTACGTCGCACTAGAGCTGCAGAATGGGCTGTTGGCGACGGTTTGGGATACATCCCCGAGGATGATCCGAAGACATGCCATCACAATTTTAATCCTCTGCAGAGGGGATGGCACACCCGCTTCGGTAGCCCGACGACCTGCACGCGAAGTCGAGCACTTTACTGTAGAACAGTTTAACGAGGACCAATACCGCACACCCTCTGTCCCTGCGCAGACTGAGCTAAGTTGACCCCCACCCGCACACTGACAGCAGCCAGTGATGCTCGACTTCGGCGATCTGCTGGGAACCGTGTCTTAACGATCAGTCCACTGCGAGACACTATAAATGAGGCAAAAAATAAAATATTGGAGATATTGGATTTCTTGCCGAAATATTTAAAACTTGAAATTTGGAAATTCTTCATTGAAAATCCTGCTAAAAATTAGCTGCTAATATTATCTAACGTCCCGCAATGGACTGATCGTTAAGACATGGTTCCCAGCAGATCACCGAAGTCAAGCATCACTGGCTACGGTCAGTGTGTGGGTGGGTGATCACTTAGATCAGTCTGCGTAGGGACCGAGGGTGTGCGGTATTAGTCCTCGTTAAACTGTTCTACCGTGAAGTACTCGACTTCGCGTGCAGGTCGTCTGGCTACCGAATCGGGGGTTCCATCCACTTTGCAGAGGATCAAAATTGTGATGGCATGTCTTCGGATCATCCTCAGAGGTGTTTCCCAGACCGTAGCCAATAGTCCATTGTGCAGCTCTAGTGCCACGTAAATTAACTACAACAACAACAACAATATTATTTAGCAAGGGTTTAATTTTATATTAATAAGGATTTAAATTAGAAATCTTTAAAAATGCATTAATATTAGATAACCAAGTTTGAATTTCACATTTATCGCTTTCATAATATATGATACAAACGGCTAAGAATTTATTTCAGCGAACTTTATTTTTAATCAATGATATATTCACCTTCCTTAGCAACAACCTTTCAATGCCACATCGAAAATGAATCAAAAGGGATCGAAGAAAATTAATTTCTTTTTTAAGAATAACGAATAATTAAAGTGGCGAAACGTCATTACTTTCCGGTCGTCCTAATTAATATATACACACATATATATATATATACATGTATCAAATATTAAAAGGCCGTATGTTATTGTGAATTTTACTAAAATCATTAACAAAGAGNTATAAACATCCTTTCCCTTACCTAAAAGACTAGATTGAGGTATAAAAGCAATTAGCCCTACAACTCTTCATAAATTTTTAATAATTTATGTAAATTTGGTTAACAAATAACGATAAAACTGCTTTATAAAAATTTTAAAAAATTTCAGATAATAAGTTCAACGTTCAGATTTTAAAGTCTTGGAAAATCATAAATAATTTATTAATCGATTGAAATTTTGTTTTCAAAGGATTAAAAAAAAAAAAAAAAAAAACTCTGTTTTCTTTGCCCAGAAAGCAGATACAAAAATTCTCCTCCTGGCTGCTTAGCAACAGAGACGCACTAAGTTTCGCCGTTTTGTCATTCATTCAGTTTCTCTATGGTTGTTTTCAATTATTTCACTTTCTTTGCTGAGGTAATTTGTCCTTTTTCTAAACTTCGCCATATATATAAATCGTTATTGCTATCCAATTTTTTTGAAATTTTGTCTATCATTCCTATTTCAAGGGTCAGGATACCAAATATGTAAAAAAATAAAATGTTTATTCAGAGAAAGTACGTTTTTGTGTCTGATTTCGTAACTTAATTAATAGTTAGCATTAATTAATCAGCATATTTGAGGTCGCCCCCAGAAACCATTAAGATTCAGTGTAATATCATTTTTTTTTTTTTTTTTTTTTTTTTTTTTTTTTTTTTTTTTTTTTTACNCAGCGAATTGAAAATTTCTTGCACTCAATTCGAAAATTCGTTTGTCCAAAACTAATTCCATGCAAAATATAACTTTTAGTAAAAAATTATTATTTTTTATTATATCATTTAATGATAGTCTAAAAAAGTTTGAATTGTAAGTTAAAAAACTTCAAAAAGATGAAGGTAAAATTTGAACGAAATCAATCGAACAGTTCCTAAATATTTAATAAGCGAATTTTATATGTGTGTGCAAAATTGTTTTAATTCGTTAAAAAAGTTCGCGAGACATGGTGAAATACGCAAAAAGGGGCCCAAACTTTGGTTCGCTCTCCTGACCAAACTACCTGGACCACATTTCCCTGTGTGCGACTACCCCCTATATTTTGGGGATTAGATATCCGAATCCGTCCAAAAAAGATATGTTTTTCTGAGAAAGTACGTTTTTTTATTGTTTAATTTCATAACTTAAAATATCGCTGGACTAATTAACATATTTGAGATCATCCCTTTAAACATTTAAGATTGAGTACTAGAACGTAAAGATCCAATCTTTCGATCAAAAATTAACGAATTAATAACGAATAATACGAGGACCAATACCTCACACTCTCGGTCCCTACGCAGACTGATCCAAGTGATCACCAACCAGCACACTGACCACAACCAGTGATGTTTGACTTCGGTGATCTGCTGGGAGCCGTGTCTTAACAATCAGTTCACTGCGGGACTTTCAAAAAACGAAAAATATCGTAGTACATTCCTATGGATGGTTTTTTCAGTAGAAATGTAAACAATAACAATCTCGAGCTCGGCACCTACTCTAGTTCCGGTTAAAAAGTTTGCAGATGCTTATTACATGTTATTCTGATATGCGACGTTTTCAAACGGATAATTTTGTTTTCAGTAAAAGAAATAAATTAGATAATTTCTGAGCTCAAATCTGCCGTATTTCATAAGATATTAATGTTATTATGTAATTCTGGGGAGTTTGGAGTGAAAAATTTGTTTCAGTTATTTTGTTATTAATTATTAAAAAAGGTGACATGGTTGCTAGATTTTGAATAACTCGCTTTTTTGGCAGTGTTAATTTGGCCTCTTTCCATAAGTTTATTACTGTTTGTTCTTGTTGCAAGCTGTGCACCATCAAACCCACTTCCACACTGCTGTGCCACTTCTCTAGGAGGCTTTGGCACCATCTTACGTAAGTGTTAACACTTTTAGCATTGTAAACACAGGTATTGTTAGCATTGTAAGCACAAGTAATAAGTAATCAAATACATCGTTCGCAAGAATCTCAAAACACAACGATGCGAAATGGATTTAAAATACCACGGAAACAGTAACCCGGAAATTTAGGCGGTACCGAGCTTGCAGCGTTCCCTAGTGTAGAAAACACCATCCATACAACTGAAAAGAGGAGGAGCAGAAAGGGGGAGGGGCCAAAGACATGGAACCGGTTTTCTCCTCAGATGGCGTATTCGAGCGTTGCGTTCGCCTATAAAAATATTTTTTTGAAGATAAACCGCAAAAATAGGGTAAACCTAAAACCTTGCCACCGGAAAAGAGCATTCCCTATGTCAGGTTTCAAGAGCTGATAATTCAAGAGCTGTAAGCAAATATTAAATATCGTTGAATTCCGCAAACGTGAGCTGGTCCAAAATATTTTGATCTTCAAACAGCATGTTATTAAAGTTTGGTAGTGTATAGCNTCATCCTGTTTCCTGAGGATTCACAGGCATCCTCACGCTATACACTACCTTAAAGTTTCCTGTAAATTGCTTATGAAGTTTTCAAACATTTTGAATTCATATTTTAAGCTTGTATGACCGAATAAAGAATAAGCAAGTGTTGGAATTTGTTCGACTAGTTGAAACTATGTTTCGGTCTACTAATAGGCAGTCTGAAAATTACTTTGAAATATCTAGTCTAAGTGACCAGTCAAATTTACCTGAGGGTGCCTGGAAAGTTAGTTATTAGAAATTAATTTACAGATTATATTTTTGTTGTGCTTTTTTCCTACTTGAATGTTCTCAAGTGTGATAGATATTTGATTAAAAAGTTGTATATTTTCAGCTGTTTTTTGTTACATAAATCCGCTGGTTAAGAGAGACCCGAATTGAGTGGAATGTAATGTTATTTTCTTTCTGATAATAAAATCCGTTATTGGTAGAAAATAAATGGGAACATTGTAAAATTTATTTATTTCCACATTTTTTCAGGGGGCTCAGCTTATTTAATACAGTTGAACCTCGATATCCCCAATTTTAAGGGAGAGCGAAAAAATTTCTAATATCCAAAATTTGAGTCATCAAAAATCAGATGCCATCAGGTATGGAATAAAGGAAAATTATTATTTTTTTCATTTGTTATGTATGGATCATTCTCTACATAAACAAATGATCATTTAACACTCGTGCTGTAACATGTAAAGGAATGAAGTTCTACTATCAAAGCTGTCATAATAAATGAGATAATGCATCAGCATAGGGCATTTTCATACCAGGGCAATGTTTCACAGTTTTGTTAAATTTCTGTAGAGACAATTGATTTGTTAGATTTCTGTAGAAAACGGCAATCGTTTTTACATACTTAATGAAACACTTGTGGATCCGTGTGTGCGTATACAGAGCTGGATTCAGTGGGAAGGATTTTCACCCTCTCATGTGCTGTATTTTGCTAGAGATTCTCAATTTCAATTTTCGCCCTTTAAAATTAAGCCAAAAAATCTCCCTCATTTTCGTTCTATACTGGCGCCAACTAAGCATTGTGAAATCTTTTTATTTCTCTTGTTAACTTTATCATTGGTGAAACGCCATCTTCTTCATCACTGGCAAGCTAATGACCTTCTCACAATATTCTATTTATAGATCAGTAACATAATCTTTGAACTTGACTTGAGGATCATTCACAAATTATGTATTTTCATGTGGGTCCCCAGAGCAGTCAAGAATCCTACATTTTTAATGTACTTATTTACTTTTTATTAATTATTGTATTATTATTTATAAAATTTTCAGTGCTCAAGTTGTTTTTATGACATAACTCAATGATAGAGGCAAAATTAAAAAAAAACATGGAGAGGCTTTTACTATTTTAAATGCTGCAAAAAATTTTATGTTTAGCTATGTTTACAAATTCAGATTTGTCATTCCAAAAAACTAGTCATTAAGGATTTTCAAAAGAATTAAAATTGAAAAAAAATCAAATTGCCTTTGATTTGTTAAATATTTTGAGTGTAGGAATTATAGAATACTTTACTTCTGACTAAAATGAAAATTGTTGTTCTCTTTCCTATTATGTTAGTTTTTATTGAATTTATGCACACAAAACTTTGAATATTCTAATTAAACTTTTAACTCATTAATATAAATCAGATATTACTTTTCAGTTTGTTTTTATTCCATTTTGGTAAAAATGTTTTTTATATTGATATAATTTATTTAAGGTCAGACCTTGCGAATGGTATTTAGAAGAATATAAAGATTGTAAAAGTGAGTAAAATTTATATTCCAGTTTACTTTATTTTTTAACATTAAATTTTATTTTTATAGATATTATGAATTTTCTATACGTTTTTCTCTAATTCAAAATCATAAATATTTGACATGCTTTTCTAGTGCTGTAGTTGGAAAAAATCTTAGGGTTAACTCATCTGTTTGTAGGGTATAAGCAAGTCATGGTTGACTGTTTTTTATTGAGTCAAAAAACGACCAGTTTAAATTACTTAACTACAATTTTAATTTTAAATAAAGCAGATACTTGTTAACAAAGAGGTTTGCTGCTAATTTGCGTTATTTTTTTCTTAGGGTATATTCATAATGAAAGCTATTGATAAAATAATTGTAAAATGAAGTTAACTGTATAAATTTTTACTAAATGTTAGGTGAATGCAAAATTCTTCATTAGCTCTTGAAAAATGGTATGCACCACTTATTTCTTAAACACATTGCCTTGATAGCTAGAAAATATATACAGTCGAACCCCGCTATAGTGAACCTGGGATATAGTGAACACTCGGATGTAGTTGACTTTTTTAGCGGTCCCGTCCGTATTCCTATTTAAATAATGTTATTTTTAACGCTTATAGTGAACAGCTTAGAACTTGGAAACTCGGTTATAGTGGACTCAAATTTCATTTCTTTAAATATCTTTTTCAGTCCTCCATCTTTAAACTTGTAGGTGTTGGGACTGAAAATGAATGCATTCCTATAAAATGTGTCATATTACTCTCCTTTATGCTTATCACTTTTAACTATACTGTAATAAATGTCAAACAGATCATTTATCTTATACTCCCCCCTCCCTGACAAGCCTCGCTTT
>NC_092215.1:12821861-12830421 GCF_043381705.1 Parasteatoda tepidariorum | reverse complement strand
CTGAATTCGATTCTTAACGAAAAACATGGTTTCATCGAAAAAACTGCGTGGAGCTGAAAGAGAAAACGTAGAAGATGCTTTGTTAAGATGGTTCGAAATCTTGTTCAAAATGTAAAAATCTTGCATTCTTTGCACATTGTAGATAAGAAAATTGATGAACTCAATTTAAAATCAAATTGTGTTCAATCAAAAATCACAAATTTTTTTCATAAAAAGTGAAAATAAAACTAATATTTAGCGACGTAATTACTTTTTTCATCAATTTTTGCTTTATATCTGTTAATTAGTTAATAATTTTGTAAATAACTTATGCAAAATTGCAAAGCCAATTTTCAATCATTCAACTGTCTTATGCAAAAAATTTGGATATAGTGAACCATCGGTTATAGTGGACACATTACTGAGTCTGCAGACGGTTCACTATAGCGGGGTTCGACTGTATATGCATAATACAAAAAAAAAGTACGATACAGATTTGTTTTGTTAGAGTTTAACAGTAAGAGAAGTTCACATTTGTAATAACACATTACTTTAAAAGTGTCTTCATTCAAATAAAAAGTGGGTGAAGTCTATGAGCCACTCTTTTTTTATTGCTTGAACAAAATGGACAATTACAGCATCTCTTAAATATTTTTATTTTTAATCCTAACTTACTGGAAATTCTCTCCAGAATCCGAAAGTCTTGTTTTTTTCATCAAATGTTTATTTATTGTTCATCAAATGTTTATTAAAAATTAAGCATTGGAATTGCTCAAAAAGGCCTCTGTAAGTGATGCAATCAAAAAGGATCCCTGATTGGTTATGTCATCACATGTGCTGAATGGAAACATGCCTTCTTTATCTGCTAAGGGTGTTTTAATGCTCTTATAGTTTTGGTATCACTTATATCGTATGAACATCTTTTATATATTATTAGCCTGCCCGGATTAGTAAAAATTTTGTGAATTAAATTTACAGTTTAGAGAGTGTGTGCAAAATGGAGAAATGATTTTAAAACTTCAAATTGTTTATTTATCACTAAAATAGATGAAGAAATGGTTATGCAGCTCTTCACAGAGAATCAACAGAGAACTCTTCTTTGCTGAAATCAGTAGTGTTAAAATTCACAAATATTATTTTATTTCACTTATTTTTAAGTTAAATTAATGATCAATTACAGCCTAATTACTTAATTAAAATCAGTCGCAGATTGGTTAGAAGTAGCATTTAGGTATAGATTGGATGATTTTATTATAAATCAGTGTTTACATAAATCTAGTCCATTAAAATAATTCTATTCATCATTGTTACAATTTATGTGATAAATTTCAAAATATCAGGTAATGTAATTTAATTTTGCCCTTTTTTAAAAAGTAGAATTGAAGAAATATTTACTAATGCAGTATATTTCACCTTTTTTTTTTACTATTTATTAAATATTTAAATACACATTTATTCTCATACCTATTCTCAATATTATTCTTTGAATAAATAAGAATTTTGTGGTAGTTAGAAATTATTTTTAAATTTATAATTTTTAATTTCTTTTTCTGTTACATAGTATTTACAAAATATGGTTATACAGTGCAACCTCGAAAATCCGGACTGCTGGGGGGTTTGGAAGGTCCGGATTTTAGATACCTTACTTGAATTGATAGAATTATCGAAGTTTCGAATTCGCCAGGCTGATTTCGCAATTAATCACGCATGTGTAGACCTCCGACATCAATTTAACATAAATATACTCTTTAAATAATAAATAAAAGACATTAAAAATCAAACTTTCGTCATTTTCCCCGCAATCGATCGTTTAGATAACATAATATTAGCAATTAAAACTAAAAATATAGACTTAAAACGTGAGCTGAATTTCAACTTATAACCGAAACAGATGCTTCTAGACTAGACTGTACCAGCTGATACTAATCCTTTTTTTGTTGGGGGATGAAAGAACTTGTCCTCGCCTCCTAAGCTTCAAGGTTAAGAAAGAACCAGTTTTCTTTCATCACAAGGGGGAAAAACAAGGAGATGGAAGAATTCCTCCTTCTGAGGGGATTCCCCTTCAGGAGGAGGGGGATTCCCCTTTATATTCCTTGTTATCTATACAGAGCTGATAAGAATGATTGGAATTTCCTTATCAGCTATGAGCTTTCATTAATTCACCACCTCTACCTCTTCATCTACTGCTTCATTGTTGGAGAAGAGTTGTGGTTTTTCATTAAAATTTTTATTTTAAGCAATTTTTTTTAAAATTTTTTCTTTTGAAATTTTTTTCTGAGGAACTGGACGTATGAGTCCGGATTTTAGAGATTTCCGGATTTCAGAAGTCCGGATTTTCGAGGTCGTACTGTAGTTAATTTTTCTTCTTATTTCTGTAAACTATTTGTCAGTGCTTGCAAAGAATTCTCAAATAATAAAATGAATGCATTATACATTTCTGATTAAATTTTTTTTTTATTAAAATAGGTAAAAAAATCTCAGGTTAAGCATTTTGTATCGCCGAAAACGAATCAACACTTTTATGAATCTAGTCAATTAAAAATATATCTGTTCATCATCACTACATTCTATGTGCTTATACTTAAATGTTCACTTAATGTAATTTAATTTAGTCACATAATTTCAACAAATAGCATTAAACTGAACTTTTTTGTTTTACTAAAGCTAAAGAATTAAAAAATAATTATGCAAAATTAAAAGAAATTTCAACGCTCATATTTTAATTATTTATTGAATAATTAAAGTGACATAAATGTTGATGTCTTTTCTCAACATTTTTATTCTTTGAGTAAATAGGCATTTCGCTGTGGCGAAAAATTATTTTTATATGTATTTATAAAATTTAATTCCTGTTTTTGTAATGTGGAACTAAAATACGCATGTTTGATTTCAATACGCTTAAAACATAGATTAAAGCAATTAAAATAAAGTTAATAAAATTTACTGTAATATATAATTTTTTTTTCTTATAAGTTTTACTGGAATCACAAGTATTTTTAAAAGACTACTGATATGCTGAGGATAATTCCCTGCATTGAATTCAAGCTAGAATAAGTAAATAAAATAGATAACTTAAGCTTTTCTTCATTTTCAAAATCTTTTCTAGAAAGAAAATTTGTTCTAACTCAATACTGATAAATGCACCTCAAATATTTACTTTCATTACTTTACTTTCTAGCTACATTAAAATTTTTTAGGCACTATAAGCATTTCCAAACTTATTACTTTTTTTTTAACTGGACTATTCTTCTGTTCTCATTGTGTCTTTTTGCTAATGAGTCCCACACTTGCACCAATCAGATTTAAAAGCTTTCTAGCACTTTTGATCATGATTAGTACAATCAGCACCACACTTCTTGACAGAAGTGGGAAAGTGTTTTCCCAGAACAGAGCAATAAAATTTTTTTTCACTTTGTAAAAAAAGTAATGGAAACGAATGGAAAAAAATTGGTTTGAAATTTGTTCATATATTTAAAAATTTTTTTTTATTACAACAAACCTAATATTTCCGGAAATATCATTCCCCTAAGTTTCACCCTCAACTACAGCACTGTTCTTTCCATGTTATTTATTATAAGACAATAATAAATTTCAGTTCAAAGGTGCTTTTGTGCAATATTTTTATTTTTTTTGGTTAGGTAAATGAAGTATGTTATTTGGTCAGTTGTGAAGTATATTATTCTGTCAGCTTTTTAGTCTGAAGCCTGTATAAATGTACATTTTAGATCAAAAAGGTCATCTAATTGTTGCCAGGAAATAGGGTTATTTATAGCACAATTTTTAGGCAAAATCTGCCAACTATTTTTTTCCATTGGAAATCTACTATGAACGAGCTTCATAACATATATATGAAGTTGCAATTGGCTCCTTTAGAGCTACTAGCCTCTTTGTTTAATTTTAACCACTTAGTATAGTGGGAAATTTTTAAAGAGTTGATAAGTTGTAATTGTAATGAGTTAATGGAAANTATTCCGGATAACTGATTTTTCCGGTTTTCTGAATCGCTACAAAAAGCCGCTTTTTTTAATGTTAAACCCAACTAAAAAAAAATTTTTTTTTTTTTTGGAAATAATCTTAAAAAGAAGAAAAAACGATGGAGTAATACACTAATGATTATTTCCAAAATGATGGTAAGGTAAACATCTTTCAAAAAAGAACGAACAATCCTAAAATCTTATAAGGAAAAAAAATTTTTTTTTTTTTAAATGGCGGGAAAATTTATCGAATTTCGTTCCGGTTTTTTGGTTTTCCGGTTTTCTGATTTCCGGATAACGGGTTCTGTACTGTATTTCTTTTCTATTCTAATGTTAATACTGTTATAATAGAGTTTCCGAAAACTAATAAAGCAAACTTGTTTTTTGAGGAAAAAAAAGTTTTTACCGTATGTTGCTCTTATCATACAAAAATGCCAAATATATAAAAATCTTAATTTTGAATTTTTTGTGAATTGCCTTGATTTTTCTATTGCACAGCAGATTGACCTTCATAAAATATTGCCTTATGCATTTTTTAAGAAAAAATAGGTAAGCAGTTTTCAGTCTCTACTTATCTAGTTGTACTATTGTTGATTGAAATATTTTCGATTTTTTTTTTCATAATAAAATTCGTTTTTTCCTGGTAGATTGCTTTTTAGTGGACTGAAATCTTTTTTGTTGCTGTACATCTTATTAGATGTCATTTTATTTATGAAATTTATGAAAGTATTTGTTCAAGTAGTGTTATAAATGATTTACTGAATTTTTTAGAAGTTTTATAAATTACTTTATTTTTGCTTGCTGCAGGTCTAAAGGCTCAATTTCATCAGTATTTTATTTTTGGGGAACGGACAGATTGTTCGCAGTGGCAAATAGATTACAAAAACTGTCTACAGTTTCGGAAAAATGAAGACACAAAATTTTTGGTAAGTTTTTTTTTTTAATGGGATTTATTACACCTATATATATATAATGCTTGTCTGTAAAGGGAGGAGCAACATCTTGAACTGATGGGTGAAATAGTATACTTTTGAAATGGATTTCAGAAATCTGAACTTTTTATGAGTTTTAATTTCAGTTTTGCATTTTTTCTAACTTTTTTATTGGAGTTATTTAATATTCCATTCATAATTTTTTTTTAAATAAAGTAAAACTACTTGTTATGAATGGAAATTTTTTTTAAATAAAAATATGCAATCCCTTTCCATAATAAGATTAGTTAAGTAATAAAACTGTGTGGACAAAATTATGAGGCAAAATTTAAAAATTAATAAATAAATGAATAAATAGAAATAATTTTCTTAATAAATTATTGATACAGTGAAACCTCACAGAAGCGACTACTCTCTCTTCTAGAATAAAATGGGTGTTAATGGAGGTTGGCTGTTCCCAGGGGTTACCTTCATTGACTTCAAAATGATATTGAAGGTACATGATTTTTAGCAAACAATTTTAAATTTAATCACTGGCATTTTTTTGGTACGGAAATGTCACTTGTGCCGGTGTCGTGAAAAGAGGATTGATGAATAAAATTTATCGCCAATAAAAATGATCTTAACTGATATAATTACGCGTAATAAGAAACTTACGAATTATGAATGATAAAACTATTTCAAATAAATAAACAATTATGTTTTTTATTCAAGTTTAAATTTAATTTTATATCATAAAAATTAGTTAGCTTTAAAAATGAGAAGAGGTTTGTTTGTTTGAGATGCTTAGTTTTTTCTAAAATTGCGTTTTTCCTAATTTAGCTTTCAACTCTATAAATAAATCATTGATAGCATTGTCTTTAGAATTGTCAGTCTATTGTCTATTGCCAATCTCATGCCAATAAGGACTGATCAGTGTCAATAAGGACTGATATGTTCGAATTATAGCTTTCCCTATCAGAAAAATAAATCCCTTTATCAGTGAAGTCTTTTACATCATATTTACTTATTTTAGATATTGTACACAAGTAGTTTCCTTATCTAATAAAAAAGTTTCATGCAAAAAATTACCTCTGATTTCTTGAAGTTCATATTTTAAGGCAAAAAGTTTTATTTCTGCTGTTTAAATATTGCTAAATAAACTGTGCACTAGAAATTCAGAATGATCAATTTTTAGCTTTCTAACTATTCTGTGACATCACAAATAATATAAGATTTTTGCAAAGCTAAGTCACATAAACAACAAACTTTTGTTTTCAAAGGGTTATTTAAATTTTTCTCTTATTTGAATTTTTTGTTTTAAAACATTTGCAGTGCCAGGTAATCTATTACTGATGACCCTAATAGTCTCAATTTCTTAACCATGTCCTCCTCCACCAATGAAGATCAATAATTTTTTTAATGTGTAGTTTACATCATAGTGATTAATAATATCTATATTGTCTTTGTCAGTTTCATAGTTTATTCTTGAAAACAACACCAAAAAAATTTTTTTTTGACGTGGGGACATCTCAAGTAGTTTAAGTGAGAAATCAACTGAAACAATTACAGAGAATGTGCAATTTGAATGGATTTGTGATGAAAAAAAGGAAAAACTAAAATTTAATCCCCCATCAAAGAAAAAAAAAGGAAAGGAAAAACTTAATTAGAATACAATTAATTTACATTTGATTAGCAGTTATGGGTCAGTAATCCGAGGGACCACTGGTTGTTATTTCATGTTGGTCTAAGATGGGTTTTAGTGGTATCGAGCCAACATCTTACAATTAATTTTGAACACTGACTGTGCTTTTTGCATCAAGGTAAAACTATCATAAACTACTGAGATTATTTTGTTTTAAGTAATTTTCATACATTTCAATGTATAGTTCAGTGTATTATTTCAATATGTTTCTTATATTAATCATTATAAATAATTTTAGGAACCTATAATCGAAAGTGAAAAAGAAAGAGCAAAACTCAGGGAAGATGCTGTTAAGTTAAATGATGTATGGGAATATCGAGATAGAGAGAGTCCTCCAGATAATTGGAATTCACCAATGCCAGACTGGATGTTGAAAAATAAAGAAAATTCATTATTAATAGAAACACAAAATAAATTAAATGAAGGCTTGGTTCCTGCTACTATATTTACAGGATTTAGTTGTACAATCATGTAATTTTTATTAGTTTATTTGTATTGTATTATATTAAAGTCATTGGAGCTTTTTATCATTTCTTAGTGATTAGAGCTTTTTCTGAATTATAATACAGGTTTTGCACTTTAAATTAAATATTTCATAAGTCCAAACAATATTCATTTGAAAAAGTTATAAATCAAATTTGAATTGCAAAAATCGAATTAGTTTGCAAAAGAATGACTTTTTGCTCAACGTTTCTTCAGAATTCAAACCTCGTGTCTAAATCAGGAATTGCAAAACTATAACATACTACATGTCAAAAGTGGTAAACAACAGGATTCAGCATGCAGCTATTGAAATTTTTACTGAAAGTAATATATATACCGGGTGATTATAAAATAACTTTGCCTACACCTCTCTGGAGAGAAAATCGTTTTGAGTGAACTGAATAAAATTTTGTACATAGGAATTGTGATCTATTGCATTCAAGAATGATGATTAAAATGATTGCATAGCCCTCACTGTTATAGTTACAGTGACAAATCTTTTGAAATTTTCAAATGGCGACACACTTTTTATTTTATCAAAACAATCCTTGCATTAAAAAACCAAAAATATAGTTACAACGATAAAACGAAATTGTATCTCTAGATTTTTACAATATGTTGATTTTTCATGACCACTAACAAGAAAAAAGTGTGACTTTTAAAATTAGGGAAAAATATGGGCATGTGAAGACAAACATACTAATAATTTTTTAATGCTTTCTTTGTAATTTTTCTCTGTTTTTAAAGGTTTTTAACACACTCTCTTCTCATTAGTGTTCATGAAAAATGTTGATAGTTGGCAAAAGCATATTGTCCCAATTTCTTGTGCTAAAACTTTTGTCTCTACTGCTGTAGCCGTGAGAGCTATATAATCATTTTTGACAGTATTCTTGAGTTCATAATGTCTCTGTACTAAATTTTATTTCTTTCACTCAAATGGTATGATTTCTAGAGAGCCATATGTTGTTACTTGATACTAGCCTTGTATTTATATACGCACACAAAACTGTGATGCAAAAAAGGTCTTGTTAGCTTGTAGACAATGTTAGCAGGTCAAGTTATGATTTAAATTTTTTTTATTTATTATCTCACCTGCTTCATTTTACTTTTAAAACAATGTGGGCAATTTGAGATAAATTTTTAATATTTAAAGGATTGATTCGAACCTCACAAAATCAAACTGCAAATCAGACCTTCAAAGTATGAAGCTAGAAGGCAGCTCTTACTGAATTGTGAACTGTCTCGGTAGACAAATAAACTGGTTTTCAATCTTTTTTGTGGTCTGAATAGTCTTGAGATTGAGTGGTTAAAATTTGGATTCTCTTCACTTTATTGATTTCATATTTATTTGTCGCCTCTGATGTATATATGTTTTAAATTTACCTTTTAACTACAGTGTAACGTCCCATATCCGGACGTCCCTTTTCCGGAAGGGTCAATTTCCCGGACACTTTTTAACAATCAAAATAAACAAACATTTCTTCATCTTCCCCACTCTCTTACTTTAG
>NC_092215.1:12801035-12821786 GCF_043381705.1 Parasteatoda tepidariorum | reverse complement strand
TATATATATAAAAGTAAATTGCTGTAATGAAGTCAAAAATATTTTAAATGTTAAAAATGTAAAATGCAGCTCCATAAAATTTTATCGTTCCTGGTAGTTTTTTTTTTTTTTGTAATAAAGTTTACTTAACTTTAATTTTTAGAAATAGTTTAGGTTCAACTAAATAATAAAAACTTTTAGTAATACAAAATATCGTGAAAAAACAATCTTACATGTTATAAATGATTGCAAAATAATTAATCAATAATTTAAGATACCAAGAAGAATGAGACACAACTAAGAATCTGTATGCAAACTTAAACTTTTAACTCTGTCTAATGTTTAGTTGTTGAAACGACATTGATAGCCCAAAGCTGTAGCTTTAATGTGACTTTAACAACATAGCAAATCAAATAGCATCAAAATGCATGATATCGTATGAAAATATGTCTTGACTCGTATTGGGAAACTTAACCTTTTGGAACCTTGGAAACTTAACCTTTGAACATTGGGTAACTTAACCTTTTAGCTCTAATGAATGAAAATGTGTGTAGATGTAAGTTTTAATGGATCTTATTTCACCTGGGATGTTAAGAAGATTGGATTATGTCTGAAGAAACATTATCATTATGGAAATCAAGTTATTTTACTTTTTAAAGTAGATATTTTATTAAAAATGCATTTACAATATTTAGAGTGAGGAAAGGAAGTGGATTGATGGTTTTTTGAATTATGACCCACACAACAGGAGAAGCTTCAATACATACAAAATATTGCAAACATTAGTACTAAAATTATTTCCCATGGGGATACCATTAATTTGTTTAAAAAGACAGTTGTTTAGAATAATATGGTTTTTTAGGTTAATATGAACTGGAAATTTCCTGTTCTCTGCCTTAATATTATCATTACGATTAAATAAGCTATGAATTTGAAGAAGGTTGTTCAGTTAATAAACTTTTCTCCCATGGATGGCGTGAATTTCAGTTTCAATAAAATTTGTTACTTTTAATAACATTAAAAAGATTTAGTTAGAAATTGACTGCCGTTGGAATAGAACACAAATCGATATTGTTCCTAAATGTATGAATCAAATTAAAATAGTAAAATTCATAGTCCCATTTCCTCTGAGGTATTTAGAATTCATATTATTTTCAGATAAATAATATTCTTTTTTTTTTTAGCAGCGAGAAATCATAGGTAAGCTTATTTTGATAACATTTAGAAAACTTACCCATCGAAACATTCTGGGGCCACCAGTGAGGAATTCTGTTTTTAAATAAATTCAAAATCTAATATTTATATGATTTAATGAAGATAAAAAATCGAAATTATTATCATTTGAAATTGAAAATCTTATATTTATATTTAATGACTTGCTGCTATGAATAGATAATTAATAACTTTATTTATAATAAATAGAGCTTGAATCAAAATTTATGTTTAGTTTGTGTGATATATATTTTTTAAAAATTTATGTCACTTTAATTTCATTTCGAAACATAATTTTTAGTTACTAATTCTAATTCAAATCATATAATTGTGGTGATGGTTATCACAACTTCCTGCTTTCCAAATCCGAAGTGAAACTCTCGAAGGGGTCTCCCATAAATCGAAGATGCCGAAAGGAAAAAAAATTCTACAATTGCAATTATGATCAAAATCTATGTTTCCATTTGCTATTAGGCTAACCGTGAGATATTTTCGTGATTTTCCTCTCCGTGTAACACAAGTGGTGATTAAATTCATCAAAAGTCCTCCACAAAGGCAAATTTCTCCCAATACTTGATCCAGGAGTTCCTTTCTTTATATTCTAGATTAGGTTTAAAATTGCAAGGCTAAGGAGTTGGACATAAGTAATCGTTAACTCAAAATTGGGTCAGTTCTTCAACAACAATTGTAAAATATATTAATTTTATTACAATTTTGTCTATTTGAATAAATAAAACAAACAACTCAAGAGCACAAACCAAGTTATAATCAATTTTTACCCCATTTTTTAAAAACTGCTTTTTGTTTTTTTTCCTGACTGAAGCTGAATCCTAAATTAACAAATTTAACCACAATATTTAACATAAAAATTTATCAAAATGCTAGAAACTTCTCTTTTTCCTTCCAATTTCATTAGTCATGCTTAGATTAGATTTTTTTAAATCTTTATTATAAAAACAAATTTTTCTTTATCCCTAAACAATGAAAGCGGAGCAAGTTTTGATAGTTTTGGAAATGGTAGAGCGGCACTGACTATGATGGAGCAGCAGTTAAGGACTCTGAATGAGAAATTGGATTTCCTTCTTAAGGAGAATGAGGTAGAGTACAAACATTTGCTGAAAGAACTCAGCTTCACTTCTGTTGTTGAGCCACAGCCAGTTGATGGATCAGTTAAAATACGTAATTCAAACTTGGTGGCCTCAAAATAGAGGAAAAGGGGACAACGAAACCTGAAAATAAAAACGAGAAAGGTAAAGGAGCTACCCTTGAGAAGTTATCTGACAGTTATGATATTGCTAGTTCGGTAAGCAAAAGACAAAGAATAATTGAGAGAGATGTCCTATTATCATTAACGATAACATTCAGACTTGTAAGAACGTGACCACAATCCTATGTGATTTATATATCAATGGGTTCACTGGAAAAGTTTTTAGCGAAGAGATTAAGCTGTCAACTAGCTACTGAGGATGAGTATAGAAGTACTACTAGACACTTCAGCGAGCTGAACATTAAGTTCTATACTTTCAAACTGAAAATGGATCAACAACTTAGAGTGGTTTTAAAAATTATTGCTGCAAATATCGAAACGGATGAAGTGGAAAGTGTTCTGATAGCAAAGAACTTCACTTTACTAAAAGTGAAACAAATTAAGAGCTTACGAGATGAAGCATTGAAGAAGTTTCCACTCTTCATTGTTACCCTACCTAAAAGTGAGTGAAGCAAGGAGATCTTTGATCGCACTTACTGAACTGAAAAATTAAAGTGGAAAGGTACAGGGTAAGAACCAATAATGTAACTCAATGTTATAGAAGTCAAGGGTTCAACCATGTGTAGGTCTCCTGCAACTATGATGTAAAATGCTTAAAGCGTGGTGTGGGGCACTTTACGTATACTTATCAGAAGAACAAGAGCAGTTTTGTAAATTGGGGGGTATCCCGCAGTGGACTGATTGTTAAGACATGTTTCCCAGCAGATCACAGAAGTCAAGCATCACTGGCTGCGGTCAGTGTGCGGGTGGGTGACCACTTGGATCAGTCTGCGTAGGGACCGAGGGTGTGCGGTATTGGTCCTCGTTAAACTGTGCTACCGTAAAGTGCTCGACTTCGCGCACAGGTCGTCGGGCTACCGAAGCGGGGGTGCCATTCCCTCCGCAGAGGATCAAAATTGTGATGGCATGTCTTCGGATCATCCACCGCGATGTTTCCCAGACCATCGCCAATAGCCCATTGTGCAGCTCTACTACGACGTAAATTAACAACAACAACAGCAAATTGTGGGGTTGAGCACCCCTCAAATTTCAGAAGTTGCCCTAAATATCCGAAGTCTCAAATTAAAGGGCAAAAAGTAGCGAACACAAGGACCTTTTTTATAACATCCTGTGGGGGGAAAAAGCGCTTAATATCGACACAATGATTGCAGTTGATGATGCAAGCAGTGATGACAGAGCTAAAAGATCTTGTCAATTCAATATAAAATTGAACGTTTAAATGACCTGCTAAAAACTGTGCTATCAATAAACTATGATGAATAGAAAACCAATGAGAACCACCTACTTGAATTTGTTCAATTAGAACGCTAACGGCATAAGAAAGAAAACCAAAAAATTGAGAAACTTTGTTACGAATTACAATATTGATATGTTAATAATAACAAAGACGCATTTAAACAAGCAGACTAATTAAAAAATACCTAACTACACAACTTGTAGATGTGACAGGAGATATGGTAATCTAAGTCATAATGAATTAGACCACTCTAATAAATAAGGTAAGGAATAAATTTCAATCATATTAAACTATAATAAGTATATCATCAAAATTGTTGGCCTATACATCACACTAACACTTATCATCACTGAAATTCAATTAGAAAGACCATTTTTTAGTGGCTATGACACCATTGTAGCTAACAATTACAATTCAAAACATAGATCGAGGCTGCAGTAGATCGAATATTAATGACTTTAATCTGAAATCGTTGGTAAATAAATACTCTCTCACAGTGGTAGCGCCTTTAGAACCCACATACTACCCAACTATGAGAAATCAAATACCTGATATATTAGACTTTGAACAACTATGAAAATTCCTATTTCTGTTTGCAGAATAAATGATCTATCATTACCCTATGCACATCTCTGTTCTCATAATGACTCAAAATCCTAATATGATTTATAAAACAAACTGGATCTTATATGAAAATATTCTTAGTAGAAAATTAGATACCACAGACTGCATTGATAATGAGAATTTTCTATCACTAACACAAAAGGCGCATACGGAAGCAACCACGTTTAAAGAGTATAAAACAAAGTTCCCATCAGAAATCACCTACCTAATCAAACAAAGGAGCTGATGTAGGAAGAAATATCAAAAGACTTGTGATCCTCAATACAGAGAGGAATATTTAACCTGAACAAACAAATTCATAAGTAGTGCAGAAAATTTAAGAACAGGCAATGAAATGAGAAATTTCTGTGTAAAGGATAACTCAATATAGAAAATAGCAGGAGCTTTCCGCACGGACACACAGAAGAATAAGCCTTTAAGAACAGAAAATGGCTTCGTTTGCACTGAAAGAGCTGAGGTGTTCGCGAATTGTATGGAAGAACAATTCTCTTTGAATAAGCATTATAACCATTCTAATGATAGAATTGTAAATGGAAGCGTTGAAAATTTTCTCTTAGAAAATAATAATCCTCAATTAATAGAAACTACAAATGCAGAGGAAATAAAGGCAGTGATACTGAAATTTGAAAAGAAAAATCATTTGATAATATTAAAAATAAAATGATCATACTTCTTCCTATGAAATTTATGGTATATTTGACCAGGATTTATATAGCATGCATGTCGTTGAACTATTTTTTGATGTATGGAAAACAGCAAGCATCATACTCTTATCAGAAGCAACCAGCGATTTACTATCACCTTCCAGCTATAAGTTTGCTTTGCACTCTTGGAAGATTCTGGAAAGAATAGTCTATAATAGATTAAACCTTATCTCTCATGTTACCAGATGATTTAATGTTTAACAATATGGGTTTAAAGCCAAGCTGGACACCTCGAAACAACTACTGTACATAGTTGATTACATTGGCAAATGGTTACACATAAAGCGGAGTTCAGCTTTGTTAATGTTATCAGCTGATATCAGCAAGGCGTGAAACAGTATGGCAGAATGGTGTAATTTACAAATTGAAGGATCTAAAATTTCCACCGGGAATAATTTATATACAGCTATTTGGCAAATAGAAATTTTCAATGCAAATTCGACTGTCAGATGTATCAGAGCCGGTGTATCACAAGGTAGCATACTTGGTCCAATTCTATCTATCTTTCTTACACACGATTTTCCCATTGCTAGAGACTATTGCAATAAAATTGTTGCATTCTATACTGACGACACGGGAGTTATTCTAAAATCTAGTAACCCAAATTTGGTAATCGAGAAACTGCAATATAAAATTTATGATTACGAAGAATGGTGTTTAGATTGGAAATTTGAGATAAATACCCAAAGCCACAATAGTTGATTATACAGAAAAAGAGGAAACCAATCAGAGAACATAATGTAGTACTTTTTAGGAACAAAAGAAACAATTTCAGTGATTAATAACAAACTGACGGATCATGCGAAAAATAGTAAGGACAAAGTAACTGCTGCTACTGTTAAATTGCAAATACTGATGTACTATAGAAAACTGAAAGTGCTTTTTATTTCCAGATTGATCATGACCTCCCCGGCGTGTTGTAACATCTCTAAGTGTGAGCTTGAAAAACTCACAAGAAATATTATATAACATTAAATATTGTTCAATCTAACATCCAGGGAATTAATACAAAATAAAAAAAGTAAAATAAAAAACAGACTATGATTGACTTTTTCTTCAATATTTTTCTGAAAATTAATACTATTGTATATAGAACATTAATAACAGAGTAAAATCAAATAATAATAATTTTATCTGAAGAATGGAATAATATTCTGCTCCACAGGTTTTTTGACATCCAAATGGTAGAAAACTATGATTCTAGTTTTAAAGAGATTACAATTTTCAGAAGACAGATAGTAAAACTGTTCGACAAATAATAAAACTGACAGATAATAAAACTGTTAGTCACTCATTGTTCTGAATGAAGTAATATTTTGCTGCTCTTGAAAGATTTTGTCATTATCTTGCTGGATTTGCTTCGTTTTCAAGATAGCCCTTGTCATTAACATGACTGTAAAAAGGATATAAAAAATAAATAATAATTTTAATTATTTGTCGTAATAACTTTTATGTGTCCAAGTTTTTGACAGTAAACAAGCCTTTATTGCATGTCGAGAATATATCTGGTCATCCCTTTTATTACCCTCATGCTGTCTCAATGATGATCAATGGGATAAATTCATATGACTGGCAAATATTGATTAGAATAGTTTATCAAATAGGTAAGATGGCAGAAGAAGTGTTAATAAATGTAAATTTCCCCTTGAAGCTTAACTTCTATAAAACAAAAATACAAAAATGAAATAAAATACGAACTTTTGAGCTCTAATATAATATACTTAACTAATATCTGAAGTATTTTAGTTTCTTTTTCCAATTTTTTTTAATAATGTTTTTAGAACCTTTTGTTCTAAATTTTCCCAAATTTGCTAAATCACCCACATAGAAGAAATAGCTGAAACAAAAAAGGTTTAACATCACATAATGCACAATGAATACTTTTATTAGAGGGATTTCAAATTCCTTAAATAAATAAAACGGGAATTTTGAAATTTCTAACAAATACATTTCAATCTTCTCAGAAAGTTTCTAAATTTAGCATTTGAATAATAATAATAAAAAAAAGTTTAAAGATTTGAGTTTTCGAAAAGAGGATTTTTTTAAAGACTTGATGGATTTATAGATTCAAAATGTCTTCCTTTAGTATTAATGGAAAAGGTTTTAAGCTCCATATTATAATCTCTATGAATTTAATTAAACACTTTGGAAAACTTTTTGGTTTCGAAATTAAGTTTGAGATGTAAAAGTTTAATTTGTCATCAGAAAGATTTTACAAATTGGAAAATAGCTTAATTCAGAGTAATAAGTATTAAAATAAATTATTTGTAATTACAGAAACATGATAATTTTAGTTTATAAACATAGATGGCGATAGGTGAACTAGCACTGACGTTAAAAAAGTTATAGAATTTTTCTTCACAAATTTTGATTGCTTCACTTAAAATTTAGTGAAAGCAGAGATTAAATTTTTTTTTAACATTTTAACAATTGAGGAGCTTTTTCATTATCTGATTTTACACTGTAGCTAGATACTTCAGAACTCATATGCTCTTAAAGTATATTTATACTTAAAATAAATTGGAAGTAAGCGTAAATTAGCTTATAAAATCTTTGATAGTTATTTTGTTTATAAGAGACAGTTTGGGCTAAATTAGTATTATTTTTTGAATGTTTCTCGTAATTAATTATTCGGGAGTAAAAATTTATTTAAAAATTCGAAAAATGTTGGAAATATTTTCCCCCATTATAGATGGAATAAGAAATTTCTTTTTCTGAAAAAAGAAGTTCCTCTAGCAGCTTTCCATTAAAAGCAGTAATCCTAAAATTAGATTAAAAAAAGAGTTATCTTTATGTGATAAAAGAAGAGTGTCACTTTTTAAAAAAAAAAATTATAATATTATATATAGTTATAAATCAAAATATAAAAACTTTTTCAGCGATAACTTTTTTCTACCTCAGAATTTTTAAATGAAACATTAACATTAAACACGTTTATATGAATTTATATCTAATTGAAACAACGCTGTTGTTTACAAGCAACATGAAGTAAATATTTACAATATTTTTTTTTTAAAAACTGTGTTATAAAATGTTCAGTTTGCAACTTAAATAACTTTTGATTTTTTATGCTCGATTTTTCACGTACTAGGGCTCAATTTTAAGGAGTGACGACTTCAAATATGATAATTAGTTAGTGATGACGATTTAAGTTACGAAATTAGACACAAAAACGTTCTTTAAAGTACGTACCTTTTTTTCGACGTATTTGGATTACTGACCCTGAAAATATAGGAGGCAACCGTTATCTAGGATATTAGTTTGGTCAGGAGTGTGATTGAACGTTTGTCTCTTCATGTTAGTTTTACTTTTTGAGCATTTTGCAAAATCTCACGAACTTTTTAAGCAAATTGAACTTTTTTCACACAAATTGAACTTTTTTAAATTTATGACTTTTTTTAAATCACAGTTGAGCAATAAGTGGCGTTGCAGGCATGCGAGAACAGCAGTGAAATTAAATCTGTGACATCTCCAATCTGTATTTCGTCACGCAAACAGTTAGTGAGCGCTTGTGATTGATTTTGATGATGGTTTACACATGCTAGAGCAGCGCTGTTTGATTTTATGTTTTGCATTGGTATATATGTCATTTTCATATAGATTGTATTATTTTTTTCCACACCCCCACCTATTGGCGGGAAGTTTAACTAAATGTGCAAGTTAGTGTGATGAAATTTCTATTTACCCAAGCTGCAAATCATAAATTTTTATCGTGTTTCGTTCTTTTTTTTATTATTGATTTTGATCTATCAGACATTTTTGGTACACCCGTTAGGTCCTTTGTGCTCTCCTGTCTAATTTATTTGATTAATTTATACGTGAAATGAAAATTATATTTTTATGGTGGTTAAAGAAAATGATCTGTGCTTTGTTCATATTTTTATTGCCACGTTGTCTTTTATGATGGATCATATGTGAAATTTTTAAAGATTTGAAACAAATTATAAAAGTTTATCTTATTTGTTCACGGTCTATTCTTTACTCTTAGAAGTAAGAAATATCTTTGTGGGATGATGTTGAGCATTATTTTTTATTAGCAAATAAAAACTGTGAAAAAATGGGAGCTTCTTCGAAATTATTGCTGTTTTCATTATTATTTATTTTGTTTCTTTTAATTTTTTTCCGAAATAAAATATATAACTGGTTTCATTTTCATTTTGTTTTTGAAATTGATACTGTCGACAAAACTTTCTTAATCGCGTAAGAAATCTTCAAAGAAGCATTTTAGTGTACAAGTTTAATTCATTTTTTTTAGATCAAAAAATAAGTAATAAAAATCTAAGCAATTGATAATTCAGATCTAATGTGATTATTAAAAAAATAATCCTTCCTAATTTTTTTTTTGCTATTCTTAAATTAATTCAGTAAGAATACTTCGATTTATTGCATAGTAATTTTCCCTCGATATCAGAAATTGCTTTTCATGTGACTATATGCCTTTTGTTCCAAGTTTCCTCAAATAAAATCAAACTTACATTTCACAAATAAAATCTCATTAACCTTTTCATAAATAAAAATATTGCTAGTGAATATAGCTTTTTTGTTACTTCAATTGCGTAATTTAAATATACATATTTAAATCCCAGTCTGTCTCATTAAAATCCACTAACTTGTAAGAGTTTTAATTAAGGTCAGATTACGTATACTTTAAAAAAAATATTTAATATAGCCCAAAATAAAAATGCTCTCGATTAGATTTAAATACCTATTAATGCTTATTTTATTAGATTTATTTTTACCAAATTTTTTCTTTAACTAGAGCACTAGAAAGAATTTTTTTTTTTTTTTTTTTTTTACAGAAGCAAGCACATTTGCTTTCTCCTTTATTTCGTTATGCAGTGCATAAAATTAAAAACGGACCGCCTTGAACAACATTTGATCCAATGATTGGATGTTAACCTTTTAAGACTCAATCTTGAATGTTCAAGGGGGGTGACCTCAAATATACTAATTAATTAGTGCAGGCGATACTTTAAGGTACGAGATGAGATACAAAAATGTACTTTCTCTGAATAAATACTTTTTGACGGATTTCTAACCCTCAAAATATAGGAAGTAGCCGTATTCTGTGAAATATAGTCTCAATAGTTTGATTAAGAAAGTAGGACTTCTTACTGTTAGGACTTCTTAATGTTTATTTTACTTTTTGTTTATCTCACCATATCTCGAGAACTTTTTAAGCAAATTTAAAAACTTTCACAAACAATTATAAAATTTTGCACTACACTTCCCGAGAAATTGAAGTTCAAAAAAATTCGCATTTTTGAAATTTAATTTCTCAGGAACTATTCGACCGATTTCTCTCAAATTTTGTTACTTTGCATTTAAATTGAATTCTTTAAAATGATGTAAAAATTGTATTCCTTATGATACAAAATTTTTCCTACTATTATATAAAATAACATAAAATAATAAATATTCACGAAAAGTTACATTTTGCATGGAATTTTCTCTGCATAAACGGATTTTATAATTGCATGCAAAATTTTTCAATTCGCTTAAAAAGTTCTAGAGATATGATAAAATACTCAAAAAAGTAAAATTAACATGAATGGGTCCAAAACTTTGGAAGGATGTCTTTACCAAACTATTTAGACCATATTTCTCTGATACTCCCTATAATGTGAGGATCAGAAAACCTTATCCGCCAAAAAAAGGAATGTTTATTCAGAGAAAGTACGTCTGATTTAGTAACTTCGACTACATTTCGTAACTTAAAATATCGTCTTCACTAATTAGTTAGCATATTTGAACATCCGAATTTGAACATCCGATCACTAAGATCAAAAGCTATTTAGGTTGGTCCTTTTATTTATTATTTTTTTTTGCTAACTGTACATTTTGTTTTAAATATTTTTACTATATTTTTTTCCAAAATTTATATTAAAACCATTTCATTACTTTAAAAATTAGATTTTTTTAAAATAAAAATCAACTTTCCTTAATTATTTAAAAGAAGGTTAGAATAGCGTTTTTTATGCTGAAAAAACTGCTTTTTTCGAAATTTAAGTTATCAAAAAAAAAAAAAAACTTTTTCTTTTCTCGAGATTTTTGAAATATTTTTCAAACTTTCAATTGAGAGTTGCTTGAATGGAAAAAATTAAAAAAGTGTTCATTTTAAATAGATGTATTTTTACGAGAGCATGTATTTTAAAATTGTGTGTTTGCTTAAGTAATTGTTAAAGATTATAATGAAAAAGTTTACGAATATCTTTAGTTGAAATGTTTTAAATCGTTTCTAAAAAGTTTCTGGTTTTGAGCTGATATTTATCTATGTCAAAGAGTTGCAAATTAAGAAAAAAAAAATTCTTTTAAAATGAACTGATATTAAATAATTTTATTATTGAAAAATATTGAGAATTCGGCCTTTTCATAAATATTTTCTGAAACTTTCTTGTTCATTAATAATATTTAAAAAAAAAATAAAAATAAAAATGAAATCGAGATAATGAATGTACATTTTTGAATGCATAAGCATTAAAATAATGCTATTAAACTAGAAGAATGAAAGAGTTTTGATTTTATCAGAATATTTTTGAAAAATCATTTTCAGGATCACATTTTGATTTCTTACTTTAAAATATCGATTACTACAAGGAAACTGATTTTCTGTTGCAGAAATTGATAAGCACTCAAAGATTTAATTATCAATTTTTTACAGGTATTATTTACAGTTGAAAATAATTATCAATTATACAAGGAATATTTCCATTTAACGTTTCTATTAAAATGTCTTTAACATTTTAATTTATCTTCATATAGCTTTTAACTTTCTGAAAAAGCATTCGGTTTTAAAAACTTTCCCAATTAAACGAGTTCCCAAAAATTTTACTTCTATATAGGGCTTAGTTAAAAGAAAGAAGTTCGAAAAGGCGTTATAAGAATAAAAACTATTTTAAATTAGAATTTCTTTCGAGAAGTTCGATCAAAGATATCTATGGAAGATAATAATGAAAGAGGAAAAAATAAATTAATGGCGGAAGTTTAAAGAAAAGCTTTTAAATCCAGAGCTCATTATTTTTAGTTTCACCCCCTCCCCAAAAAAAAAATCATTTGAAAAAAAATTAATGCATTTTAATGCAAAGTTTTATTTTCTACAATTATCTTGATTTTTATATTTATGCTTTAAAAATTAAATGTATGAGGTCTCTCATGATTGATAGTTATTTCAGTTAATTTTCCGTATAAAAAATAATTACATACTTTTGATACTGTATGAAAAAATGATGATGATATTCAATTATTAAAAAAATTAATCGAAGTAAAAATAATGCATATATAACATATATATAATATATATATANCAAAGGTCGGATACTTTTTAGACAGGCCTCGTATATATATATATATATATGATCTCTTATGATCTCTATATGATCTATATATATATGATCATATATATATATATATATGATCTCTTAATTGTTTGCTACAAAATAAAAAAAAGTGTTTAGTAAGAAAATTGTAGTATTTTAAAATTAAACTTGAGTTTTGATTCATTTCCATTTTTTTATGGTAGAGAAGAAATGCAAATTTAACACAATTCACAGCTTTTACTAATTGCTTTATAACTTTCATACATACTTTGGTTTTACAAATAGAAGCACTAAAAATACTATTCACATTTGATTTTTGACAGGCAGTGATAAGCTACTGATTGTCAGACAGTGATAAGCTAAAAAACATCTTCAATTACAATGAATTTAAATTTTTTTACTAAAAAATCTGTATTTTTTGATAATAAACTTTACAAAAAAACTAAATTGTAGTTATTCCACTCAAAATAAATGCCCTAAAATTATTGATTTGATGATAGTGAATGGAATACCGTTTTAATTTTGGTTACTTAATGAAAAGTACCTTTTTAATGAATACTAATAGCAGCGGGTTTTATTCAAACGAAAGTTAACTTTTTATCAATAAAAGCAATGGAAAATCTTCTACTGCAATATATTTTGTTTTTAACAGTATATCTTAAGCTGAAAATATTTAAAATTGAAAAAAAAAAAAAACGTTAAATTTAATGTGCCACAGGCATTCAATGGCAGTTTTGTTATAATAAACATTTGAACAAAAAGTCAAAATTTTATCAATTCAAATAATTAAAACGTAAAAGAAAACTTTAATTAATCTCATTGGTTATAATAATTTTTATAAAACTGAAATTTTTCGAAGTACTTTGTAAAAATATCTTAGTGTATCCCAACAACTACTTTAGTATTCTTTGTATTCATTTTTAGTAACAGTAAAATTAATAATTACATTAAGATATGATACAGTAGTGATATTATAGAGTAAGATATGATGCAGTCAGTGAAGCTTATTTTTACGATACAATATAAACTAAGAAATATTTATTTAGGACACATCTATACATTAAATCTTCAAATAAAATTGACTTGTTCATCAAACATTCAGATAGTACTGAGAGAATATTACGATGAGATAGAACTAGACTTAACAAAACAAAAGCGAATAAAAATTGAATATTATAAAATTATTGAATACAATTTATGAGATCTTGATTTGCGAACATAATTATCTTATGTAACATACAAACACACTTACATTCTAACAATTCACTTCTGTTTCTGTGGAATAATCGGCAACGTGCGAGACGAAGCATTCCCCATTTCGTATATGATTTTAAACAATCTAAAGTTGTCATATGCTGATTTTAAAACACTCCAAAATTGACGTTTTCATGAAATACTATAATAAAAATAATTTTACAAATAGAATTATGAAAAAATTCATGAATTGAATACATGCATCTGAGATTGGTGTAAGCTTTCTCAATAATTGGTGTTTAAATATCCTTTAAAGTGCGTATGAAAGGTCAATTCGGTATAAAAAAGATATTCAAACACAGTTTTTGGAGATCACTGAATTCGGATAGGTATTACACCACAGTTTTTACAGTGTAGTTAATTTGCATTTAACTTATAATGGGAAATGTCTCATGCTACAATGTTAAATGTAATAAAATTTTTTCTAAATGTACGAATTTTTGAGAGTGTACGTTAAATTTTCACGCACGTAAAGCGTAAGCTAAGTTTTTAAAAGGTAAACTATGTTTTTTTTTCAATAGTAATATAGGAAATGTTATATTGTTTCCTTATTTAAATTCTCTTTCTTAGTTTATTATTCAAAATTAAACGAGTTCTTTTATTTTATCTTACCCAAAGATAATTTCTTACAACAGTCATTTTAATATTTATTTATTAGTTTTTATTATTTAATTTAATACTGGATTTGAGATTGTGAATTATTAACCATATTTTTTTATACCATATTTACCTATGTATTTTTCTATTGTAAAATTCAAAGTTTAACTTGTTTTTATTAAATAGAAGTCAA
The DNA here is from genome assembly GCF_043381705.1 of Parasteatoda tepidariorum. Taxonomy (NCBI): domain Eukaryota; kingdom Metazoa; phylum Arthropoda; class Arachnida; order Araneae; family Theridiidae; genus Parasteatoda; species Parasteatoda tepidariorum. Next base: position 12,807,403 of record NC_092215.1, on the reverse strand, counting down.
GGAAAATGAAAATTAAATTAAAAAAATATTAATTTGACGACACTGAAGAAAATATTTAAATGGAGCTATTATTGCCTAAATGTGGTAAATTACAAGGAATTTAACTTCATAAGCGTAGTTTAAATTTCACTTATGATTTTTCGCTAGTTTGACTGTATATAGTTGTCTATTTTTAATTATAAAATATGATTTTTCGCTTTAAGTCGTCAGCTAATTTATACTTAATTTAGTAAAAAGATTTGAATAAAATATTATATTTAGTAAATGTCAAGTTTCATAAACATATGTTTCTAATTAAACGCTGTTATGCAGCTTTAGCTAGTTATTAGTTGATTCATTTAATAATTGCAGCTATTTTAATTATACATATACGTATGCATAGATTTGGGATTATATATATATATATATATATAAAGTCTTTTGCCGAGTGGAAGGATTGAAACAGATCTTAGGCAGAAGGAGGGTACAAAATTTATTTATTAATTATTAGACAGAGAGCAGTCATAAAAAGTGGTCACGAAATGTTGTGTTCTTCATTATATGCTAGGGAAAATCTTGCAAAGTAAATCAGTAAAATGTTTCATTTTAGGGAAAGAGGGAAATCTTAGTCCTTGTAATTGGTTTATCAAATAGGTCGTGCGATTCCCATAAAGAGCAAAGGGGAAATATATCTTACTTTTAATTAATGCATGAGTGAGCCACAAATAGATTTAAGAACAGGATGGTAATTCAAAAGTGCGAGAAAGTGTTTCAATTAGAACAATAATTTAAGAAAAAGATATTCAGAAAAGAACTAACATAAAAGGATTAATTGAGGCTTCTTATGTTACATTCCCCCTCGCCGAAGAATTTTAACTAAAATTCAAAAATTTTAAAAATTATCTGTTTGCAAAATCTTCCCCCTGATAGAAGCACAATTAAAATGAAAAGAATAAATTTTGTAATTTTAACAATATATAAAAGTAATATATTTTATAAAATATATACATTTGTGCTCATGGTAAAAATTTAATGTAATTAAAAATCTGTAGTAGCTTTATCAGCAAATTTAAGATTTTCATTTTCTACAGTTTTAATGACTTAACATTTTTTTCAGTTCCAAGTCTTTTGTCTGAAAATCACAGCAAAGTTATTTCACCATAGTACTCCTCATAATAACACAATTTAAGTTAACTCTTTAATTAAGATGAGAAAAATTTATAAACATTTTTAAAAATGTGTAAGTTAAAATGTAAAACACGTAATACAAAACACAGTTTTACAGGAAAAATTTCAATCTGAAATTAGACTTGAGTATTGTTTACCTCGTTTGAAAACAAAATAAAATTAAAAATTACACAGTGGCTGTTATTCTGAAGTTCACGACTTCAGTATTGTCTTTATTTCACTTTATTTATTACTAACCTTTTATATTTATCACTTTAATAGCAAAATATCCGGAAATTTTTTTTATGTCCAAAATTTGTCACCCGTAAATTTTTTTCTTTATCTTCTCTCTCTCTTATTTTTCTTTTCTTTTTACTTTCTTGACATTTATTTATACTTTTTATTTTCTTTATTGGTATTTTTATTACAATCATTAACCCGGATTTCAGGAAAAATGTGTGAGAACAAATTGCTTTTTTAATCAGAAAAGGTGATCAGTCTTCTCAGATTATGCATTCAACCTCTTTTTTTTTTTCCTTTGAACATAAATTTTTTTTTTCAAAAATTTTAGTTCGGATATTTTTTAAAGTAATTTTTGTGCAGAGATCTTAATTGGCAATTTAATTTGTCACAATCGGATGTTAGGAAATTTTAATATTTTAATTTTTATTTTAAACGTATTTTTAAGTGGATTCGGTTACTATTACTTTTCAATTCGTGTTTGATCATTTTCCTATCTTTATGTTGGAATTAAAGCTCAGAAATAAGGAAATGATTTTATTACGGAAATTACTGAGCTAGAACAGAGCTATGAGCTAATTACCAACGTTGGACTCAAGCATTAATGTCCGGTTGTTCTTCAATTCAAATTCTAAAAACAAGTATTTTACTCATTTTCCAAATTATTTGTATTAGTTTTAACATTTCTTGATTTAGTTTATAATTTTCGCCACACTGCAATTGCATCCATATATTAAAAATTAATTTCAATAATTATTGTAGTTACATTTAGAGGAGAAAAATATTTTAATAGCATTTTATCTTAACCCTAAACACTACAGTAAAGCAAAAATATAAATTCTACTAATCAATAAATAATAGAAATTTTAATACATAAAGCAATAAATATGAAAATAATTTCTCCAAACATTTTTTATGCCAATCAAAACAATCAATTCACTGAAAATAAAAATTTCAAGAAATTTTTTTTTAACAGTAAATACGATCAATGTATAAAAAATAATTATTGCAATTGAAACAACAATTATGAGAAGAAAAATTTAAAATCATAATCATAATCTATTATATTTGCTTATTTACGTGATTGCTTTTTTTTATTAATCAATAAAAATTGAAGAAATAATTGTTTTATGATTTAAACATAAAAATACCACAAAGGATAAGTAGCTGGATAAGGTTGAAAATGAGTTGATCATCAGATGAAAAACTAAGAAAGAGAATAAGTTGATCATCAGATGAAAGTTGATAAATAATTTAGTTTCTTCGTTAAGAGGAATCATATTTCTCCTTGAATGAGGCGTTGAGAAAACAAATTATAGACGATACAATCCAGAGCACCACGCGAATAGGCATATCAGCTTTCTGAAAGTCATTTGTAAAGGAAAGGGATGGGATTTAAAATTTTTTTTAATTACCAGGAGTCCGATGCAGTTTTTCTTTTTAGTCCAAGGGGGTAAAAGATATTGAAGCTCAGCTCTCTAGTAGTATTCATCACCTTCAGAGCGTAGACATAGCATGCCGCATACACAAATGAGTTGTCGACGATCGTTAAATTACACTGGGCGTAGGTATAATTTATAATAAACAAAAAGCTTGATGATTGAAGAGTTTATTTTTTGTTAAAGATATTGGATGAATTATGAATTGCCATGAGTTGCAGAACAATTTGAACGAAATATTCCATATTTTTGATGTACCCTCTGATTGATTCAAAATTTCAGATGATTATTTTAATGAGATAATACTTATCTTTGAAGTACCGTACCTCCTTCCCGATCGTTTTATCCTGACGACTTACAACGTCGTTGCCGAGTGGAAGGATTAAAACAGGTCTTAGGCAGGGAAGTAGGGCACAAAATTTGCTTATTAATTATTAGACAGAGAGCAGTCATAAAAAGTGGTCACGAAATGTTGTGTTCTTCATTATATGTTAGGGAAAATCTTGCAAAGTAAATCAGTAAAATGTTTCATTTTAGGGAAAGAGGGAAACCTTAGTAATTGTAATTGGTTTATCAAATAGGTCGCGCGATTCTCACAAGGAGCAAAGGGGGAAAATATCTAACTTTTAATTAATTCATGCTTGAGCCAAAAATAGATTTAAGAGCAGACTGTGAATTTAAAAGTGTAAGAAAGTGTTTCGATTAGAATAATAATTTAAGAAAAAGATATTCAAGAGAAATATATATATATCTATNATATATATATATGTATGTTACGCTTTGATAGCATAAACATTGCAAATTCGTAGTGTGGTCGGTGCTTATTGAAAAAGATACAGGAGCATGGAGAAATAATGCAATTTTATTAAAGTAAGGGCCGGAGCCCTAGAAATGAGAACATTACATGCTGGTCGATAGATAGAGAAGAGCACATTTGACCATGGAACGAGGGTTTTCATATCTTTTTAGACAATATATTTAAATATTAATAAGTCTTAGTAACGTGGGACTGATCAGTTTCCCAAGCTACTAAAGACACATCATCACATTTTCTGAAATATATATAATGTTATATATATATAATGTTATATATATAATGTTTTAATTATTTAGCAATAAATTTTTTTTAACTTTTTCATTTTACATTTTTTTACATGAATAGCTGACAGATGTAAATGTAGCTTACAAAGAAAAGAAAATACTTATGTATATTGAAACAATTTAAATTTACAGATAAAAAATGCTTAAATGAGACTAACAATTTGTTTTTATTCTAACTTTTACCCTTCTGATGTTTAAGGAATATTTCGGATTCACAAAAAGAGACTAAGTGAATATTAATGTTTTCCAATTTTGGTATTTCATTTAAATAGAGACAAGCTTATCTTAGTTCTGAAGTTTACTAAAGTAGAAACCAACGTGTAATGCCCAAATAAATTGTTTAAATTTCAGACAGCCGTTTCAGTACCAAATATTAAAAAAAATTAAATATTCTTATCAATACTGATGATGCTATTTCTGTTGCGCTTTTCGATTTGCTGTGCTATTTTCTAACGTTACGGTATTTATTACGTCACTACTCGTAAAGAGTTCACAATCTAGGACGTTCGAATTCTCTTTTATATAATTTTGCCTCTCTTCTATCCCTCTTAGAATTGTTGCAGAATGTAACTAAAAATAGTCTTTCTCTAAATCATAACGCTAAAAGAAGTGTAGTTTGATCGTTCTAATATCTATAATTTTTCCAAGTATTTTTGAGTTATTTACCAAAAATTAGAAAAACAAATTCAACCAAAATAAAAATTAATTTGCTACTAAAGTGTTATATTTTCAAATTTATATCAGAAACGTAATTTTTTAGAGCTAAAACTTGTTTAGTGTTCTACATCTGTTGAAACATTTCACAGACGTAATTTAAATATTTTTTTCTCAACTATTGAGTAAGCTTCCTTTGTAACTCACCTGTTACCAATTTTAGCATATTTATTAATTAATGTACAAGCTACATTTCTTGTTTAATGTACGTCTGATAGTTATTAACTATGTTTTAATTATTATGAACTATTTTGAGTAATTAGTTCTACTGATATCGACTCTGATTATATTTTCAAATTTGTATCAGAAACGTAATTTTTTAGAGCTAAAACGAGTTTAGTGTTCTACATCTGTTGAAACATTTTACAGACGTAATTTAAATATTTTTTTCTTAACGATTGAAAAAGATTCCTTTGTAACTCACCTGTTACCAATTTTAGCATATTTATTAGTTAATGTACAAGCTACATTTCCTATTTAATGTACGTCTGTTAGTTATTAACTATGTTTCAATTATTATAAAATATTTTGAGTAATTAGTTCTACTGATATCGACCCTGATTCATGAAATCGGAGGTAATTGTACATTTATTCGCTTCAAATTAACTAGTATAATTAATTTAATCCCTTTAACATTATTCAAAAAGGATCAGTCTCAAATTACTTTAGAAAATGATTGATGAAAGGTGAGATTCTTAAAATAGTTTTAAATGAACTTGATAAATAGAATTTTTAGCATCATTTAACTTGCTTAAAGTCTTTATTTTCAACTTGTTATAATAGGAACTTAATAAATTTCCAAAGTGATGCTTTAATGTATATTAGAGTTTAATTATACTCTGTGATAAGCATTAAATGTATATTTAACGTAGGTAATAGAAAATTTTAGACAGTAAGCATTTAATTGTACAATATGCAACAAACAAAGTCTCTTTAAAATGGTTTAGGAAATAGTTAAAGAGACGGTAATGAATCTTTCCTTAAGACAACTAATGCCCATCAAAGAATTATCTTGAAGTTTTTGGATTACTTTACACTGAATTATTGAGAAAAGGAATGAGATTTTTGTAAATAACGGAATTAGTCAGATTAGCTTTTATTTCGTAATGAGCAGAGCACAAGAAGTTGGAGAAGAACATAGATCGAAACTTTAAGTTCTGAAAACGTTTAAATTTAAATCATCATAAATTTTTGGAGTGAATTTATAATATTTGTCTTTTGCCATAACATGAATTATGGCAAAAGTTTTCTGTAAATATCTTTCTTTATTACTTAACGAAAATGTTGTTCTAAAAGTTGTTCGTAATGTGAGCTCTTTTATTTTCTTTGAGAAGCCGCAAGGAAAATAATAGTATTTAAAATCATTTCTTTTAATCATGTAAGGGAAAAGTTATGTAACAAAAGTACTACGTTTAGTGTCAATTATAATTTATTTAAATACCAACTATCAAGAAACTAGCAAATATATTTTTGACTGAAAAAGCTCGAATATGGCCGAAACAATTTCCTTCGCTTACATTTTTCCAGTAAAAAAAAACGAAAAAAAATTTGTTTGATTATTTTAATTCCACATTTACGGTGATTGACATCGTTTATGGTTCGTCATGCTTTAATAAATTCCTTTACTTTCCTTGAATTAATATTAATCTGTGGTCCTTAAAAACATTTTTTCACACACACACACACACACACACACACATATATATATATATAGACAAGCTTATCTTA
>NC_092215.1:12791215-12799760 GCF_043381705.1 Parasteatoda tepidariorum | reverse complement strand
TATATGTATAATATATATATATAAATAGAAAGGAAAATAAAGGTTTGGAAGGAAAATATGAAAAATTATTCGCGCGGTTTTCGCTTTTTTCCGTTTTTAATAAGTAAAAATTTTTACCACCTTGCATGCACAAGCAACTCAAGCTGGAGCCCGTGGCTTACACCAGCTCTGCCACCACTGCATTTCGATGCATGCTCAAATGTACTATTATTTTAACTGCAAAACTGATTTTTATACTGAATTTAGGTCAGACCTAAGACTCAAAATTCAAATTCATATTTTATGATTTAGTACTTACAATTTTAGCGAATATTTTTCCATTAAAAAATAAGTTAAATTTTTGCTCAATGAAGCTATAAAAACTTGAAGACACTAGTTGGATAAATTCGTTTTGAGAAAAATCACGTCGAAAGTTTCTCAAATTAATAATATCAGCCTGCATGTAACAAACGTGTCTAAAGGAAAACTTGAAACTTTTTCCAGCTACCAAAATATTGAAATTGGAGAACTTTTTTTGACTATTAATTACCACATTATGACTATATAATAATGAGATTCGCGAGAAGAAAAATAAATATTGATCTAGAAATATTTTCAAAACTTAGACAAAAAATTATAAAACTTTATACTTCTAGTTCTAGAATTTAAGTATGTTAATCTTGTAGTGAATTATAATATTTTTCGAATATTCTTCCCACTACTCGATGACATTTTAACTTTCAGAACCAACTGTATGAAGAAGTTATTTTAGTTTACAAAAATATTCTCATTTTTAAGTACTTTCATAAACAGCCCAAAAGTAACAATCTCAATAATTTTAATTAAATATTTTTACTTTTTAACTGAAGAGAAGTTCAATTTAAATATCGGAAATATCTAACAAATATCTTGAAACATGTAAATAATATATTTTTTAAACCTATTCATTATAGTGTCAAGAAGAGATTAAATGTTGAACGAACCTGGATTCAGCGACGGAGAAAAAGTAAGGGTAATTATAGTGAAGCAATTAATTTCTCATTAATTAAATTCTGCTATGCATAATTTGTTTAAAACTTTAGAACACTAAATTTCTTCAAATTATAACTATTTCTATAAAGTCTTACTTAAAGTCATAACTTACTTGAGTCACGGATTTTATATAGGATTTTTAATTTGGAATGCAATGTGGTTATTTCTCTTTTATTTTCGTTAGACTTAATTATAAATATCTCAAATATTAAATGAAAATTTCTAATTTATTTGAACATCTAATTTATAATTAAATATTGTGAGGGATAGTTTTGGTTTTAAATGTAAACTTATAGAAATTAATGATTTTTATACAGGAATGTTTAGTGAATGAATAGTTTGAAATGTAGTACAGTTATTTTCCTTCTATTTTTTGTAAAATCTCAATTTGAAAATCTAATTTATTTAATTGATATCTAATTTATAATTAAATAACTTTAGCTTATGACTATTTCTATTAGAGTAGCGTTAAGGGACATATTTCGTTTTACTTACTTGATTCAAATATTCTAAATATGACTGTTTAGCAAAAGAACAGTTAAAAAAGTAGTATGGTTATTTTTCTTCCACTGTTGTGAAATTTTCCTTTAAATATGTTAAAATTTATTTCATTTTTAAACTCTTAATAACACTATGTAATATTTTCCTGTCACAATTTTTGCATTTACCAAAGGGTAAAAGTTATTTGCAAGTTTTCCATATGAATTGATTGCAAATGTTTTGCAAATAAGAACATCTTTTTTAAAAATCAAATTTAGGATTTTTGAAGAATCAATTTTACTGTATTTAAAACAGATGTTATCCACTTGCAAATTAAAGCAAAATATTTTATTGATAATAATATATGTAAATGAATTTTGAGCTTCAACAAATTGTATTTTACTTTAAAAAGAGGAAACCGGGCTTTTAAAAAAGGATAAAATTGAGTTTTAGCAGGGTGAAATTGATTTGAAAAGGACATCTTGCGGGAAAAAAATCAATCAATTTGCATATTTTAATGATGAAAATTTTCGTCTAAGACGGAAAACGTTTAATTTTATTTAAAAATAATTAAAAATGTCTCATATGTGTTACAAAAGGTTTAGTTTGTTTTTCAACTAGTTCAAACATGTAGTGCAGTAGACAATTTTGATTGATTCATAATTTGTTACAAATTATTTCAATTTATGTACAGTGTGTCAAATAAGAAACGGGAGACCTTAATAACTTGTAATCTTTTGAAGAGTTCACCTAAAACTCGCTAATTAGTTTTTAGATGATATTTTAAATTACGAAATTGGGTACAAAACCATGCATTTTTTTAACGGTTTCAGATTTTGACCATCAAAATTTAAAATAGTTAACTGTTTTAACTAAATAGTTAAGTATTTTCACTCGATTAATGTAGTGCCTAATAATTTTGAATTGCGTAATTTTAAATAACTTTTTACAAAATTTGAACGAAATTCGTCAAAAAGTTCTTTAGAAATGCAAATTTAAAAATATGACTTTTTGAAACTTCATTACTCAGGAACTATTTGACTGATGTCTTCCAAGTTCTGTTTTGAGTTACTTAAAAGCAAAATTTTTTCTGAAATCTTTCTGGTTATTACCCGGATCCAACAAAAGACAACATGTGATATCAACATGTGATATCCATTACCAAGTAGCAGGAACTGGTTATCAATTTTCGTTACCTAATACCGTGTATCCGTGCAATTTTTCCAGGAAACACTCACTTATGCCCGACATAATCATTGTAAGATTTATTGTAAACTTGAAACTATTTATTAAAATAATAATAGTTTTTGAAACCCTGTCAATTTCCTAACCATATAAATACACAGGTTAAATACAAGTAATAAATTTTCTATATTTTGTGTAATCTGCTCATTAGAAAATGCATTTCAAATGGAGTTCACATAAGATTATGGAAAAAATTATTTTGCTAGATAATAGAAATTCCAAAAATTTTATTTACTAAAAATGAAAAATCTAGTTTATTCCAGTTATGAAATTACCAACCGCAATGAACAATTGAAAGACATTAAACGTCATCCACAGAAGCCCTTTTTGTAGTCTGAATCAATCAGAAAATTAAAGTGTCTTAAATGACGAGGATATAAGTCCCGGTTGTTTTGCAATTTTTTTGACACATCTTTGTTTCGAAATAATTATTCCTTTCAATCAAGTATAATGAAATGTTTTAATAATTTAATCTAATTTGAATCCTTTTATTCTAACTTTTAGTCATTGATCCTTTTATTCTAACTTTTAAAAACATTTTCTAAACTAATATCTTACTATTATATATACTTAGACCATAGTTTTTAGTAAAGTTGATTTTTTGCGTATTTTATCATAATTTTGGTACCATTTACGAGAGATCTCAAAAATATAGTTTTCCATGCAAAAAAAAATTGCTTTTGATATTTAATAATAAATTTGGTTATAAATCAGTAAAGTTTGATTTGTAAATTATAAATGCTCTCCTCCCTTCAATTAATATAATAACAAATGACAAGAAACGAAATTTGAACGAAATTGATGTTCCCAAGAGATAAAATTTTAAAAACACGACTCTTAAAAGTTTTATGACCTTCAGTACTGATCACCAAACAATACGATGCAATAATATTTCCCTGATATTGTCATGCTGAAATGTGCATAACATATTTCGTAACATTTAAAAACCAAATTATTATTTTATTTAATCCTTTTTCAATAAATAAAATCATTAATGTAATTCTTTTCACACAACAACTTTGAATTAAGTGTAGAATAAAATCTATTTTTAGAGATTCCCTCTACAACTGCCAAACATTTGATAGCGTAAGGCTAAGAAAAAGTCCATTGGCAGCATATTTAATCAATCAATAGCCAATACATGGATTCCTTAACTATTATTGGCGAAAATTATGCTAACGTACACAAGAGACTCGCATTTTTGATTTCTTGGTGGACGGAAGGTGTCCTGTGGGGCTTAGTTCTACAGCCACACCCTTCGGGCCATTTTTTAAATTTATTAATTTATATGCACACAAAAATGAATAATTTTTTTTTACTTTGGAGCACCACATATTTCTAAAATAAAATGATTTTGAATTTTTATCGTAATTTGATTCTTCACTATATTTGTTTATCTTCACACTCTGGTTAATAGAGTCATTAGAGGAATGGATAATAAAAAGTTCCTACGATGGTTCATCAACATTCTTCAGCTAGTGTTAATCATCATCTTCAGGATAAATATTTCCCTAATAATACCTTCTACAACTAATGATAAATGCAATCAACTTCTTCTTCAAACCAAAACAATATTTCTTGATTGATATACAACTGAAATGTTTGGTAAAATCTCCCTGAACTGTTGAATGGATTAAGGGTTGATTCGTCATGACATTGATTCAATATGTTTATCCAATATGTTGTTTATATCTACAAAGAATATTAGGGAAAATACTCGTTTATTATTTGCTTTTATTTGCCGCAATTTTGTACAACAAACATTTTTTAGTACAAAACGAAAGTGATTGGTGATTTTTTTAAATTTTATATTGTATAGTGCAATGCAACAGTAAAGATATCACCTTAAATAACTTTTGTTCTAATGGTCTCATCTTCACAAACTAAAAGTTAATCTTATGGATTCAAAAGGGCTCATTAAATAGCGCTCACTATTAATTAAGTTACAGAAACAGACCCAAAACAAACTTTATCTGAATAAACATATCTTTTTTTCTGCGGATTTCAATTTTTGACCATAAGAATATATTGCTGCAATTTGGAAAATATGGTGCCAATATTTTCAAAATGAGAGCTGTCGGAATTTTGGTTCTCTTTATGTTACTCTTAGTTTTTGCGTATTTAACTATTCTCAGAAAGTTTTAAAGAGAATCGAAAAATATTTGCACAAAATTATAAAATGTTGCTATACGTTTATATTACAATTATCCCATATACATTTTTTTGGATAATTTATTATTATTATTTTTCATATTTTATATAATCTTCGAAAATTGAATTGTAAGGTACAAAATCTTTTACACCATTTTAAACTATGTAGTTTTTAATGATATAATACAAATTTTAAGCGAAATTGGTTAACTAATTTCTGAGTAAAAACAGTTCGAAAAAAACATGTATTAAAAATTTTATTGCTGAGAACTATTTGACCAACTTCGTTTAAATTTTGCTATTTACAACTACATAGTTAAAAATCTAGGGCTAACAACTACTACTCTTTTTAGACAATATTTTATAGAGGGGTAAAAACAATTTAAAACTAATGTTTTCAGAATTTTAGTAATTTTGCCAACATTTCAAAGGCTTCACCTCACGAGAGCGGGAAGAAAACCAGCGCTTCATATGAACTTATTAATTATTGACAGGTAGTTGTGTGGAAAATAACTTTAAATCATATTTACAAAACAAAGAATAATACATTAAAACACAAACTTATCAACAGCTAGAAAACACTTTCCCAAAAAGCGTAGAAATTTGGTGAAGTGCAGCTGAAATTGAAGAGTTTGTCTAGTAAAACAAAGTATATTTTTTATAAATTAAAATCATCAAGGAAAAAAAACCCACATCTCTAACTTGCTATCAAAAATATAGCATCAGGCACAACGAGACAATTAAACGAGAGAACCACAAAGAGCAACTTTTGCTTCGTGTTAGCAGTATATATCCAATTCCTAGTAATTAGACGTCTCATCAGTTGCATACTCACGTTTGCGCAAAGTTGGCAGCCCCCAAAAATTGTTACATAAAATTGTTACATAAAATAGTAATTGCAACAAAACAAAAACAAAAATTGTTATGAAGTAATAATTGTTATACTGTCGCATAAAATAATAATAATTGTTATAAAATTTTTTTACAATAAAAATTTTTTCGGCCCTTATTAAATATTATGATAAAAATGGTACAGCACCATTAAAAATTGATAAACTAAAGTTATAATTTTGTGTTTTCAAATCACTTAAAAAATTCTCGACATATGGGGAAATACGAAAAAAGGAAATTAACATTAATTAACATAAATTAACATCTCCTGGCTAAATTATAGGGATCATACTTTTCTGATAGCGTCCCGTATATTGATAGAAGATCTGTAGAAACAAAAATGTACGTTTATTCAGAGAAATTATGCTTATATGCTTGATCTGGTATCTTAATTATTAGGTAGAACACTTAGAAAAAAAGTAAAAAACTACCAAAATATGGTAAACACTTACAATGCTACCGAAGCGCTTTTACGAAGTTTTTTAAATTTGACAATAAAATATGGTTTTATTACCATGCTATTTGGTTACAAATATGGTAAAATGATACCTTAGATCTTGGTGTAAACCATTTATTCGGTTAAATTTGTTTTTCAGTTTGTTATTTTTACTAAATGTGTGGTAGTAAGAACTACAATTATAAAAACCAGAATTTCCGAGATGCCGTTAATATATGAACTGAAAAATTAGCAAATGAATGGTTTAAATACCATATATTTTGGTTTCAGCACCAGAATTATGCTTCATTTTACCAGAAATATCATAACCATGAAAGTACAGTAATTTTAAAAGAATGTTTTTGCCGTGCACTAATTAACTAGCAATATTTGAGGTTACTCTTTTAAACAATTACGATCGGTCTTTAGTTTGTGAAAATACGATAGTTAGTATCCTCTTAACACGTAGATGAACTTTTTAAATTTTTTTTTAAATGTAACTTTTAAATGCGTTTAACGTAATTTAAATTACAGTGCATATTAACGCCACTGTAAACTTGAAATTAGAGAGAAAAATTAAATTATATATTGACCAGGACTTTATTTGGTGGATTTTTTTCTCATCTGATTGCGAGAACCAAAGTTCTGAAGTTCAACGAATGTTCATTTTTGGGTCTTTGAATTTTATGTAAAATTTCTGATTTGCGTTTTCTTGATGTTTTGTACTCAACAAAAGTTTGACGATAGAGTGTCATTCGAAATACCCATGAAAAAAATATATAAAAAGGGATTGCGCTGTATGAATAGTTTTTAATATTTTTTAGAGCTAAAATTATGCGATTTTTCATTTTGAATAAGTAATCAAAAACTATTAATTTGTCAGTTTACAGATTTTTTTAATTTAATTTTATTTCATTTTAAACTGGTGAACTTTTTTTTAACGTAAATTAACCGAGATATTTAACAAAAATATAAAAACAGACAAATGCGTAAGGCTGAACTAAATTCAGAAGCATACTGATTGCAGAATTGTATTGGTATAATTGAATCTTGTGGTTGGATGGCAGTCTTGTATTATACATATTCCGAAAGATATTGCAGTAAATATCCAGTTTATTTGTCAAAATTAAATAAAAAGGATAAAAACCAGCTCGAAAGGCTTGTTTACGGAAATGGGCACAACTAAAAATGCGTGTCTACGAAAATACACACAGCCTGAAAGACGTGTTTGCAAAAATGGACGAAAAAATCATCTTTTCACTTTTCAAACTTAACAAGAAATTACATGCTTAATTTTCCTTTCTGATTCATTACAGGGTTTAGAGGCTACAGATGTTCTGGAAATGCTTTTCTTATTCAGAACGATTAAGTGAGTTTTAGAACTCTAAATTCTTACAGCGTAAATTTACTACAACTATTATAAGCGACTGTGTTAAAACAACTGTTAACTGTTAAAGTCTTTAAGAAAATAATAGTAAAATGCACCAAGTGATTCATGCAAATGGATGATATTAAATTACGAATTTATTTGCATTATCACTGCAATGAAAAACAATGATGTATATAATGACACAATTTCTTAGAATTTTGTACAACATATAACTTTTCTATTGTAATATTTACTAATAACTTGTTATATAACTGTAAATAATATGAAAAATATTAAAAATTAATTTTAAACAAATTTCTTTACACATTATTTATTCTTTTACGATCCAGTCATTTTGACTGCTTTTGGGCAATATAGGTATATACTAAGTTTCCGTCTTTCTAGTGCTAATTAGTTTATTCCTTAAAATACAAACAGTAACTGTAAAAGAAGTTTGAAAAACGAAATCAAATGCCTTTTTCTTAGATACCGTTAGCCGGGGCGAGTCTACCCATCCAGGGGCGAGTCTACCAATTTTAGTTTTATTTAATTTTCACTATTTTAAATTACAAATAAAAATTTTTTTACCGACGGAGGACTTAGTTCAGACTCTAAGGAAGATGGCGCTGTAGTAGTTTGATCCGTTTTTATTTATTTGGTGCCTTTTTAATCGACCTGTTCAAACGTCTTTTGAGAGATTTGTATTGAAAATCAGCAAACTTTTAGTTGGTGTTCCGTAAGTATATTATTATTATTACTATTTTCACTTTGGTTAAGTGATAAACTTATCTAAGACTAAGATTACATTAATTTTATATGAAAAAAAACAAAAAGAATGTAAGTTTTGCTGTTGTAAACAAAAAGCCAGAATTCGCGGGGCGAGTCTACCAATTCGTATTTAGTTTTAATAAAGCATAATAATATAATATGAATTTTGTTTCAGTTTAAAATTAAGTCATTTT
>NC_092215.1:12764844-12790669 GCF_043381705.1 Parasteatoda tepidariorum | reverse complement strand
TATTAAAGGTATATTATTTATTAAAAACCTTTTTTCTTTAATATTTACAAAAGTTTGACCACTTGAAAGTTGACAAACTGAAAAAATGGGTAGACTTGCCCCGGTTTACGGTACGCATTTTAAGTGATGTCCGGCCAATATTCATTTTTGTAAGCACCAATTGTGTCTAGATTTTGATACTCATCAAAGATATTTAGAAATTTCTTTCCCCGTCAAAAAGTCTCTTTAAATATTGTCTTCATTAATTCTTAGGGTATTTTAGAACAATTAAGTTATTGAATTAAGCAATTTCAATATTGAATTCAAATTGAATTTTCCAAAAAAATTATTTTAACTCATTTCGCAAGCCAAATATTAAATTTCAATATTACAATGCTTAACTTTGATTAAGTTTAATTTGATTAAGTTGAAGTGTAAAACGTGATATTTATTTATTTAGTAAAACGTATGCTGCATACATTTCATTTTTGCAGTGATATTTTCATTAAGAATTTTAAGTTATCAAAATTTGCTTTAGATCAGGGAATTATTTTAATTATGTTATTTTAATTTAATTGCCCATCATTGACACACATCTTTTGACAAGAGTATTTTGCGTTTTTAAAATGTTTTGGAAATATTTCACAAAAATAATAAATTAAAATTCTCTATAAGTAGAGAATTCACCATTTATCATTGTCAAGTACAGCTTGTAACAAAGTTTCATTAACACTAATATAATCGATCCGTGGAGTTTTATTTTAGCAGCATTGATTGTAGTTGACACTCACTTATGATAAAGGAGTCATTGATCGAATTTTTTGTTGATCATTAAAATATATATATATATTTAAAATTTTAAACGCTTTATGGAAACTCTTTATACGCAATATGTTTCAAGGATAGTTCTGAAATAGTTTAATACGGAAATAACTAGGAGTTTTAAAAGCTTTTGTTAGTATCCCATCTTGAATTTACTGAAGAGAGGGTTTAAAATTGGAAAAATTTAAAACTAACTTTATAAATAAGTGAGGCTTAGTTTCCTATCTTTTTCTTTTTACTTCGATTGGAATCCCGCCAAAATTACAGTAAATACTAAAAGTTGTTTACAGTAATGGAACTGCAATGGAGAAGGATAATGTCACTCCCATGAATAGAGGTGGTTTAATCAACAGGCTAACAATGGGAAAAACTGAAATTGAATTAAATATAAAATATTCCTCTCTCATGCAATAAGTGTTAGGCTCAATTCATTTTATACAGCATTCCTCTTCGGAAGTTGACGTCGGACACTGTTAATGAAAAACCTTTAAAATACGACGGGGCTTTAGGTGATTCAACTAAAATAGCATTTTTTTTGAACAATTATGATTTAACGAGAAGTGTAATAAAGAATTTGATCAACGATGCAAATTTACTAAAAATAGCAACATTGCAACGATATGGATCACTTTAAAATATAAATTTGATTTCTTCCGAGAATAGAAAAAAATATTTATAGGACTCCAAGTTAAATTTGAGTTTCAGAGAAATCATAGCGAAAATATGTTGCACACAAACGAGCAAAATAAGGACTATAAAATTATTGCAGAAGATTTACCACTTCCTTGTCTAAGATTTAAAAACTCAGCTGCACTGTTAAAATTTTCATTCTAAAATTACGGTAAAGTAACTGGCAGCTGTATGTCCATCCGATTAACAGTAAAGTTTACGGTAACGAACGTTTTTTTTCCTTTATAGTTTTGAAACCATTTACTACTAGCATTTTTCAAAAACGTAAAAAAAAATAGGAGCTCGACTTTTCGTAAGGTAAAGGGCATTGGAGAGTGCCGGATGCTAGAAGTTCTTCATGCGCTGAAATGAATGGAGGAAATATTGTTTTGTCAACACTAGGACTCGAACTCCAGTTCTACCGGTCATGAGATTGAGAGATAAACCCGCTTGGCTATGATATATACTGAGGTGCAAAGGACTAAGTAGCTTCATTAGGTGGTTCCAGTTGGTGCGATAAAATTCTGGTTGTTTAACCGTATTAGGTGAAAACAGCCAATAAGCAGTTTTTCTCTAACTTAACAGTTTGATTACCATTTTATTTATGGTTATTTGACTGTTTTGATTAAATATGGTAAAATAACCATTCAATAAATTGTTATTTAACCATTTTTTCCGAGAAATTTCTAACGGTGTGAGCAAAATTTAATGAATTAAGGTTATGAAATAAGACTGGTGAAATAAATTAGAAACAACTCAGCATTATCTATCCGAACATTTTTTTTTAAAAATTCAATTGGTTCTTATTCCATGAAAGGTGCTTCAGATGAATTTGTTTCCTTTTTCAATATACTGAAAGATATGAAAATAAAACAGTATGCTATTCAACCATTTGGATATGACGGAATATCGGTTGATGATTAATAATGTCAAAACTCCAACTGTTAATTATGCGATGGATTTTGAGAAAAGTGATTATATAATCAATTATACGTAGTCTTTTTGAAATTAGGACTCAACACCATTATATCAGAAACAGGGTGTATGGTCAGTAATTCGAATTTCTCTGAATTAAATGCAATTATTTGCTTAAACCTAGCTCATCATCAAAATACAAATACAAATAACTTGATGATGGAACTCAACTGAAGGATAAGAAACAATATTACCAAGAAATATGTCTTCTATTTCATCTTACAAGAATGTAAGAAATACTAAGTAAACATAAAATATCACCATGATCAAAACATTAAAACTATAAGTTGTATCAAATATATTTTGTAAATTTTATAGCCACCCGTCCATGAAAATAGGGTACAAATTAATGAATGATGGCCTTTTTGATATGGAAGGAAACATTTTAAAATTGTTAATGATCCTAAGGAAGACAGTGTTTTTGTAACTAAAAATTACCTACATGTTAACTACAAGGACATAGGAGTAGCATGAGGAGGGGGCACACTTTTTGCTTTTAAAAAACTGTTTGTTTATTTTAAAATTTATGTATAGATGCACATCTATTTTTAATATGCATGCATATTTATATATTAATGTATGTATAAAACTTACATATAAATCATCAAACTTATCTATATTATATATTATAAAGCGTATACATTTCAATTTGAGCACTAACTTTCAACCTTATCAGTGACTTTTCTTTTAATAATTCTGGAATTATTAAAAAAATTGACTCCTTCTTGAACTAATCTTCTCAAAAAAGTAATTTAACCATTATTTTTAAGTTTAATTTTAAAATAATTCTTGATATTTTTAAAATAAGAATACACCAGAATTTGTTTTATTCGTAGAAATGAAATATATAGCGAAAATTGAAAACTTATCAGATAATATGAAGATGATAATTTTAGAATTTGTAGTCTTGCTTAAATGTATCAAAAGTTACTGCTGTTGTTATTGTTGTAGTTCATTTACGTCGCACTAAAGCTGCACAATAGGCTATTGGCGACTGTCTGGGAAACATCCCTGAGGATGATCCGAAGACTTGCCATCACAATTTTGATCCTCTGCAGAGGGGATGGCACCCCCGGTAGCCCAACGACCTGCACGCGAAGTCGACAAAAGTTACTGAGTGCTATTTAAAAAGAGATAGATGAGCACAGTAAGTATCCTGAAATTTATCCTGAAATTAAAAATAGAAAATGGGGTATGAAATTTTATTTATACTGAACTTTAACTTTTCTTAACTTAGACCATCAGAAATTAAATTTTAATGGTGGCGAAAACCATTAAAACTTATTTCAACAACAGTGGTTTCTCACGAAGGGATTTTTTTATTTTTATATTTCGTTTTCTACTTTCTGTATCCCATTTGTTATAACAAGAATATTTATTAAAGAACCATTCATTTCCGCTTATTTATTAAAATTCTTCTCTTTAAATCAATTTCAAAATAACTTTAGATTTCCTCACAGTTTTGGAAGGAAAAAAGAAAAACAAATCTATGCTTTCAGCAAGTCCTTGAAACGGAGAAAAGTGAAAAAAAACGTTCATCCATTATCTTTAATTATTTTCTTCAAGGAAGAAAAAATTATCATGAGGTACATTCATAAATATCACTTTCTTGTTGGAAAGACGTTTTTCCGTTCGTTTCGTGTGCTCGCTCGTCCGTCCGTACTGTTCCTAATTTTTTTGGCGACGTATTTCTTTTCCGTAATTCCGTAAGTAAAATGAAAATGATTTTGTTTCGTTTGTTTTGATTTAAGCAAGACATGACGTGCATAGAGGAGGAAAAAAAAATGTGGACTTGGAGAATCATGGGAGATTTTGAAGAAACCAGCTGTGAAGAATTTTCTGAATAGAATTGTATAGGATAATGCTTCGCTCAATAGTTTTGAAAAAGAATTAATTTAAACTATTATTGTGCGAAACTGTTATTAAACGAAACTGTTACTAAACGAAACTGTTATTAAACAAAACTATTATTAAATGACAGAAGCTGTGTGATAAAGCTACAAAACTTAGATTTAAAATTAAAACTATTCTTGAAGAATTTTAGCTACGGCACTAGAAATTGATAACTTAACTATTAATATAAACAATTTTGAAGAAAGATTTCAAACTTAAACATATTATTTTTTAATGACTTTTAAGTCATTAAAAATGTATTAATTTTTCCTTGAATCTCCCTTGATTTTCCTGGGATTACCCATGTCAAAAGCAAGCGTTGCTTGGACCCAACTCCCAGATGAGAAAAACAGAAAGGTTGGGGTCAAGAAAGGTATGTTAGCATTTTATTTGTATTTTGATTATTATTTTGTTTAAAATTCTCATACCTGTTGTTAGTTTCTAACTTATTCAAAGGAGTGACTCAAACTTTGATTTTCCATGAAAGGGACCTTTCTTAATCTTTTTAAATTCAGAGATGGTGTCAATCAAAATCAATTTAATCAAAAAAAGACATTGAAATCAAATAGCACCATAGTCTGAAAGATGTGGCGCTTTTTGATAAAGAGTAGTGTATGCTCCCTTTTAAACCTTTTTTTCTCTTTAATGTTGGGTAACGAATTTACCTATTTTTCGTCGATTAAATTTTAACACGGAGAAATACTCTCTTATTCACTACACAGCATTATCTTCGCAATTGCTCGCAGAAAGTTTTCAATCTGCTTAAAAAGTTCTCGACATATGACGAAATGCGCAAGAACTGAAATTAACTTTTACAGGTCCTAACTTTCGGCCGATTTCCAGTCCTTACAATTGGGTTTATATCTTATAGACCAGGGGTGGCCAAGCTCCTAGATAGTCAAGCCATTTTTTAAAATTTGAAATTTTTTGCCAACCGCAATTAAATACGTATTTAAAAGGTATGCAAAAAAGGTATTGAAATTTTATTTGCAGAAATTATATTTATTGAACCAATTATTCACCATAAAAGTTCAAAATATGTGTATTGAATTTAAATATTAAAAATTAAACACATTTATTTTACTTCTCTTGATAATTCTTTATAATTTGGTGAATAATTGGTGACAGCACTTCTCAGTAATTCTTTGAGATGCTGCCTTGTTAATACTGATCGGTGTTTGGATTTCAAGAATTTTAAAGTGGAATAAAATGATTCACATAAGTACGTAGTTCCGAATATTGAAATAATTTGACAAGCAGCATTTTTTAATTCAGAATAATAATTTTTTAAAATATACTAGCACAAAAATGAAAAGGGACCTCGGGTACATTTATCGAGAGCTACAATTAATAATTCAAAGAGCCGCATGTGGCTCGCGAGCCTCAGGTTGCCCCCCCCCTGTTGTTGACTACCACCATGATATTTTGAGAGTGAAGAATTATATAAGTATTAATGTTCAGAAAAAAGGCATGCTTGTTTAAGGAAGAACGTTTTTGTGTCTTAATTTAAAATGTAATCCGGAATTTATTAAGTAATATATTTGAGGTGAGGCTCTCAAACTATTAGGATTGAGTCTTAGTTCGTAAAAATCCAATCATTAGATCAAAAGTTATTCATCAGGTTGTCCTATCTCTTACTTTTCGTACTGTACACTGCATAGTGTGATTTTCCTACTCTCAATTAATGAAAGATGACTATTTATATGAAATCAGATAAAAAAACACATTTTTTTAAAAAAAAAATAAACATTGCGTTTTTGATGTATTCTAATTTTTCCTTTATGTGTGCACAAACAACTTCTAAAGGATTCCACTTTTATGAAAGAAAGATTTTGCATTGTTCTAAAACGAAACTATTGCTCAGAAAACATCTCACTAAAAGTCAGCAACCCTTCTGAAATTACTCTGAAACCTCTATAAAGAATAACTATAACGTAACATAATGTTTCTGGAATAAATGAGTAACTTTGAGTTATGTGTTACTTTAAGTTAAATACAATGCATGAGTGTGAAATGCTGGATTCAATTGTATCTGATCATTTGTATGAATTTCAATATGAACTTTTAGGAAAATATTCTCATATACGCATTCTGTTTAATTACTTAAATCTTTAAGAAAATTGCAAAAAATAACTGAAAATTTTCCTTAACGCTTTCAAACAGTTTGAATTAAAAAAATACTAACTTGTTTTGAAAAAAAAAAGTGAAATATCTTACTGGAAATTATTTAATCTGAAACTCAGCTAGTGTATTTCAAAAGTAAAATTATGGATTTATTAACATTTAGAAATTTTGCGGAATAAGCAATTAATAGGAAAGCGTTTTTCATAAAACAATTAATTAAGTTATAATATTTGCATATAATGACGTTAAAAGCAAGCAATATTCAAAATATTTTTTTAACCAGTTCTTCTAGACTACTTTTTTGTTCGTTCAAAACAAACTTTATTTTCTAACTTTTGACTTTTTCTTCACACGGAGAAAAGCTCCAAGATATTTTGTATTTGTTTGAAATATAGCCTCTCGGGTATACTCAACTTCGCAAAGAATTCTCAGTTTCACTTTTTCTTTTAAAAATGTCTCAATATTTGAATAGTACTAGTAGAAAATAATGAATAGCCATTTTCCTTTAGGTTAGTAAAATTCTTATTTTGTTACATCGTATAATTTTGCCAAACTCTTTTATATCTAAGAAGTAAAAATTTCTATGAATTTCGCAAGAAAAGATAATTATAAGTATAAATTCAAACGTGTTATTTCGCAAATATTATTAAACTAAAGAGTTTTATTACAAGTAATTACTTTCGAGTTACTATAGACTGGTCTTATTTTTATAATCGCTATTATGCTGTGAACTGTTACCGTGTATGTGCATTGTATGGATTATTATATTGTATCGTAATAATGTTGCTTTATTATGTTAGGAACTAACTTCCAAATGATCTTCAGGTAAAAACACTAAAAAAATGAATGTTTTTGCGTTTAAAAATAAGAATTCAAAAATATTTTTTTAAATAGTAGAGAAGATGTAGCACTTAAAGAAAGCATGCTTTCATTAGTTTTCTTTCTAATTTTTAAATTTCATTTACTCAGAAACGCATTTCATACTCTTTAACTGTGTTTTTTAAATCACAGCAACTTTATTTTCAAGCACTTTATTTGCGTGAATATGTACAGTTTGTTTAAAGTAAGAACTCCCCTAGCCATTCGTCTGGACCCGGGACGGTGACTTAGTAACGAGGTATAACTATTTCAAGTAGGGGTGAGGGGTAATTGTTTAGGACAAGTTTCAGCTTGGTTCAGCGGGAGATAGGGAAACCTTTTCTGCGGTCTACTGTGTTAGCCTTAGAGTGAAGAGAAGCTACCCCCCCTGAAATGAGCTTTTCTTGTTTCCATAGCAGCAGACGGAATCAGACTTTGTGGCGGGTGGAGTTCTTACCGTAGACAAACTATATCTAAACCGGGATTATTTGCCTCAAAATTATTTTCTCTTTCTTTGGATGATTTTGGGCTACTCAGTCATTTTTTTTTCTTTTCGGAAAATCTTCCGAAAATATCAACCTAAGCATCGCAATCGTAACAAAACATTTCATATTATTTAAAAACTTTATTTTAGTAGTTTATAGAATTAAATTTTTTGTTATTTTGCAGAATCCTTTCAAAGTCCCTCCCTCCTGAGTTTACAGGTCGGTTCAATTTTGTCACTTACTTTAAGATCTGTTTGCATGCTTTACAATCGAATATTAGGATTGTCCTTTCTTGATCAGAGTTTTTAATTACAATGATTTAACATTTTAAGCAGCTTTATTGCGAGTCTAGAAGAATTTATTTAATGACCAAAAATGTGAGACCAAAATATATTCAACAATAGGGAAACAATTAAAATTCCTTATTTCATGTAATAATTAAAAATAACTAAGAAAAATGATGAAGTTTAATCAATTGATTTTTCTTTAAAAAATTATTTTATGGCATTTTTGAATTGACTTTCTGCAAAGCTACAAATTTCTAAATAAAAATCCCATTTTCTAGACAGAGAACAAAAGTATGGTTAAAATTTGGTAACATTTACCGTGGCTCTGGCGCTATAGGAACAACAAAAAGTTCGATAATTTTTACTCTTGCTTTTTGGAAATGATTTTCGTAAAATTAACATAAAATATAGTTTTATTATAAATGATAAAATTTGTTAAATGATTTAAAATTCGTTAATTTTATCTTAATACCCCTGATCATGACATAAAAATTATTTATTCGGTTAAATTTACGTTTGAGTTAAGTACTTTTTACTAAATTTATAATGATAAATACTATAATTTTGAAAACCAGAATTTCCTGTAAACTATTATCATATGAACGGAAAAATTACCAAATGACTGCATGTTTCAGTTTTATTTATCAAAATTATGATTTTTCTAACTAGAAATGTCAGCACCATCCAGTTTGGTAATTTCACTAGTTTTTTCTCTCCGTGCTTTATTATTTAAAGTTCGGAACTCAAGAAGATATGCAGTGAATTTAAAAAACATTTTCTGAAAAGATTACCTCCTGATGCTTTGTTCAGAAGCATTCAGTAATACTAAAAAGCTATGTTGTTTTTGCTGGATTGGAAAACTTTCAAAATTTGTATTCTCTGACATTTGGGTATTCAATAATTAATATATTCAATAATTAAACACTCTTTAGAATGTTTAATTATTGAATAAAATATAATTAGAAAATTACGTCTGGAACACCGAAAATTCCTTTGTGACTGAGTGACTACATATGGTAATTGAATATATATATGGTGACTATATATGGTAGATATGGTAAATGTCGCACTACAACTCCTCCATATGCTTTACTCAATGTCTCTAATACTTCGGAATGCAATTAAATTCGTTTTATTCGCTTTAATTTTGAGTTAAGTAGCCTTGAAACAGCCATACTTTAATTTTTATCAATGCAATCAGACGCAAATGTTCCATAACAAGCTTTTGATTCTATATCTTAAATATTTAAGTTTAATCAATTCGTTTTAATTTTATTTTCAAAAAGTTATGTAGGTTAAAATAGCTAACCTTTAATTTTTATGAAAATGAAAACAAAGACTTGAATGTTTGATTCTATAGCCTTGATTCTTTATTTCTAATATATCTGAAATCAATTAACTCAATTTTATTCATTTTAATATTATTTCTAAGAGTCAATATAAAATAACTGACCTAGATTTATTATGTAATTATATTTAATAATTAAATTTTAATAATTGAATTTTTAACTTTCAGTCAATTGTCACTTAAGTGTCATTACTCTCATTTCTTATTTTAGCAACATTTTGAAACCCAAATGTCTTACGTTGATACAGTGAAGTTGACTACTCGTAACGCATTGATTCAGGGGTAAGCTGAGACAGTTGGTCAACTTAAAGAGGAGGATGAGTCATTGTTTTCTTAACACTATTATCATGTTATTATTATACATCTTTTGTTATTAATTTGTTCATCTTATGCATATACTTCTTAATTGTTGTCTAAATAAAAATATACGTAAATTAGTAATTTTAATATTATACTTAAGAAATGAGATTAATTACCAATATAAATTGCAGTTTCTTACATGGATCATTAACTAATTAGTTTGTTAAATTAATTAGTTTTCTTAAAAAAATAAATACATATGCATATTTTTTTATTGATGTATGCCCCAGCTTATTATTATAACTACTTAAAAATATCAGCACAGAAGAATATATGCGCTAGTAGAAGAATTAGAAAACTTAACATTACATTCTTTTTGATATTTGAAAATTGATTTTGGTATGCGTACTAACAAATTTATTTGTCACAAAGGCACTTGCCAAATTTTAAGTTTAAGTTAACTTGTAGCACTTTTTTAAAAATTCAGTGTAATTCTAATACATAAAATAATAACATAGAAAAATTCCTAAAAACTTTTTTTCCACTCAACTTATGGAGAGTTTCGAAGTTTTTAAAGAATACACTTTGAGAAATTTGGCTTACTTCAGCTGTATATATTCGAGATAGATAAGTGGTCAGGTTGCATTCCTCACTTTTGTTATATAAAAAAAATTAGGTGCTACATAAAAAAGGTCAACTTAGATAAGTGGTCAACTTACAAAGGTGGTCACTTTGACAGGTTTAACTGCAGCTTATTACCGCAGTTTTTTTAAAAATTTATCCAAGAAGCATTTTGGAAATTCAACTATGTCAATGGAGTCAGCTAAGAAAGTTATTATACGATGAATTCGTGTATAAGATTTTATATTGCAAAATACTTTTTTTTTTGCTTTTTGATTGACATTCAGTTGTCCGAGAAATTTACCCATTATATACTTAAGAAAATTATAATACTTAAGAAAATATTTATAACCTTACTAAATCTCTAATCAATAGCCCTTATCTATTAATTCTTCATCTGCTTTTTTTTAAACACAAAGATAGTAACTTCATGAATCCAACTGATTTGATTTTTTATGCCAGTTTCAATCAATTTGCTTATCACTAAAAATACATCTTTACTTAGAGATCATCATAGTTTCTTCAGATTTTTTTTGCCCATGTTTCGGAAGAAACATGGGCAAAAAAATCTGAAGAAACTATGCCATTACTATACATTATGGGCAAAAAATGTGAAGAAACTATGCCTATACCAGAAACTATGAAACTATGCCATGAAACTAAACCATTTATAAACTTAAATAGTGAAGTAGTTTAGTATTTCTTTTAGTTAGATTTGATTAAGAAGTATTTCCTTATTCCAACGGAATATGGATTAACAGCAGTGATTCATTTCTGTATTTCTGGCTTGAGGCAATTACTAATGATAACTTCGGAACCCGGATGTGTGAAGTTAATGACTTTTTTCAATTTGAAAATGCCGATTTCTTATGTGTGTTTCCGAATTTATTGTTTTAGAACAGTGCGTGCATTTAATTTCATTTTTTAAGTGCCGTGACGATTGTAAATTTTTGACAGTCAAACTTTAACATTTTAAAATTAAAATGATCAATTTTGTTTTAGGTATCCTTTATTTTTCAAAAAGTATTTCCAATTAGTTTGCAAGACTGTAGCAACTAAGCATAGTGCGAAAGCTTGATATATTTGTTGACCAATGACAATATTAAGATCTCACAATGAATGTTAAAAGATTGTTCACTGCTACGATCGATCACATGCGATAATAACTACAATCTTGCTCAATATTCGCGTTATTGTTATTTGTATTGTTGACAGAAACTCAAAAAATATTTAATAAAGGTAATTGAAACTCATGTACATTTTTATTGTCTTTATTATAGTGAACTCAAATATAGTGAACTCAAATAAAATTTAAATATACATTATGAACTGCTGAATCTAGGCTACAAATAATTCTCTGTTTTTAAATTACTCGAAAATGCATTAGATTAAACGTCTAGATAAAACTAATAATATCTTCTTTAGTTTAAATTATAGTGTTCATTTATAGTGTTTATATATTGGAAATATTTTATTTTTATCCTAAATAAATATGAGATATTTGCGCTTTTAAGATTAATTTTCTAGAATATGTGAAAAAAATAAGGTATGGATTTTCTAAATTAATAAGCATGTCAGATAACATCGAAAGAAATTTAATTTACCTTTCAGTTTATTCAAGAACGATCCCTGCTGTTTTTTTTCTTAGGAAATATTGAGAGGGAGAGAGAGAGAGAGAGCGAGAGAGAGCGAGAGAAAGAGAGAGAAAGAGAGTAATTAAAAGAGATAAAGTAAATTGAAAGTTCTAAGAAAGCATAATTGATTTAGATAAGAAAGAATCTTAAAATGAACGTGTTACAAATAAACTTCCCTTTCATTATTCTCGATATTTATTTTGAATAATAAATTAGAAGATTTTTTTTTCTCTTTTTTTTTGTCTTGAAGTAGAAGTTTAAGTCATTTTTTTACCAGTGTCGTTGCTCAGCCAATTAACGAAGTGAGCTTTTTGGAATCCTAAAATGTGTAGATGGTGTTGCTGAAGGTAATTAACATTAATTGATTTACTGGCAAATATTTATAAGTTAAAGTTCAAGTCACCGTCATGTTAGCAGTCATTTTATATGATATATATATTTTCCGAAACGTACAGATAATTTTAATAAAAGCCTCTAACATTACCCAATTTGGCTTAGGATTTACAATTAAATATTAAGATATCAATCAACATTTCACAATCGTCATATGAACAACCAAACAACATTAGCAACTCCGAAGAGTGACCACTATCTTCATTTAGAAGTATGAACCGTTGTCTGACCTCCAATGTACTAGAAATTGACTATTATAGCAGTGGAAGTTTGATTGTTTAGACTTTTTTAAAATGGAACACTCAATTGCAATTTCTAATTAAGATAATAAAAATTTAAAAAATATGTTTTAGGAAATAAAGATTTCTCTGAGAAGAAACTGTTTTAGAAACATTCATTCACTTTAGCATCAATCTTGTCATTATATATACATTATATAGGAAATGAATAATATATTGCAAAAAAATTCCGGATTAAATTACGGTATAAAGTACCGGCACTTTGAGTGCATCATCCGTAAAATCAATTTTTCCGTAAATTTCCCACTTTATAATATTTTACAGTAAATTTTGCAGAAATATTTATTTTATTAGAGTGACTTAGTGATTTCACGGTAATTGTTACTGTAAAATTTACGGAATATCAACTTTTTCGTTCTGTGACATTTTCATGTAAAAATGGATGCTCCATTTCACATGTCCACTTTTACATTTCCATTTTTTTCATATTCATTTATAAATGGATTTTTTATGATAAAAAGTACCGGCACAAAGAGTACCGGTACGGACTTATACCGTAATTTAATCCGGAATTTTTTTTCGGTATGCTGTGTAATAAGCTATATAAAATGAATAAAAATTAAAAAGCAATTGTTTAATTTATATTATTCCATTAAAATGCATTGTAAAGAACATTCTTTTTACCACAAGAATATTTATTAGTCATAAAACAACCATAAAGTGTGGTGGCACATAATTTTTTTTTAGAAAATAAAGATCCATACATATTTTTTCTCAATTTCTAATGCCGCGAATTGAATAAAAAATAAATTAATAAAAAGAATTCCTGATTCAGCAGATTTTATCACGCAAATTGAATGCTCAGTCAAAACATCACCAAAGTATTTAAAATACCTTACACGAAAAGCATAATAAAAAATTCCCACTTTTATTTAAAAATGTAAGAATTTCAAGCTTTTTTTTACAATTTTCTGAAATCCGAGAAATTTTATTTAAATGGTAATTTTATAAAACGATAAAAATCTGCTAAGGAATTGGTTACGGGGATCTAAGCCAGTAGGGCCCATACGCCAAATTTAAATGAAAACACATGGAAAATTTTGAAGCTAAAACAGTTATAAACAACATTAAAACAAAACAAGTTAAAAGGCCAGTATAGCATACCACTGATGTTCGTCTTTTCATACTGGAACCGCAAAGTGCCCAGAATCTTGGACAATCTTTAATGAAGTGAAAGATGTCTTGCCTTGCTTCACAATATTGACGTGTTGCTGTTCTCTTAAAGGAGCTTTGTTGGTAGATCCCAAAAACACCGTGGCCCGTAAGAAGCTGATTCAAGTAAAAATTCGAATGCTGCCATTTAAGGCCAGTGTCTTTAAAAAATTATAAGTCTCTCGTCCCCTGCTGCTCTTTTTCCAGTCACCATTCCAAAGATTAAAAGTTATTTACTTAATTTGAGATTTTTCATCCTGGGTCTCATAGTCAATTTGTTCCAATTTAGTGTCCTCCCTGGCAAAACCCAGTCATCCTCTTCGTTACCTTGAATACCCAAAAGTGCTTTAATCCTGTTTATTTTATAATTGTTGTTCCATTTAGCTTTCGTTTCCTCAATAAATTCAAGATTTTTACGTTTGTCTTAAAGGCTCACAAGAGATGATAATAAATCTGTGTATATATCTGCTCTTAGTGTGTCATGAAAAGGAAACAAAACAAAGGAATCCTTAAAACAAAGGAATGTAGACTAGATTACAAGAAGATACAAATTTGCTAAAATATATGATTCTATTTTTGTGATTTAAAGTTAATTTTGTCTTCTTCAACTATTGTATAGTAATAATCTTTATTACAATGAGAACGAATTGTTCCCCTTATTTTTTAAAAAAACCCTGATTCTCTTTTGAAAAGTTATTCACTTATATTACATATATTATAATTTATTATTTAAACCTTTTAAATGACCCGAGTTTAAAATTATATACGATATGAAAGTTTCCGGACAAAAGAAAATGAGGCGAAAATAAATCTGCAGCAGAATGGATTTTTCATCTTGTTATAGGCATCGCACGAGCTATTCTCAAACTTAGTGGTGCATAGACATTTCACGCATTTTCAGTATTTAAAAAGTAATTACAGTAATGATGCTGAAAATGAAGCGCTAATGAAACTTATTAACAAGAGTCTTATATAGCTATGAAAGAAATTGAGAAATGTATCTTTGATTATTAGCATATTATATTAAAATGTTTTATAATGTTCAGAAATGTTACCAAAAAAAAGAGGTATCTTCAAGCAATTGAGTAAAATATAACTTGAAATTTAGATAAGTATGAAGAATAACTATAAACTTTATACAATCAAACTTTATATAATCATTTTTCATTTTTATACGAAAAAGTTACATTTTTTTAGCTATAAATGATACATTTCAAAATAAGCAGAAAACAAAAGAAACGTTTAAATATTGTACTACGCTTTTCAATCTGATGGCGAAAAACTTCAAAAAATTAATACTTTTCAACCCCACACAAAATCGAGCATTCATATACATCTCAAAAGTGGTAGTTCAATGTAAACGCCCAATAAAAGAAACACCAATTTTGGCGTACGTTTGAAAATCAACAGATGGCAATTGTAGATTATTTAATATCAAGTAGTAGAAGGTTATGTTTGTTGTCCTTTTGTATACAATAAAAATTCTATCTGAACACCAAAAAATGGTGGCAACTACTTTACAATCATAGTAGTGTTTCACAACACCAAGAAGCAAGATAGTCCCTGGTGTAATGAAACTCTTAAATTTATTATATCATGTAAACATGAACTAATTAGCATATTTAGAGTCACCTCTTTAAGCCATTATCATCGGCGCTTGGTTTGTGAAAATCCGAAATGAGCATAGACTTTTACTATGCTTCAAAGTATATTGTTGAAAACATGCATAAAAACATTACTCTTTGGCACAGATAAACCAAAAATGTGAATTGAATCCTTAATAATTTTTAAAGTACCAAGGATTGCTTGCTACCTTATTTCTTAACTATTGTCTTTAGTCTATTAAATTTCATTATAATGAAACATTGAAGCGAAATTATGTTTCAATACAATATTAGCATATAGTCAATTGAAACGAAACTAATATATTTGGAACAACGTTAGAATTAATACAGCAAAGTTATTTTTATGATACAATTAAGTTATGATGCGCAAATTCATAAAATAAGTTTTTAACAAACGCATATAACCGAGGGAATATGAAGTTAAATGTGATTTAGGCTTTCTGGAATTAATAGAAACAGAAGCGGAAAGAAATTAAATGCTATAAAATAATTTTATATCTCATAGATACGTACAAATTTAAATAAAATTATACTAATATTATACTAAAATTATATTAATTATTTATTGCACAAGTAAAGTTATACATATCTTGTGTAGAATATAATAGATTTGTTTAAGCAACGATGTGTTTTATCTCGCGCCAAACTTCAACCTTTTCGTGATCTGACGTAAACTTGGCTTCTGACGATTTGATATTTTCGCCAACTTAGGAGTTTTCGTAGGTAAAAATAATAACGTAATCAACGTAATCTCGATGTTGGGTATTCTTCGTTATTGGTTTTTGGCTACTTTCTTGATTCGGTGTTAATAAAGTGTTTGTTCCCACTGTATTTTGGGTTGTTCAAACCATAACTCGGAGGAGTATTACACTACACTTTTTGCACTACATGGTGCTTCATCGTAATAAAATATATGAATGTTTTTAGTTTATGTATTAAGAATAAGTATGTTCTCATAAGATAATTCTCATAAATTTGCCTATTATTTAAGCAATTTTTATAAGATTTAAGCTCCATCCACTTTTGTTTTATTAAATTTCCTTTGAAGTTTTTTTAATGTTTGCTTTGCTGCGGCTATGGTTGATATAGAAACTAATTTTATATTAAAAATAATTTAGTGTATGCATTATAAATTTAATCTTCTTACGGTAATATTATATTACAGTACGCTTTATTTTAGTTAAGCTTTTATTTTAGTTAAGAGTTCTAAGCCGATTTCAAAACTATTCCAGTGCTTTAAATTGAGAATTCCATTTTTTATATTTAATAAACATAGAACAATAGTAAAGCATAAAAAGTAATACTTTTTAAAGTAATTATTTTAACAGAATTGTTTTATACAATTTTACAAGGATTTAAAACAATAATAAAAATATTAATTTGCTTGTTTGAGGATATTTTTATTTTTTAATATGTTTTTAGATTTCCTTAAAACAGTAACATAGATAAAAAATACTTTTATCGTGTTTTCTTAGTCAAAAAAATATTAATACTCCGAATCATAAAACAAGACAGATATATTTCCTAAATTAAAAAAACTTTAAAAATTAAACAAAAGGGTTAGTTTAAATGGATTTTATTGGCAACACCGCCATGCATTATTTCTGAAGAATCAGATTCTTTTAAAAAAAATTAAAATTTTTCTGCTTTTATCATATATTATATTATTCATTTTTTGCACATTGTTGTGCCGTAAAAATCTTCTTTAAAATGCAAAAAGCGTTTGAGTTTATTTTCCAGTTTGGTTTTTTGAAATGATTTAGAGTGCTTTAGAATAGAGATAGAAGATTCAATTAGAAGCCTTGTGATATTCTAATTTATTTGCTTGCATTGCAATGTGTACTTTCTTTCGTCTTTTGTGTTTTTAACAGTTTATTTCTTTTTGCATTATTGTATTATAAGCTTAAAGGAAATGTAGAAAAAATAGAGACGTTTTAAATCTGAAAGCTTTTTTCACCTTATTATTTGCTTTATTTTTAAGAATCTTACGTTTAGGAGGTTTAACATCTTTAACAAATTTTCCAGTAAAAGTTTGTATACATATTTATATACTGATATGTCCTTCTAATGAATAAACAAAATAGAAATGAATAATTTATTTACCACTTATTTTTCTTCTTTAAGAAAAAATTTATTTTATTTATGAATGGCGTCGAACAGCTGCACTATATTGGATTTGCAAGTATGTAAACGTTTCGTAGCCTTGTAGTTATGAACATGAACTCAATGGAACTCCTGATTTAAGCATTGGGGTTCTTGGGGGACTTTTTGAGGTAAGCTAACTTACATACAGGGAGAAGAAAGCCTACCGTGGTTAGTAAGACTGCCTGGAGACTATAGCACAATATCCATTCACTACAGACAGTATTTTTCCTCTGCACTATAGTTGGAAGCAGAGAAGAGTTCTCGAGCCATTGCTGGGGTTCGAATCTGGATCGCCAAATCAGAAAGAGAGTACTTTATGCCCTGAGGCATCTCTGATGCTGATTTTAGGCTTAAACCAGATACATAGAATGTTAATGTCTCGAAATAGAATGTTAACTGATAACATTTACTATATTATTTAATTTGCCATAATGTAAATTTTGTAACTTTTGAAAAAGAAAAACAGAAAATGATAAATACTCGTATGAAGCTATTTGGAGATAATGTTAAAATATCATAAGCTATTATGCATCTAAAATAATGGAAT
Source organism: Parasteatoda tepidariorum (assembly GCF_043381705.1). Classification (NCBI taxonomy): domain Eukaryota; kingdom Metazoa; phylum Arthropoda; class Arachnida; order Araneae; family Theridiidae; genus Parasteatoda; species Parasteatoda tepidariorum. The sequence goes on along the minus strand of NC_092215.1, from coordinate 12,772,513 downwards.
ACGTCTTTTCTCATTTAAATATTGTATATTCTTCAAGGTAATATTGCTTTGATTATAATTTGAATATTGTTAAATGCATGTGATATTTCGTAACAGATTTAACAAATCAGATTTATCCCTTTGAATTGTTGGAAAATTTGGATTCTGTTGAAATAATGAACATGAAATAATAATGCAAAAATATTTTCCAAGATTCTACGTAATCATGATGAAATTACTAGTTTCTGGTAAGGAAATCTATTCTTCATTTTATTCCGCCTCCACAAAATCATTTTACGCTCAAATTTAAATGTATTCAGTTTGGAGTTGCTTATTCTATTTTAAAAATTAATAATTCTTTGATTCAATTATGCAAAAAACTAATATAATTTAAAATAACAATTATTTGAACTTCAAAAAAGTTATCGGGAGTATCTTTTAGATTTTCAGTCAAGAAATGGAAATAAAATTTTTTCTTGGTAATGGGGAAAAAATTTCGGTTCAATTTCAGAGGTCGTGAGATGAAATTAAAACTCTCTTGCAAAATGTAAAATCCTTCCCACCGAATCCAACTCAGTGTTCAAATAATTAATACAAAATGCTTTCGTAAGATGCTAAAACAGAATAGTGAGCAACGTTGAACGGAAACACGCTTTTTGCTTAATTTGTTAGCAAAGGAAACTCTCAGGTTAGAAAAGAGAAAATGAAGCACTTTTTAACCATTGAAAGGGTTTTTTATTTGTAAAATCACACTTTTTAAAATGAAAATCAAAATTAAGCAGTTTTTAAAAACGCACCCTGCTTCATTTTTAGGACTAATCCAGCAAAATCATATCTGTTTGTTTCAATAAAGAAAAACATTTCGTCTCTTAAACTATTTTAAATGCCATGCAATATCATTGTAACCTCATTAATATTAAAAAGTTTTCACTTTTTAATATTAATGAAAAATGAGATTTTCACTCGGAGAAAAATTGGCTTAGAAAAAGCAATATCATAAATGCAATAAAATAACATTTTTAAAAAATCAATAAATAACCCTTTTTATGAATTTTTAATTATTACATAAAAAAGTGGCACATTTTATTTTTTAGTAATTTATGCATACAAGATATTTTTATAGATTTATTTCAATTAGATTCAATTCATTTCACTGTTTTTTCAGCATGAATAATATATAAGTGAATACCAAAATCTGTCTTATTTTAATCCTGAAAAAATATTTTAGGGTTGGTGAAAAAAAGAATAAACTGGAAGTGAATCTCTACGTAAAGGTAGAGAAAATACTTCACTCTACTCTTCATTCAATCCACTTCAGTTCAGACAGTGATTTGAAAAAGATTCGACTGTCCATTTGATCAGACAAAAGACTCTTTACTTAATCCAGAAGGTTTCAAGTTTTATCTTAAGACGGGAGTTTCAGGATTTCGGTTTCTATTTCCACTTCTATTCCAACTTTTTTTTTTTACTATTTTAAACACGTATTTTGATACTCGATGAAATTGCTTTCATTCCGGGAAATATCCCGAAATTCAGTTATACCTTCAAGGCTAACTGTGACTGGATAAAAGAGGTAGTTTTATTTAAAGTTCACTATTAAAATTACTTCTCTCAGAAACTAATTCACTCATTAAAAATGTTTTTTAAAATTTGATCGAAGATCAAAATATATATCATTGAAAATATTGATTAAAAATATATCATTGAAATCAGTGATTGAAAATGGTATTTTTTTTAGAAAAACGCATATTAATTGAAATGGAGTAAACAACTAAGTTTTACCTTTATAAAAGTGCAATATTCAACTATTATAGTAATTTTAGCATGCATCAGGGATAGAGAATAATATTACCTGACATGCATATAAAAATTACAATACAGACATTAATTTTTCACCCTTATATGACCAACTGGGCGTCTAATATACAAACAGAGATGAAGCAAAAAATACCGGATTTAGTTGATATTGAAGTGGGAGAAATATTTTTTTGATATTTCATAACATAAATAATAAAAATAAGGTCTTGTTTAGATCTGAGTTAGTTTATTATTTTTATTCCAAAAGTTATTCTTTTTTTTATTGAAAAGGAAGTGTAATGCGATTGCTGCGCAGAAAAATTTATAAATATTATACCTTTAGTATACGTAATTATAATGATATCACTTTTTTGTTATTAATTTATTTGTTTATTCCATCAAAGTTTATTTGTGTTAAATACTTCTTTCCTATTAATACTTAATACTTTTTTTGTAAATAATACTCAACATTTCCGATTAATACTGCTTTTTTGTTGATAAAATGCTGTTAATATAATATTTTTCTCATTATATAATAGGTACATTCATGCAATTAATATTCAATCTAGATAGATTTTCGGCCATGTATTCTGTAGGCTGACATGTAATACAAGGCGTGTAAAATACTTGAGATCTTTGTAATTAGTTGCGTTGATTGATCACATAGTGTACCATTGCTTAACTTTCAATGAAAACCCAACACACTCAGACAATTTACGTTTTTTAAGAAGTAAGATAGAAATTGACTTCTCACTGTTTTTTTCTTAAACTTTAACATTCTGCATGCCTCTGAATGCTTTTGGCTGAAAAGTTTAGATCATTCGAAAGAAGGCTCAACCAGGAATGTTTTTTTTAAAAAACTTTTTTTTTATCGTGTCCATGGACAATTAAATGGCCTCGTGTGCCTTCAAAACTGCATCCGCTAACTCCAATACATCATTACTGTAGAGGATCTCACGAAGTTCTGAAGGCGGTGGCACCATACCCAGTTGTAAAACATATGGGGTAAGGGCAGGGCACTCGAGAATGTGATCCGGGGTAAGTTAGATATCGATGCAGTTCTTGCAGGGTATATAAGTTCTTATTTTGTTGGGAAGAACTTTCATCCCTTTAAAGTGGTTTGTTCTTAATCTTGTAATTGTTGATGTTAAGATTCTGGAACAATCAAAGACTGTCCCTGGAAAAGGAGGGTTGCCAGAGCCTCGAAAGGTTGAACTTCTACCTGTTGGTCTGAGGAAGGTATTTTATTTCCCTTCTACCACCCACTGGAGAACCAGTGGAGGCATTCCCCTATCCGCCACCTGGGGACGCGCTCTCTAGGGGTTTTGTTTGAGTTAATTTATGTTTATACTTAGGTCTTTAAAATGAAATATGTCAAGTTGATAAAAAGTTAGTCAACATCTTTCTCCATTTGATCGAGGATCTAAGGCAACAGACCATGACATTTATACTGTATATGAGGACATACATGAAAGAACCACTCTTGATTAGTTTAAGAATGGAAATTTCGTCCAGTTGAGTTCAATGAAGTTGAGTTAATAAAATAACTAAATTTTGCTCTTGCGATAAACGGCCATTGAATTAACAGACAACATAGAATGCTCTTAAACTTAAAATTTAAAAAAAAAAAACGATGTTAGCTTCGTTATCAAATCCAAGAAGTTTCCTCAACAAAGTATTATGCGTGTTCTATTTATTGAAGTAAGTACTTTAGACTGGGATAGCCTGGTCGGTAGGGCACTGGGCGCATGTCCGAGAGTTCGTGGGTTCGAGCCTCGCCGGCCGAATACTCCCAGTGTAGTAAATAGTGACTGATGCACGTTAAATCTGTCGAGTCGCAAAGTCCTCCCATTAAAAATCAATACCTCTGGGGATACTGAATTGGAGATTGATCGTTCTCTGATTCAGGTTTAAATTACGATCTGTGGATAAATGAATGGATGCATGAATGAGTCCGCAATATAAACGATTGTGACATATGGGTGTGGCAGAAGTCGAATTCTTGGCCGTGGATGGCGCCACTAGAAAGCAAGAACAATCGCTCCCCTCTGCCTTAACAAGCATACGTCAACAACAACAGTACTTTAGACAGGGTATATATAAATAAATAAAAAAAAAATGATTGAATCTCTGACAATTAGTGTTAAGGGGAGTGTTTATAGAAATAAACGGCATGTTCATCTTGAAATCTGTAATAATTTCATACGCAATTGTTGAAATCAGATAAAATTGTGTCAACTAAAACCAACAAAAATTCATCTTAATTTGCGTTTGAAAACTATCACTAGTTGACGTAAGATAGTGATTTAAACTGTGATATTCCCAAACCAAAAAGAAGAAAGTTTTTTCTGGGCCTCTTTTCATCTGTGATTTTGGTATTGAGACTACAGAAACGCCTGTAAATTATTTAATCCCTACTTTTGTAAAGAATTTGATATGATAGAAACTTTTGCAGCTAATTTAGCCTCTCTAAAACTTTCGTAATCAATTTAATCTAGAACTAAAATCTCTTGTAACTAAAGTAATCTGCTAGAAATTATTGTAATTAATTTAATCCGTTGAAAAAATTGTAGTTAATTTAATCCAATTTTTGTTACTAATTTCGTATGTTAAAAAGTATATAGGAAATTCTTGACTGTCACCCTTGGTTTCAACCTTTTATCACTAATTAGTTTTGGAATGTTTTTTAATTCTGAAATCGTATATTTTTTGCTTTTTTGTTTGTGTGATCATGAGTCAATTTGGAAGAAGAATGTTGATTAAATTCTTTGAATCAATATGAAATATTTTGGCATAAATTTATAATTTTTTCTTCATTAATAAGCTAATAAACGAGAAAAAAAATATTGTTAAAACTACATGAATATGATAACATTTATCAATATAAAATCATTGAAGAAAGTGGACATCAGAAATTTAAATACATTTCTCAACAATCAAGTAGTTTTATTTATTTTTTATATTTTTAACAATTTATGAAATAAAATAGAGTAATTAAGTCACTTCTGAATAAAATTTTAGACCTTAAATATGCTATTTATTAGTTTAAGTGATATTTTAAGTTACAAAATCAGGTTCAAAAATATATCAACTTCTTTTTTCACCAAAGAACTTGGTTTTTTAATCTTAAAATAGAGAAAGGAAATGATAAATCGTAGTTTCGTCAAAAAAGTGGAGAAAAATTAGTGTCGCTATTTGTAAATTTTACATTTTGAATATTCTGCCATAACTCTGAAACGAAATTTATAAATTGTAAAACTTGCAAGCTCGTTTTTTTTAAAATTATAATAAAATATACAATAACTAACGTGAAAAAATATCCTTTTAATTATTTATTATATTTCATAATTTAATTACATAATGATCGAAAAATAGTGAATTCTAAATTTTCTCATAAAGCTAAACTAAGTGAGGTCAAATGAAATAGTCAAAAATCTGAACGAAATCAGTCAAAAAGTTGTGAAGTGAAAATTAAAAATAATTTTGTTTCCTCAAAAACTGCTTAAAAAATTTTGATACAATTTTGCGTTTCAGTATTTCATAGGATTTTAAAAAAAATATATACAGAAATTCTTTTTCCCAAATACCACTTAAGTTTTATAGTTTTTGAAGAGTGAGATTTGTCATATTCTAGCATAGAAGTTGGACTTTTAAACCAAAAAAATATATATATGCTTGTACAATTCCATATAGAAATTTGTACTCTGAAAATTTTTTTAATGAACTTAATATGACTTATTTTCTTCCTGAGATAGTTATATTGTTTTTATTTATTCATTTTTTTAAATTTTTTTTTATTTTTAAAGAAAATAAAATAAAATTAGAAACAAATGTAATTTTTTGAGCTTTTGTTTACTTTTTTTAATAAACAATAAAACTGCCAAAGCAGTGTAATTTTCTTAAAAAATAGTGTAATTATTTTTGAAAAGTAGAGTAATTAAAAATAGTGTTAAAATTAAATTTCAGTACGCTGCACTTTATTAACTATGATTTTTTAAAAAGGACTGTTTTGCAAAAATTCTAAGTATATTACATATCATTTCGCATATTTAACTATGTAAAAAGCAAAATATGTAAAGCAAAAGCAAAATATGTAAAGCAAAAGCAAAATATGTAAAGCAAAAGCAAAAATATGTAAAATAGAATAACAAACAAGTATAAAACATATAAGTATAAATGAATAAGTGAAACAAATTAGCATAACGAATAAATATAAACAAATAAATATAAAACAAAATTCACTAATCAGCATATATACAAGAATATTATCAGTATCCATTTTCTTGAAATAAAATATTGAGAATATATATTACTAATGAATCAAAAAAAGCAAAAAAAAAAAAAAAAAAAAAAAAAAAAAAAAAAAAAAAAAAAAAAAAAACAGCAGAAATCTAATTTATTCGGAAAGATAAATTTCGATGTTTAAAAAAGTCCATAAAAACCATCATTATTTCCAAATTAAAGGTTTCTCTAGCGCAATTACACATTCCCAATGGTATTAATTACACAGTTTTAATAGAAGAAGATATTGCTGATGTCCTTAATGGTTCAGAAGAAAACAAAATCCAGTCACATATTTCTCTTTTAATTTGTTAATAAGAAATTTTTTATTTTTCTGATTTTTTGTATTTGAGGATGACAAAAATTGATTTTTTTTAATTGAAAAAATAGATAATTTTTCTATACTATTTCTTGAATTTTATTTCACATTTTTTATACATTAAAAAAAGCCTTTTATTTAACTCCAATAAAAATTTTAATAAATTTATTCAAGTTTACAACAGAAGAAAATTAAAACTGCAAAATCTTATTTTTCTAAAAAAGGGATTTTTTTGGTTAAAAAAGGAATTTTTTAAGTTGAAAAATGTTCGCTTTGCATTAAATACTTTAGCATAGGGTGTGCAAAAACACTATTTTTCGTTTGTAATTTATTGTCGATCTCTCAAATCACTAAAAACTTTAAACTTCATTGAGATGAATGATAAATTGAATTATCTATAGTTTTCTGATCTTATAAATAGATTCTTTAAGTATTTCTTAAGAAATATGTAAATATGTATTAGTAATAACAAGGTTTTGGTTAAACATCAAATAAGTGCGAAAATAATTATTAAATATAGATTATCAGCATATATTTTAAAATTATTTTTTAGGTAGATTTAGAAATATAAGAATGGATTTTAAAACTGCATTTAATAGTCTTTATTCGAATTGAATAGTATCATGAATCTCCTTAATTCTCCTAAAAATTTGAAATAGCTAACTTAAATGTGTCAAGAATTATTGCGAAACAAACAAATAAAAACTATGCAAGTTAAGTTTAAATTTATTACATGAAATTTTAAAATGCATGCAAATATTATTGTAAAAATATTTTTGGTTATTTAAAAGAAATTTTATCATATCTTGGAGGAAAACACTTTAAAATGTTGTTGTAAATGTAACACTTTAAATGAACAGTGTAATTATAATGAATGTCATAATTATAATGAAAGTAAATTAGAGAACATTTATAATTCTTAAATTTTTTTTATAGCATTGCAATTTACAAGTTACAATAAGTTTATAATTATAACACATTGCAAGAAAGTAAAAGAATATTATATATTAGTAGATTTACTATTTTTATGTTTATAATTTAAATAATTTAGTATTTTATGATAAAAAGTAGTGCACTTTTGATCAAAGTCACACATATTTTTTTCACCCAGGGTAGCAAATTTAAAAACCAGAGACTACGTCATTTTGGTAGCTTCTATAAATCATTATTTTCACTTTTTCGAGATAATCCTCACTCTAATATTTTCTCATACCTTAAGGACATTGGCATTTATACATCTAGAATATATATATAAATATATTATGTGAATTGTGAATCTATATGAACCACTCT
>NC_092215.1:12724507-12764767 GCF_043381705.1 Parasteatoda tepidariorum | reverse complement strand
AAACTAAACTCAGTGGCGTGACAGCCCATAGAGGGCCAAGGCCTACTGTGCCCTTCTCAGTTTTCTTGACCTTGGTCTCTGAGGTACAGGAGCAGATGCTCCGGTCAAGTGGTCAGCCGAACGCGGAACCCCCAGTGTTTAGTTCCCAAGCATGCTTGGTACTCATTTATCTACCCACTGAAGGGATGAATGACTGAGTCAACCTTGCCTGACCCGAGGATCGAACCCTGGACCTGTGGCACGGGTGAAGCGAATAATTTCCTAAAATTAATAATAAAAAAAATCTTTTTCAAATGCAGTTAGTATTGTAATAAAAATAAAAATACTTGTTTTAATATTTTGATTTCCTTGATGTCAAATAATAGTTTTCTAGAATTAAAAAATATTCTACAGACGCAAGGATATATTCAAAAAAAGTTATATGAAGGTAGATTAAATGCCGATATTTTAGTTTTGTTTTGTAAGAATAGATGGCGCCTCAAGTAAAATGTTAAATTTACTAGAAATAAATTAAATATGCATTTAATTTGATAAATATCAGTTTAAAACTATTAAGTTTTAATTTCTCAGTTGATATAAGAATTCATCAAGATTATTAAACTCCAATTTCAATGTTATTCAAAATTAGAGTAAGAGATTTCAATGTTATTCAATAAATTAGAGCTATATTAGCTTCATAAGAATTCCTGCATGTGATAATTATAAATATAACAAATAAAGCATTTCCCATAAAGATTAAACAGCCGGCCAGGTGACAGAGCCGTTAGCGTGCCTGACTGCAAAGCCAATGGCTGCGGTTCGAATCCCGCTCTGGGCATGGATGTTTCTCTCTGTGTTGTCCTCTGTTGTATGTGATGTGTGAATGTGGCCCGCCCTATGAACGGGTTTGTGGCAGTGTGGCGTGGGTAATGTTGCTCGCCTCCGTGACTTAGGTTCACAGGTGCCCACTGGGTAACGCTAAATGAGCAACACTACCGGCATCTTCCGAGGTGAAGAACGAAAGTTCATGTGCTTGCCGTTATTAAAAAAAAGTAAATAAATAAAGATTAAACATGAGATTTTGCTTTAAATAATTAATACTGTTACTTACAAGCAAACAAATCTTTGTCCGTGAGGTTTCGAAGTTATGGAATTCCATTTTGCTTTTGTCAGTTCCTCAAATTCATTTACTCATTTGTTGCAATCTTTTTAAATTTCGAACATTGCTTCTAAGAGTAATAATCTTGGACGAAATAATTTATACTTCATTTATAAGTAAAGAAGGCATTTTCTCATTTGAAAAAAAGCAGACTTCTCAAGTTTGAAATAGTAGCTTTAGTACAAAATCAGTGTATGCTAAAAAAAAACAAGTTTAGCAGATTGAGCTTCGTGAGAACGTCACGAAGACGTTGCCGAGAAATCCAATCAACGCGATCAAAATCTCTCTTGATACTTTTTAACTATAAAGATTAGTTAATGGGAAGTTTCGAGTATGATGCCAACAATTTCTGCGTGGTTTTTTTTCAATTCCGATATCTTAAATACGATGTTATGGCTAGTGAATTTCATATTTTAGTAATCGGTTTCTTACACAATCATTATTGACGATTGCATCGTAAATCCAAATTCATTTCTGATCAGCAGTTATTACTTTTTGTTTCGCGAGAGATTTCAAAATCGTTTTAAAATACCGATATTTTTAATAAATTATTGCAGCAAGTGAAATTTTATTCCTTAGAGAATTGCTCTTATTTTAAAATCTATTTATAGAATGCACGAATTTAATTGAGGAATTATGTTTAAGTTTAATTATTTATCTTTGCAAAAAATTTTTAATAATAAAACAAGAACTTTATTTATTTTGGATTACTTAAAAACTATGAAAATTTTTGTGAAATTTTATTTTTTGGGATGAGTGCCCATTTTTGGGGACATAGTGCCCTTTCTCAGTTTTTATTAACCTGCCTTATTTAGGGTTTCGAATGTACCCTGAAAAACAATTTACTGAAATTATTAAAAAGAAAAGAAAGTACATAATGATATTCTTTCATATTATTAATATTATAGTTTTAGAGAATAGATAATTGATATAATATAATTGATGTAATATAATTGATATTGAAGAATAGATAAATGGTATAGAATAGATTGATAGAATAGAATAAATGATATTATAGTTTTATATTGTTAGAATAAATATTGTAGTTTTTGCAATAATGTTCTTACAACTAAAAAAATGATGCCATTGACTCCTGACTGTTATATTCCAATTTCTAACGCTGGCTGCAACTCATATTATTTAAAAAAAAAAAAAAATGACGAAAAAGACAAGTTTTATTACCCCTAATATGAGGCTGTAATCAGGTATTTATTTCTCAACACTAAAACAAATTAAAAAAATTCCCTAAAATGTAACTATATTTTTTGTGCCTGAAGAGTTCCCGAAAGTATACATAGAAAACTCTAAGTTAGTATTATAGCTGTGGGATAGTTTTGTTGCATGATTTATATATCATGCGCTTAAATGTTTTCATTCTCTAGGGCATGCTGCATTGGAAAGCATTCAAATCTCTATTGTATCCATTTAGATAGCACAGAATATTTTAAACTTTGATGCATCTAATGTCTGCTAGTAAAAATCATAAGTGTATGTAGTTTTTTTTAAAAAAAAGTATTTAAGCAAAAGAAGTTTCTAAAACATTTTATATGTTAAAAAGATATTTGTATGTGTTACCGTCCTTTAAGGGCCTACTTAGTTTCAATTTGTAAATGTAGAAGCATTTGTTTTAGGGATTAATAATTTGTTTCAAAACTTGGGTCTGAAGTTACAATCTATTTCTACAAGTATAAAAGTTTACTAAAATATTTATGTTAAAGAATAAAAAGTTATAAATGGATTTTTCTTTTTGATTTAGTCGCGACAGTAAATGAATTAGTCTTACATTAGCATTAAAATAAAAATTTTGCCATAACATTGATTGTTATTTTATTTTATATATTTCTTTTTTTTCTTTATTTCTCACCCCAAAAATGTTTCAGTTTCATGGTTATACTAATCCTCACAGTCTTTTTGGCGATTCGCTGTCGCCAAATTATTTTCAAATTTAATATTGATTATGGGGGTAGACTTTTTTTGGCTATGTAATCATTCGATAAATCGCCAACCATAGATCTCTTCTCATGCTCCTAACTGTCAGTTTGGAAAAATTCATTTACTTTAATTTCGAATTATTCGCGATTGGACTGGGGGGCCTTAGGGTCTCTCACTCCCAACCGTTGAATAGATATCTTTAAGAAATAGTCTTGAAGTGAAGATAATGATTTTCTTTATCAATTTGAGGGACTCCAAATGTACCAATTGCCAAAATGTACCATTATGTATTATTCAAAACAAATAAATAAGTAAAATACTCTTTAAAAATATTCATCTGGATTTGCAAGGGACTTTCCTTGTTGAACCTAGAGTAAGAATTCAATATTTGGAAAAACTAAAATAAATGTACTTGTTGACACATTCATTAGTAAGAAAATTTTTTGTGTTTACATTTTTATTTCGTAAAATACAAAGTAAAGAACCAAACACGTAGTAATATTTTTTTCAATAATCTGTGTAATTACAATTTAATCGTCGACTAACACTGTTTCGACCATTAAGAATTAAAATAAAAAAATAAAATATTTTTTGTGGTGAACTGTTTCCTTTTTTCGCTCACTTCTTTTTGGTGATAAAACTTTTAATTTTGTTTATAAATAATCTAAATAGAATTTTATATTATTTATTGAATAATTTAAATTATTAAATAATAATTGACATTTGAATTATAGTTTATTTTGCTTTTTCAGGATTTTTTTTCCTGTTTTCATGCAGTATTAATTTAAATATAAATTATGCATTTTATTTATTGTATTTTCAGTTACTGAATAGTACTTAACATTTAAATCATAATAATAAATAAATCTTTCAATAAAAGGGTATAGTTTAAAATAATAATATTTTTAACTAGTAGATATAATATTTAAAAAGTCAGATTTTAAAAGTGATTCTTTCAAAATGTACTTATCTGATACAACCCTGAGGAGTTATTTTAGTATACAGGAAAAATGGAATCTAATAATGCGTTTACAGAATTCTGCATAGTTAAAATAATAAAATTTAGAATTAAATTCTCGTATGCATTGTTTTTTTTAAACAAAAGTTTATTGTCAACTTTCATCGCCAATTTTTCAAAAAGTAAAAGTATGTGATTGGTAGGCTTCTGAACTTTCAAAACATAGAGAATGTTAATCTGTTTATCAAGTATGTTTTTCAGCAGATCAACTTCAAAATGCTGTTCATGCCAAATAAATTCCAGTTTCAATTTTTTTCATGATAGCTATGATCCTCAATCTAGATTATTGCTCATAAAAACGTATACTAAAATCAATTAAGATAAATTTAATTATTTGATTATTAATAGCACATTCTTAAATATTATTATTAAACCCTTTATTTTTTTGAAAGATTTAATTAGTACTTGCTCTTTAAATATCAATAAATAGTTAATTATTCAAAAAATACTATAAATAAAATCAAATGATATTCAAATTGTTTGTAAGCAAAAAATAAAACTTTTTTTAGAGGAAAAAACAGCCCACTGTAAGATTCGAACTCCAAGCGTTTCGTTGTGCATGTAGATTTAAATGGTATATAATGATACTGCTTGAATTTAGAAATGCATTTTCCTCGGAATTGGCTGGCTAGAGAGCTTCATTATTTTAATGGGTTATTACCCTTAAAGTATACTATTTATTTACTAAGTATCATTTCAAAGTGTATTTCCCAAAGTCATGCCCCCAGCTTGTTAAACAAAGAACTGATGGCATAAGAATTAACAATCTAACTCAAAATAGCGTTGCAAAATTTATTCAATAGAAAGGATGCGACCTAAGATGACGATATCTATAAAAATGAGCTGAGTGATTTTAAAATATATCTTTGACAGAATACAAAGGAAGAGTTTCCTTTACATATTAGTTTAAATCTTTTTTTTAAAAATCTATTGTCGAGTCGCTAAGTCCTCCCTGTTCCCATAATAAATCAATACCTATGGGGGTACTGTATTGGAAATTGATCGTTCTCTGACTCAGGCCAAAATTACGATCAGTGGATGAATGAATGGACGTATGAATGAGTCCGTCCTATAAACGGGTGTGATGTATGGGTGTGTCAGAAGGCGAATTCTTGGCTATAATGATAGCGCCATTGGAAACCAATAACATTCGCATCTCTCTGCCTTAACAGGCATACGTCACCAACGACAATAAAATTTTTTTGGAATTGTACGAAAGGAACAAAAAATAAATTTTATGCAAATATTAAAATTAGGTAGTTTTTAGATAGAATTAAAGTTTTCTTTTTCGGACAGCTTTTATAGTCGAATATAATTTAGCTTTTGTTTAAATTTGAAAGGAAAACACCGAAACAAAAATGATTTCGATATAAAGGCTGTTCTCAAAAAATGGGATCTTAACGTTGAGATCTGACATCAATTAAATTTAATTCATAGTAGAAATTAATAATTCTTTGAAGTGATAAGAATTAACATAAACTATAGAAAGATAAGATGTGATAAGAATTAACTTTTCTCCATAAATACATTAAAAGTATAAATTTTCCTTCAAATGAAAGGGCAACCAATACTTAGCAAATACTAAATAAAAAGTAACAAATACTAAACTGAAAAGTAAATTTAATCAAATGAGAGGTTTTTATGCACCATGATAAAGTTACCAATTTTGTGGCATTAACCAAGTTTCATGTCATATTATGAAACATTATTTTATAGTTAATTTTACCAAAATCATTACTAATGCGAATTGGTAAAAATTACTGAGTTTTCGGTGCTCCCGTAGACCAGAAAGACAGCAAATTTTACAATATTCTAGCAGTTTTGACCATATTTTTGTTCTCAGTACACTTGGTTTCAATTTCGAACTAATTTGAAGTAATTACGTAGTTCATATTAATGGTTTCGCGGATTTTCCGAAGTAAAATAAAAATATTTCTTGTAAAAATATGTATTTTTAATTCATGTACTCTTGTATCTTATTTTGTTAAAATTTCCAATTAGTGTTTAATTAAAAGTAAAATTGCGTTTTTTTACAGACAAACATCAATCCAATCCATTTTTTAATTTTGTCGACTATCAGTCCCATAGTGGGTTGGACTTTACAACTTAAATTTACAACAAATTTTTTTTAGAATTCTTGAGATTGTGTGAAAGGAGGCAAACAGCGCTATTTCTAAAGAAACTTAAGATCAAAGTGTTTTGAAGTGCATTTTTTATCAACAAGAAAAATTTGTTAGAAATGAAATAGTATCTCTTACCTAAACCACCCAAGTAATTAAATAAAAAAATTGACAAAATTTAATGATTTTTATTCATTAAGTTGTAGTCTTTGTAGTCGTCTGAACTTCATTAAGGTATTTTATTATTCGAATCTATCCCCATCAGATTTTTTTCCATTTCGTTAAAAATATTCCTTTCAATAAGGAAAGTTATTCAACAATAATGTTATATTTTCTAAATTAAAAGATTTTATGTTATGAATTACCGAATCAATCTTAATTGTTTTAAGAGGAGCTTTTCGCAATGAAGTTATTAAAGATGATTTTTTTGCTTTAAGAGGAGCTTTTCACAATGAAGTTATTAAAGATGATTTTTTTTTCTTTAAAAGGAGCTTTTCGCAATGAAGTTATGAAAGATGATTTTTTTGCTTTAAAACAGCCCTCATCAATACAAGCCTAATAATTTCTGAAAATATTCAGTGAAATACGTACCCATTGAATGTATTTCAAAGTAATCTTTAGTTTCACTAATATAATTCTGTTCTCGGTTATAAATGTTAACAAGTCTGAAACAAATCCTCTTTTTGACTACTGTTCTATTATGAGGGTCATTCAAATGAAACCTGGTCAGTGCGTATAACTTTGCATTAAACGTAATGGGGCGCCACGTAACTGCGTGTATGGCGCCACCATCTATTGGTAGAGAGACTGACGCATGCGTGATGCTTGACGTTGTATAGCAACAGTATGGTCACACAAGTTATCGTCAACTACGGAACATGCAGACGAGTGACGAGTGAGTTTTCAGTGACAGAGGGAGTTGGAGGCCGTGAAATGTAGCGACAGATGAGGGCTGTGTACGGTGAGTACAGTCTGAGGCCACGCGTGTTGTCCAATAGCGTTATTCTCATGCATGATAAAGCCCACCCACACACGGTCAATGCTGTGAAGATGACATTGCAGCAGTTTCTGTGGAAAACGCTGGAACATCCACCGTACAGTCCAGATCTTTCACCATGTGACTTTAATGCAGCGTTTCTCAACCTTTCAGTATTCGGGGCCCAGTTTTCAATAATAATTTTCATCGCGCCCCCCACTTACAGTAAAATGTATACAACAATAACGTATATTGAGTATTTTGAATTCTGTCCTTAAATTATTTTTAACTAACTGCCAAAACAGAAGTAAAATAAAAGCCTGCAGCAATTGAGATTGTAGAAACTGTGCTTGAAGTTAATTTTTCAAAACAATTACAGTCCATACCTCTTTCAAATGACACTGTTGCTTGTCGAATTGGTGATACAGCTGAAAATGTAATGTCAGCTTTTCTCGATGGTGCGTGAAAAAATGTTTTCAATACAGTTTGATGAAGCAACAGATATTAATAAAGATGCTCATTTAATTGCCTATGTTTGATTTTGTGATAATATGTCAGTAGCAGAACTACTTTTCTGAAAATCCATAGAACTCAAAACATCAGCGATGGCATTATTTACTATTTTAAATCATGTTATGAATGAGGCAAACATAGAATGCAAAAACTGCATCGGAATATGCACCAATGGTGCTCGTTCAATAGCCAGAAGGTTCGAAAGTATACATGCACTTGTAAAACAAAAATCGCCACAATGCGTCTGGACACATTGCGGATGATTTTTCTGCACTAAAAACGAGGGCATTTCGCATTCTATTACCATTTCTATTACCACATCCTACCTTTGTGAAACTGTATTTTCTGCTGTGGCTTCTTTGAAGACAAAATATAGATCACGGCTAAATATAGAAACAAAACTGAGAGTGACTATTTCTAATATTAAGCCTCACCTCAAAAAACTTTGCTCTGCAAGACAGGCCCAAGGAAGTCATTAAAATTTACTAATTTTTAAAATTTTTTTTGTATGTTTTGATTAAGTAAGGTGGGTAAACCAAAGGTGGCCCGTGTTTCTAACGTAGCCCACCCCCCAAAGTAAAATTAAATTTATTTTAAACCATAAGATGTCCCTGCTGCATTGTAAATCTTGTATCTGAGGTGCACGAGGCTGAAATGTAAGATATTTCATTGAATTGCCTCCATTGTATGAAGGGATCTAAGTTTTTGCAGTTGTCGTTCTGATTTCCGAGTGAGAAGATATTGTAATTTATATGTGTTTTAATTCTTAGAACTTTGAGTTAGGATATGTTTTCCGAAAGTTTATTTCTTTTTCTTTAACCACATTACTTTAATTCAAATTAATCTATCAGATTAATAGTTTTAAGTCGCCAAGGTGGCCCGACACCGGTGACACCTTGGGGACACGTGGGCCACCTTCGGAAACAAAGGGAAATCTATAAAAGAGTTAATTATAAATCATTACGTAGCATATTATTTCTCAAAAAGGAATGATTGAATTGAATGCCAATTGATTTATTTCATTTTAAGCAAATGTGGAACTTTGATATTTTTTGAACTTTTATAATATTTTGATGTTCTCTGCACTTTAGTAGAATTTGCGATATTTTGTTTCAAGTTTTTTGTATTGTTTGCATTTTAAAGTAATTTTTCAGGTATTTTCTATATTTGTGGTGATTATGAGTGTTTTTATGGTGATTATGAGTGTTTTTGTGGTCGATTCTGGTATTTTCTTGTAAATTTGAGTATTTTTGTACTAGTTAGGGGTTAGGTTAGTTAACTCTATTATGGTTATTTAACTCGTGTTAGTTAATCCTTTGAAAAAATCAACTCAGAAATTCATGATTAATTCTAATGAGTTAACTCAAGAGAATCGCTAGTGACTTCACACAAGAACTATTAATGTAAAATCAATAAGCAAATTATACACTCTAAAAACAAATATCTTTTTTATAGTCGGGAAATCGGGATATCTTTTTTATAGTTTTTATAGTCGGGCCTTTTTAAAAAGCGCTTGCCAGTCCAAATGCTGTTTCTGAAGATAATTTGAGTAAGTGAAAAAGTGATTTCTTTATCTGGCTCACCTTTGGAACCTGAGGGAAATCTTAGGCGCAGAAACTATAATTTTGAAATTGTACTGTAAAATAAATGAAATTTTATTTTACAATTAAAAGTATACATGGTATATATTAGAGATAGATGTAAGATATTACAGAAAAAAATTCAGCCGCACAGACTTAATCAGAAAATTCGGAAAAATCCTCAAAGCAAAGCTACCCTTGGCTCCCCACCTTAGGTTTTGATTTAATAAGTTGTTTCACTTTAGTAAGTTAGTAAATATGTCGAAGTGTATTTTGTTTTCCATGTGTATGTGCGATTTCCCTTCATCCAGTTAATCAATTTTTTAAAATAATATTTTTTTCTCTTGAATATTCTCGCGCCACCCCTCTAGTATGCTCGCGCCCCCCTAGGGGGCGTGCCCCACAGGTTGAGAATCGCTGCTTTAATGTGTTTGGACCTCTAAAAGAAGCTATTCGTGGACATCGATTCTCAACGGAAGACGACGTGTGTGACTGGGTCCAGGCCTGGATCCGACACAAGCCTACTAGCTGCTTCAAAGATGGAATCGAAAGGCTATTGTCGCAATGGGATAAGTGTGCCAACAGTTTTGGCGACTATTTTTGAGTATATGTACTGTGTATAACTACATTTGTGACTTAATTAAATCGTTACCGTTACTTTACACTAGTGACCGGGTTTCAATTTAATAGAATGTTGAGGTTTACATTTCGCAACAATGGACAAGGTGACTAAATATTAAAACTATCACTGTTTTACAAAAGATAATCTAATGAGCAAGAAAAAATGTTAAGAAACCAATACCATATCATAGATACCAAAATATTTAATATTTTTTTCAACAAAAAACTTTGACTTAATTTTACTTTTGCAAAACCAGAGATTTATATAATGGCAGAAAATACCGTTTCTACTAAGAAATAACAGGAAAGTGAAATCATTAAGACGTTTTTAATTGAACTCCGATTAAGGAGGGTAAAATAATTTTATTTTTTATTTAAACTATTGCTTTGTAGATAAATATAAACTACTATTTTTTGATGAATAAAATTATTCGTTGTCCAATACTGAACTCATGGTTTCAATTGTTTTTCTTTTCGTATGGCCTGTTCGTACCGATACCGATGCATCTGAAGAAGACCAGTGCACCAGTGGGGATGCGATTGTTCCTGTTTTTCAGTGGCGCCATCTATGGCCAGGAATTCGACTTCTGCCACGCCATTCACACAACCACAACCCGTTTACAGGGCGGATCACATTCACACACAAAGGAGAAAGGATATAGAACACAGAGAGAAAGAAAGAAACATCCATGCCTTGCCCGGGATTCGAACCCAGGACCATTCTGATGCAAGGACAGTTTCCTGCCCCCTACACAGGCCGGTCGTCGTTTCAATTGGTTAAGCCATAGATATGAAGCTGCATTGTAGTAAGTAAAGGATCTGAGCAATATACAACAATGTTAAAATTATTTTTACGTCTTAAATAGTACGGTATATTCAGTTATGCGGAATTCAGTCTATGAAAATATATTTTAATTGCAAAATATACTTATTAAAAAAATTACAGTTTAAGTTAAATATCTATGTCTAAACTTTGCAAATAAGCGATAATAAATCATTTATGACAAGTCTACAAAAAACAGGAATAAATTATTTTAAAGTCACAATAAGCTGATCATAAAGTGCAGAATTCACATTGTCACTAACATCTTAAAACTAAAGAAAAATAAATCTCGGCTCTTTTATTTATATATTACTGTTTTAATACAAACTTCTCAAAAATTATTATCGAAATGCACTGGTAATGAAAAAAATTAAGAAAAAACAACTGTTGTAAAGAGAATCTTAAAAATAGCTATTTAATTATTCAGTCTCAGTTAATTCTCATTTTTAATGTACGCTAGCTTTTGAGAAGCACGTATTTTTAAATTGTTTTACGTTTCTCAAAAAGTTTAAAGTGAAACTTAAAAGATATTTCTTCTTTGTAGTGCATTTAGTTTTTGCTACAATTTTGCTAAAGATCAAAAAAAAAGTGAGAATCAAAATTTTAAAGCAGTGAACAATAAACAAATTTTTCTTTCTGACACTTTTGCGTCTTTAGTAATTAAACAGAAAATGCAAGAGAGAGAGTAATAAGTATTTTAAATTGAAAACTTCAAGTGTAACAAAGAAGAAATACACCGTTAATAAAAAAATAGAAGATAAAAAAGATTTATTTTTATTTAATTTTTACACTTTTCTTTCTGTGTCGTTGTCATCATTTGTCTACTAGCCCATTAAGAGCTGTAATTGGTTAACGTGACAAAATGCATTAACCTTTTCATTTTTGATATTTTTTTCTTCATAGAGCAAAAATTTTTTTCCAATAAATGTATTTAGGGCTGTTTATCGAAAGATCTGTCAAATAACGCTTTTTACGAACAATATTCTATTTTCATATCTGATGTGGGTTTTCAACATTTCTAATATTATAAATTATCAGCCTTGTTCTAAGGAGAGAGCTTCGAAAACTACTGTTAATAATTATGATTGGTTAACCGGACAAAATGATTGAACCTTTTCATTTTTTACTTTTTCCGATAGAACGAAACATTTTTCACAATAAATGAAATTAAATATACATAAAAAGAGAGTTAAGAAAATTCTTTAAAATTAAAAAAAAAGCGTTAAGAGTTTTATGTATTCAATTTCAATGCGTTTTTGAAAATAAGTTCGTGAAGTTAAATAAGTTCACTGATAAAGTTTATAAATAAGTAATTTAAACTTTTTTAACTCATTTTTTTCTACTTTAAATAACTAATAACACTAATAACGTTAGTGGATTTAAATAAACAGTTTTATTTGTTTATTTGTTTCGGAGTAATTCTTATAACTAACATAGCGACGCTGTTTTTTTAACTGCGTTTATAGTAATTAGCTCATCAACTTATTATTAAAAAAATCTAATTGTCATTAAGAATTGCGTAACTCTAGCTTATTTTTCCTTCGTTTTTCTGGCTCTCTCTTTTCTTTTTCTAAGTTGGCTATTTTTTTTTCTGGATTTTCTTTTAGAGTTGCTAGTCATGAACTTTACTTAACAAAAGTTTTAAGCAGTTATTCAAGAAATAAACAGTTATATAAGATTGTGTGAAAGGAAGCAAACAACGCTATTTCTAAGGAAACTTAAGATCAAAGTGTTCTGAAGTGCATTTTTTATCAACAAGAAAAATTTGTTAGAAATGAAATAGTATCTCTTACCTAAACCACCCAAGTAATTAAATAAAAAAATTGACAAAATTTAATGATTTTTATTCATTAAGTTGTAGTCTTTGTAGTCGTCTGAACTTCATTAAGGTATTTTATTATTCGAATCTATCCCCATCAGATTTTTTTCCATTTCGTTAAAAATATTCCTTTCAATAAGGAAAGTTATTCAACAATAATGTTATATTTTCTAAATTAAAAGATTTTATGTTATGAATTACCGAATCAATCTTAATTGTTTTAAGAGGAGCTTTTCGCAATGAAGTTATTAAAGATGATTTTTTTTGCTTTAAGAGGAGCTTTTCGCAANTATATATATATATATATAAGCAGGTATTTAACAGTTAAACAGTGAAACTTTAGTTTTTTGTTCTTAACGGGATCAAAATAGTTTTTAGTACAAATCCACCAACCAAAAGTAAAGGAAAATAATAAGAATTTTGTTCTATATTAGTCTATAATTTGGCTCGTATTTTTTGATTTTTTAAAAATAATTACTTGTCATGGTCAGTACGATGCAGCCGTTTCTAGACCTCCTGATCTGAGAGTGAATGGTAGTAATATTTAAGAAGAAATTGCGATAGCACTAAATAATGAATTTTATTAGTATTTTATCATTTCTGCATTTACATTGGATTTTATTTTAAACAGCTTACCCTTTTTATTGCTTAGCATAATTAAAGAAGCATTGCAGATGTTAGGAAATAAAATCACGAATTTCATATATCAAAGTGTATTTAATTAGTTTGTTATAAAACTTATTATTGTATTTTTATAATTTGATTCCTTTTATAATCTGATTCATTTTATTAGTTTTATAGACAAGAATATCTGCAGTATTTGCCTATAATCAATTTAAAAAATATAGTATATTTAGTATTTGCTTAACATTTTTATATTAAGCAATATTTAATTAAACAATCTTTAAAGTTACAATAGTTCAAAATATAAAATTTCTCTCATTTTAAAAATACAAACTATTTAAATAAATGCGAAACAGCATGATTTTGTTACTGCACTTGTGATTTTTGATTTTAATATAATTTAAACAAAAAATGTAGCGGGAATTCACGAAGACAAAACTAATAAGTCAAATATCTTTAAATAATGTAGATATTTTTATTTTATTTCTTAGCATGTCGATGAAATTTATCATCTGACAGCCCTCTTGGCAAACATTAATGAAATGTGATTTAAAAAAAAAACACTTTTCCTCGAAGTATCGGTTAGGAATTCCATTCCTTAGAATTTCATTACTTAGAAAGGTTTGGTGAAAATGCAATGCTTTTTTATTTTAAAATTCATAACGAAGATAAAATAAATATTCTATAACATTCAGATGAAAGTATAGAACTCTTTTTAAGTAGAAGAAATCTTATATACAGCATTTTGATTTGAAGCAAATTGAGAGTTTTTAATAAAATAATTCTATTTTTATCAAGAGTAAAATAAACGTTGTGGAAAATCCCTATTTTCATGTTTAAAATTCATTTTTAATGAGGCGACAGTAAATTTCTTTTGAAAAATGCACTTTAGTTAAAAATTTCGAGTATAAAAAATAGAATTTCCTAAAATATTAGAGTTCATTATTTATTTAAAGATCATTCAGAGTGTATATTATGAATCTTCATTTCTTAAGTAGAGTCAGGAACCAGTTTTATTCTAAATTATTTACACAAAATATAATAGTTATTAATAGTTATTTACTAACTTATTAATAGTCATTCATTGTATCATTGCTAATTTATTAATAGTTATTATATTATTGCCAACGTATTAATAGTTTATTTGTATTTTAATGAAGAAAAGCTGTGCTTGAAATGTTTGATTTCGACTCCTGACTCTCCTGATAGCTTGATTCCAATTCCGATTAATACTAAATTAAAACTTTCACCAAATCCCAGGCAAGTATTAATACTATTATTAAGTAATTTCAATGAAGATTTCATTAAATTTTGGTGTGAACATAGGTGGATGTAATACAAAAGTAATAAATAGTCAACAGTTATAATACACACGCATGATCACGCATAACATTCATCAGAGTTGGATGATACCAAATAGTTGTTACAGAATTGAATAAAAATGGCTTATTGGGGGATCCTCGTACAGATAGAAAGCCTTACATCAGAATTTCTGATTGAAAATAGGGTGGTTCATGAGTTCCTGTGGCAATTTGTTCCACTCGTACAGTAACATTATTTTCATACACTGGTTTTCGGAGGGCGTTCCAGACTGGCAGGCAAATCCGTCCGGCGAATATCCTCATTTTCCAGAAATGCTCTTTGTGGTTTCGAATATTTATCCATTAAAATGAAATCAGGAACCACAGCACTCCCTAATAAAGGCCACTCATCTATATACCTCTCACCAGTCAAAGTACCTCTTTTAAAGATATGCAGGGTCTGTGAGAATTCAGCATTATGTCTACCCAGATCAGCAAACCTCGGCCATCATAATAGTAAACGGTCAAAGTGTCAGTGGCGAAATTAAAGCGGGACTCATCAGTAAAGAGAACTTTTGACCATTGATTCATGCTCCAATCTCTATGATCGTTGCACCATCCTAAATGCATACTTCTGTTTGTAAAAGTTGGAGGGACGCAAGCAGAAGGCTTTCTTGCAAATAGTCCTCATTAATAAAGCCTCCTAGAAAAAAGTTGCTTTTGAAACTCAGCTTTCTGTGGCTTCATAGAGGTCACGAAAGAGCTTTTTATCTGTAGCATCGTGATTATGAATCGTTATAATTGAAAAAAACCTATCTTCGTAGGCCGTTATGGCTCTTGGCCGAACTTGGTCAGGCTGGCTCTCGACAGAACCGTAATCTTGTAATTGCTTTCATAAACTGCACACGACGCTGGGCGTTAAATTGAATTCTCTATAAATCTAGTTTTGAGATTTGCTTGCCTCAAATCTTCTCGAATTCGCCACCCTATTTCTTTATCTAAATGCTGGTGATTACTCAATTATGTTTTTTAAAATTAAATTAAAAGAATCGGTTAAGATTGCTAAAAAATGCCAAGAAATTCGGCAAGATGTGCAAGTGAATGAAGTGCAGATTTTGCCGTGCCCACTTATAAAGTCTATTCCTCTACTAAATTCCTCCGCACACGCGTATACGACTACGTATTCGATGCACATGATTTTTATCTTTGTTTCGAAGCAGTAATGTTATATTTCATTCAGCTGTTTTCTGGAAATTAATTTTGAACATTCTCTTAATTTTGAACAGTAGTTAAATTAGAAATATTTGTATAAATAATGTACCTAACGTCAAAAACTTTTTTTTCTTGATTTAATCTACAAGGCTTAGATTTAAAATAACCGGAGTCGGAGTAGAGCTATTTTTTTTACATCTTAGCCCTCTGGTCTCATGTAAGATTTTTCGAACGGAAACTTAATTGATCTCAATAAAACACGATGCGATCAAGAAATATGAATATTTTTTGAGTTTGTATCAGTTTTTTCTGTCTATTAGGTTACGTTGCGTCAGTCAGCACCCAGTGGCTTTTATATTAATTAAAGAAACGGCTCAAAATATCGATGCGAAGAAAAATTTTGTTAAAATTAAAAATTTCTGTGATTTTATTTTTCAATATTTGAAAACTTTCTTTAACGCTGTATTATTCCGATGCGTAAAAATATACAAGATGAAAATTATTTATTAGTTTTTATGATTTTCATCAATGTTGAAATGTCTCAATATCTTAGAAATTTAGAATTTCATTGATTTTTTATGTATTTTAACATTTTTGTCTATTGTAAAGTTCCGACATTTATTTGCCGCCTTATATCTAGTTTTCTATTAAAGAGTGTTTAAAGATCTTAGCTGCGGATTTTTTAAATTTTATTTTGTAAAGAACATCCTTAAATGAGATTCAAAGTAGATCTTCATTTGCCATACCAAAATCTTATACACAAATTTGCATTACATTCGAAGCAGTTTTCCATCTTCCTTTGATGAGACTTAGCGAACTGAACGGTCACTGAATATCTCTCCATTCTCAAAAATAATTATTTCATTTCAAAAAGATCTCTTTTAGATTTTATTTTTGAATTTGAAATTTTTTTTATTAACTTTCCACAAAAAATTACTTTTGAAAAATATTGAAAGTTTTTTTAAATCTTATTTTATTCATTTTTAAATTTAATTTAATTTAATTTTATTTATTAAACAATTTCACTTTTATTTTTTCATACTTTTTAAATTATTTCCTTCAAATCCGTTTATTTTATATGTGTAATTTATTTGTTAAAAGTGAATTCATTTTATTTGTGAAATGAACTAATTTGATTTATGGAAATAAATTTATTTTACTTGTAAGAATGAATTTATTTGATTTATAAGAACGAAATAATTTGGCTTATAAATAAACTGATTAGATTTTTAAAAGTAGGTAAATTTGCTATCCAAAAATTTAAAATTCAACATACATTTTTATTAATTTTACCCTAATTATTACCAAAGCTCTTCGGTAAAAATTACCAAGGTGTTTCTATGAACCCAGAAACACGGTTAATTTTTTATGTTATTTGTAATGTTGTCTACTGTGTTGTAATTTTATCGTGTTGCTTATGGTATTTTTTAGTAGTTTTGATCTTATTTTTCTCTTAGTGAAAAAAAAACAGTTGAAGAAAATTAAATTTTTTTGTCCAACCAAATGCAAATGTAATAAATAAATATATATCTTCAAAATAACTAAAATTTCTTTTATGTAAACATACCTATAATTTTTAAAACGATTGCCTCTTCAAATATCATTCATTAAACTCAACTCTCTGTACTCTTTCTGACTCTATTAGCCCTAATATAGGTGGAAAACTGTACAGAAATGCATCCCCTAGTTTCCTTTGCAACATTCAAATTTAATGGAACAGAAAATTGCGTTTCGGTCACTTAGTCCTATTCTGAGTCTCAAAGCGTAGAAGCTTTCGTCATCGTGTTTAGCTAATGTATATGCTCAGAAACACAATTCAATAATCGGTCTTCATTAGTAGTAAAAGTGGTCACTAAATTAACCAGAATCCTCAGAGTCTTCAGTCAAATACTCCAATTAAGTTTAAAATAACATGAAAGTATTCATATAGAAAGCTGTTCGTAACTGTGTTATGTTATCATTTATTCAATGCGCGTAAGCGTAAATTGCGGTAATGATTCGACTTACGTGTTTCTAATTTGTTGAAAGATAATCTTGAATGGATGTAACAAAATGGGCTAATGGATGTAATTTAAAACTTGTTATTTCTTGAACCTTAAAGTGTGTCAAGTAACATCGACAATCAAATGCATAGCGGCATTGCTGTATAAATTATAAATAAATTCGTATTTCAAATTACCCAACAGATTCCAAAATAGACATTTTCCTTTTTTTATTGCTCAAATTCAGTGATAGCATAGACTAGCTATTTATCAATGGTAACAAAATAAAATGAAATAAGAAAGACTAAATAAGGAGAATAGTACAATGTATAGTTATATAAATGCAGCTTTGTTATAAGCTTGTGTTACACAAAGGGTGTTATGCGCTGTAATTGTGAAGTAAAGTTTTGTATCCACAGTCATGTTTATAAAAAGAAATTTATTGTAAAAAAGGAATTCTTGACATTACTGTTAGCTTATCTGGCTAATTAAAATATCTAGCAGTTTTCTAACTGTTTCCGTCTAATGTAAGAAGTCAGTTTAATTGAAAAAATCTTCAGTATTTTTTTAATCAATCTGAAATTTTTTTATGCTTACAGCATTGAACTCACTTATAGTTCCTGGTCATATTATTGGACGCACTATAAGATTCCATGTAAAATTATAATTATAATTATAATTATCTATACAGCTGTATTGTCTATACTCTGATGAAACCTGTTTGCATTTGTTTACGCTCCTGTATCAATTGGTTAACATTGTAATGCAATACGTTAAAAATAAATACAAATAGGAAGTATATAAGTATATAAAAAATCTCCTGAATAAAAACGCATTACATGTATGTTTAAATATAAAAGTATTGCGTATAAACTCGTGCAAATCATGCAATTATTAAAAAACTGCAGTGCGTNTTAACCAACTGATACACTATCGTAAACAAGTGCAAACCGGTTTCAGTCATATGAAAACAATAGCTGTATAGTATCACCTGATAATTAAGATTTTACATAGAATCTTATAGTGCGTCTAATAATTTGGTCAGTTACTGTATCTTTAACCTAACTAGAGAATATATCATCTACTGTTCAAATCCTCCTGAATCAGTTATACCTATAAATCATCTATTGAATCAATCTCAAAATGGCTTGTAATGTGCCTTCAATGAGGCTAGAGTAACAAAAGCTCGCAAGGATCCATGCAAAGTAAAGGCCAATTAAAAAAATCAGATAAAAGAATTGAGCTCTAAATTATTTTCACCAAAGAAATTAGTTGTTTTTAATTACTTAAGTAAATTACCTCTAAATGTAAACTACCTCTAAAATAATATCAGTAAAACATAAAGAAAGTTTTAAATACCTCTAAGCATTTCAATTATCGTTATTAACAATGTAATAATTTGTTAATTTTTTTCTACTCGTCTTATACCCAGTAAGAAAATAAAGAACTGACCATCTTAACAAAATTTTCTGTTTATGTTTTCATGTCATAAATTACAAGTGTCTCATGTCAATATCTCCTCCTATGATATGTAAATTAATCAGTGTTAAGAAACCGTTAAGAAATAAGTTACTTTCAATAGTTCAAACACGAATTTTCAAATTAACTTCCATACACCCTTGGCTATTATCATATAATCAAAAAAGTATGATAATATTTTTAATGATATATTTTATTTCATACGGTTCAGGTTATGTGTGTGATATTAGTTTCATTCATTCTAGGAACTGAAACTTAAATTTATAATACACTTTAATTGAAAGATATAAAACCTTACAACTAATTGCTTTTTTACCTTAAAATTTAAAAAGTAGAATAAAATCGTCATTATTTAAAGATATTGAATCAAAATTCTGAAAGATATTGATCTCAAAATTCTTCCTTTTTACAAAAAAAGAAGAATTAAAAAAATTGTTTATTGAAAATTATTATTTTTGTACGTAAAATAACTTCAGACATAGAAGTGATTAATATTATAACGATTAAATGTTATCACATAATCATATTTGCGATCATAAATACAATGAAATATTTTTTAAATGTAATTCATTAAACGTAACTAACGTTTTCTTTGGTTATTTCAAAGTATTACATAATAATATTAATTTTTTAGTTATTTAATTCTCTCATAATAAATTATTACACATTAAATGACTACACAATGATAGATCTTAGCATAATGTTAGATTACTACATAATGATAGATCTTAAGTTTTAGTATTTTTCGAATATTGCTGGATATTTCTATAGTGTTCTTCCTATTTTTATCACGAAATAAAATATGCTAGACTGAAAATATGTAATTACTCAAAACATCACATTTATTAATTCAATACAATGCAATGCAATAAAAAATAAAAACAAGAGACAGACGGCAAAGAAATAAAATGAACAAATCTCTTTTGGATCTCTAGGTCTTCAAAACACAAAATTTGAACAAAATCGGTTGTAAAGTTCCTAAGAAATTGAATTTTGAAAATGTCAGATGTTTAAAATTCGATTTTTTTTAGGAACTATTTGACTAATTTCTCTCAAATTACGTATTTTACCATGTACAAATGTATTCCTTAAAATAACGCATAAAATTATACACCTTACAACTCAAACTTTTTTGCATCATTATTAAAAAAAGTTATAAAATTATTAAATATTCACAAAACTTTTTTTTAGCATGGAATTATCGTTAGATAAACGAATTTTATAATTATGTGCAAAAATTGTTCAATTCGTTTTAAAAGTTCATTGAGATATAGAGAAATATGAAAAAAAGTAAAATTAATATTAAGTTGTCAAAACTTCTATAAATATTCCAATACTATCTTCGGGAGATATCGATAGATAATATAGCCATAAATAAACGCAATACGGAGTTATTAATATTAAATTTTAAATAATCTGACTGCAGCTTAGTCATTAAAAAGACCGATATAGTTTAATATAAACCAGAAACTGAAACATTTTTCTGGAAAGAGAAATAAAGTAGCTTCTAGAAAATAGAGACAAAAGTATATTTTGAAATTTTAGGAAATATATATTATTTTTTATTGTTTTATTAAAGAATGGTCGAAAAACTTTTGAATTGCAAGGTAAATTTTATGCATCATTTTTAAAAATGAAATTTTACATGGCAGGAAGCAAATTTGAGGGAAATTGGTGGAATAGCTCTTCAGAAACTGAATTTTTTTTAAAAAAAAAACAGAAACTTAAAATTCGATTTCTCAGGAGCCATTTGACTGATTAAGCTCGAATTTTGTATTCTTTGCCATTAAAAATTGTATTCTTTAAAATGATGCAAAAGATTTTATTCATTACGATTCAAATTTTTTCGACCATTCTTAAATAAAATAATAAAAAAGAATAAAAATTACTAAAAGTTACTTTTTGCGTCGTTGGATAAACGAATTTTATTGTGTGTGAATTTTTTTTTAATTCGCTTGAAAAGTTCTTGAGTTGTACCAAAATACGCAAAGAGTAAAATTAACATTAAGGGGTCCGAACTTTGGAGGGCTCTCCTAACCAAACTATTGGGAACATATTTCCCAGATTGCGGCTACCCCCAAGGCTTTGGGAGTAAAAATCCAAATTCGACGAAAAAAAAATGTTTATTCAGAGAAAGTACCTTTTTGTGTCTGATTTCCAAACTTCAAAACTTATAATATCGTCTGCACTTATTAATTAGCATATGTGAGGTAACCCCCTCAAGTCATTAAGATTGATTCCTAAAATATGAAAATCATTAGATCAAAAGTTATGCAAGGTGGTCCGTTTTGCTTTGGCGCACTGTACGCAAATTGGATAAAGTATATTATTCAAAGTTAAAATATTTCAAAAAAACATTGTTTACGTCTTTGCTCAGTCAAAAATTTTTTTTTCTACCTCTGCAATAATTTTTCTGAATAAAATAAATCTTATCAAGATAGCTGGTGGCTATAACAGTTGTGTACAATATGAAATTTTCAACATAAATTGCATAGATAATATAATTGTATATATCTATTATAGAATCTGAATGAAATAATACTATTGAAATAGATTTATTCAAACATTGTGCAGTAATTTGGGCAAGGAGAATATTTACATTACACCATGTACGGAGACATATTTTTTAAACAAACACGTTTACAGAGAAATTTTTTTTCGAAATCAAATTGAGAGGCATTTGGAGCCATTTAAAAATATCACACTTGACTGTAATTGTTTTTACTATTCATGACTCTGTTGTGATTCGCATTTTTAATTTTAAAAGATCGTAAGAAAACTGCTTATAAGACTTTTAAGTAACAGGTTTGACTTTAGAAAAAACAAGTCACAGAAAATACCCTTATAACTTTAGAAAGTCTAGTCGTAAAATGGATATCATAAGACTTTCAAGGCATTCAACTAAGGTGAATAGCATAGACAAAGTCAAAATAAATTGTCATGGAGACTTTTATGTAATTTCATAAGACAGAATAACATCAAAGTCACATTATGACCACCTTGGGCAATTCAAAACCATCCCATCTGTGACTGTGACCATTTTTGACATTTTTTATGTCATTTTTTTTACGTCACTGTGATATTCTGCATTGTTTTTGTTTTCCTAGAGAAAAAAAAATCTGTAGAAAATTTGAAGGTCTTTAGAAAAAAAAGTTACTTTTTATTTTCTGCAGAAAATATGAAGAAAACAATGTTCCAAATACCCTATAGTTTTTTTGCAAGTTTTTTTAGCTGTATATCCATGTTTTGAGCTTAGTTTAAAAAAGATTTTGACGTTATAGTGATCGGAGCTTAAGAAATATTGCAGTAACCAAGAATTTTTAAGTTTGTATTAAATATTGGAACTTTTTCTAATTGAGAGAAACTAGAATGTGTTACTTTAAAAATGAAATCCATGAAAACCTAGGAAAGTAGATCAATCTACGTTGAGCGACAAGCCTCTTTTGCACTTGTGCATGCAGCCATCATTATCTTATTTAACCACCTGCGTTCGAAAAATGTTGCGAGACGATTCGCCGGAAGCACCTTGTGAAATATGGGGATCGTTGTTCAAACAGCAGCAAAAATCATGCAAGCATGGATTGGAAGTTTCAAAACTCCTGGGAGAGGGTGGGGCACGAAGAGGGAGTGCTAAACAGCCGTTCTGCTTCCTCTTTGTGTTCCTCACTCTTTCAGCCGTTTCGGGACTCTTCGGTTCATTCAGGCATGCTTCTGCTGTGGAGCAGTCTCCTCATACTGTGTTAAGTGCTTACGGTAATTCTCTCTGCTAGCACAATCCACCCGTTAGTGAAGATTCAGTGTTGCTGCTGTAATTATTTATTAATCTATATTTGGTATTGTAGGCTTGTTTAAAAGTGAGGTTCAACTACAATTAATTTTATGAAAAGTAGAAATTGCCGCTTTGGTTTCAAATGAAATTCAATGATCATTTTTTAATAATGCAGATGTGGGTTAGTTTCAAAGAAATTTACCATAATGAGCACACCTATTTTCTAGTCAGAATAACTATGAATTGTAAGTATTGTAAGTATATTAGGATAGGTTAATTATTGGTGAAGGTATAGCTCAGGGACGATGATGTTTTCATAAATAAAGTTAAACTACTTGCTGCCTATTTTGTAACTTTAGAAGTATTTAACTAATTATTTAAAGTATAATTCTGTTATTTTTTTTAGGGATGAATGGAAAGTTCCCTCTTGATAACTGAACCATACTATCACGTTGCCTGCGAATTTAAAATTTTTCGCGTACTAGTTGGCCAAAACTATTTTAATGCACTTATAGGTAGTTTTATCCTCTCTGAATAAATTTTAACCCGTAAACAGTCGGTAATCTATAAAAATACCATTAGGTTTCCGAGATATTAAAGTATAACGGGGACTAAATTGTAACCTTGTCGACTTTCTAGAAAGTATCCGTTAAATCATACAACCAGCGAACTTTGGGCGGTTAGAGGATTCAAACACTTAAAATAGCCATGCGGTCATTGCAAATGTTTTCATGGAACCTATCTGAAACTATACTATCAGACTAGGCTTATATTTTCGCCTATTATTCAACCTAGATAATACAACTGGATAGTTGGGTCGTATCGAAGTCCCTTGGTTCGAAATCTTTAATAAATCTTTATGTCTGAGGCAAAAGTATTTGTTTTCTGATCGAGATTTTAAGCATAATGCGAATAAAATTATTTTTTTTTAAAAAGTTGTAAGGATCTCAATGTATTTGCTGTAAAGTATAAACATACATATTTAGATACTGCTATACAAATAAGAATTTACTAGAAATATAATGTACTGTGGTAAGATGAGAATTGTGGATAAGAGCATGTGAGGTGATTACATTCTGTACAAAACTAATCTTTGAATTTTAAGAAAGACCATTAAATTTTGATCTTTTTAGAATGGCATGCTATACATTTAAGTTTAGTCAGTTATGCAGAAAGTTCTAATCAATGGGGAAAAAAACCTGCTTATTAGATGACCGTTCCAGTAATAGGTAAATTTTTCTTAAATTGAACTAAATACCTTAATGTGTATTTTAATAGTATATATAAGTTTAATTTGAGTTAAAAGAACTAAGTTTTAAAAGGTAATTACACTTTGAAAATGCGTTAGTTTATTGCAGGAAAAATGTTAGTGGAACTTTTAATAATTCCCTTAAATGCTATTTAACAAGAATGCAAAAATTCTTCCGATGAAATCCTAAATTATAAATTTGAAAGAAGATTGAATATTGCAGAGAAATGTCTGGATTAATTAAACGCACTTCCTTGTCAGGAATAAGAAAACAAAATTTATGAAATATATATTTAAAGTACAGATATTGTAGACTTTTACAAAATAAGCTATCGATTATACACAATAAAGAATGTGCCGATTAATTTAAAATAAGCATAAAGCTGCTTATTTTAAATTAATCGGATTAAATAAACAGATTTAATTTGGAGTAAGTTTTGTGTAATTACTCAAAACATTTTACAAGCTCTTTTAATAAATAAAATTTAAATTGATACGGAATTTTAAGAAATGTTTTTACTATACACTGAAATTTACTGAAGTCTGCGTGATATGAGGTATCTATCTGCCATAGAACCTTGCAAGTATGAACCGGAAGTTTCGTCATTGCCGGGAAAATGTGAAGCAAGAATTGAGAGTTTTAGACGGCCGTTCTGCTTCCTTTTACTGTTTCACACTCTTTCAGCCGTTTCAGAGCTTCTCGATTCGTTCATGCAAGCTTCTGTAGTAGAGCAGCATATCCTCTTACTCTGTAGAAAGCTTCTGGTAAATCTCGGTACCATTAGTTACAGCAGACAGCATTTGAATATTAGCAGTTTTCAGTTTAACTATTGCTTTCATATTAAACATTGCGATTGTTACAAATAGTTTATAGGTTCTACGCTTTTACGCTGAACTTAATAGATTTCATTTATAGGATGCTAAATTTTTTAATTTGGAATTTCTAGTTCAAAAATTTAACTTCAAGATAAAACACTTTAAACCTAAATTAAATACTAATTTACTAACAAAAATGGCTCATTTTATTTAGCTTGAGCTGGTGTAAATGCTTTGTATTTAGCAATTTACTCATACATACGAGTTCTTTTAAAACACAGTATAAATTTTTATAATTAAAATCTAGTTTCTGTAACCTGCAAAATTGCTTCAAATCTATATAGTTGATTAATTTGCTGTGAAAATTTAAGTTATATTAATTTATTGCGACTTTTGTTTCTGTACTTTTATGCATAATTTTATATCATTTTATTGTCAATTTTGAAATAAACTATGCATTCATCCGCTATTGTAAGAGCCCAGATGCAAAACCATAACACTGCTGCCTAAAAGAAAGGTGTTTTTTACCAAACATGTAAACAAAGATAATTAAACTAATAAATTTTTAAAGAATATTCATAATAGTAACGAACTTGTGCTTAACTGCTTTTCGAGATGGTAGTTAAGATTTGCACCTGGACATTTGTGAATGATATAAACTGTAATAGAAATGGTTATTTTCCAGATCATATGTTGTAACAGTTTGTTTTAAGTAAATATTTAAACAATCTCTTGTACAAATACATTGTTTAATTAAATGTCAAACAACTCATGTAAATATCTTGAATAAATTTATAATTTTGAAATTATTTTTAGTGTTATTGTTCAAAATTACTTCTATATAGTAGATTTCGATTTTTAAAAGCCGTTCAAATAGTATATAAACGAGTTTGCGGAAGTTTTGCACTCCGTCCTCTTGTTAGCAAAATAAGAATTGCACTTCCATCGCCTATGTAGGAAAGTCTAAAGCTTCTTTTCACTAACTTGAAACTAAAATACTTGAGTGAGAAATCAGCTTCAAGTTAAAATGATGCAAATTAGCAAAACAAAAGTGTTAAATTTTATAAAGTTTCTTGTTTAATATTCTTTAGGAATCTTGTTTTTACTTTCAGTGGTTAAGTTTTCATCTCTGGAAAAAAGAAATTTACTCCTATTCTTTATTTCTTAACTTTGCAGTTGGAAAACTTCGTTTCAAATTTAATTTTTAGAAGTTTTGAAAATGTGGTTTTAATGTAATACGTAAGCATTGCTCTTACTCCCTACCCTTGTCGGCAAAATAATCTCAAACCTCTCTGTTTTGTTTTGTAATATTTGAATGAACTCCAATAGTAAATAAAATTTGACAATTGAACTACTCTTTAAATGCAGCCTTCATGAAAGTCTAAAACAAATTTTGCATTAAATGTTCATGCTTTCCAGCACATACTGATAGAATATTCGTTTGGCGCATCGTGCTTTTTTTTGTGGGGTTTCGCCCATAAAATCTACCTTCAATTTATAGCGATACTTACTTCAATGCGGGAGTGCAACGTAGATCTACCTCCTCGGGGTGTACTCCGGGCAACGCTCTGCGGCTAAATGATCTACAGCCTTCGGCAATCACTTGCAATGAAACTTGATCTTACAGTGGAATGCGGGTGGATTATCCCAGCCCAAAAAACTCCAGATCCAACGATCAATCTCTAAAATCTGGAAAGAAATTGGGCAGGGACCACCTGCTTCTATGTGGGGCCCTTCATGGACACACTGAGTCCTCAAGATATTGGAAAGCAAGAGAACTTTTAAGGCAATGACTTCGATCTTCTTTCTTTGTTATCCTATGTACATTTGTATTCGTTATTTATTTNTATACACAGAGTTGCCAACTTGCTCCGGACAGTGAATAAATATTTCAAGTGGTAGTTTATTAATTGTGATTCTTGGTTTAATAAATTCAATTTAGCAGATTTTTATCCACCACTATTTCTACTAAATTTTTCACCACTTTTTTCAGATATGTCATGTTAAACCTTTTAAAAAACTAGCAAAATCTGTCTAATATTTGGAAATTTAGTCTGTAGTTATTTACCGTTTTGGCCAGACGGGCAAGCCATTTAAAATTAGCGTGGCATTCAACTTGCTAACTAGGCACAATAGCTATTTGTAGGTTCAACGTAAGACTTGGAATAACTGCCCAATGTGCTGATAGGGGTTGGTCGATGGTAGGTAAACAGAAAGATATCTTTGAGGATCTGTATGATTTACACTCTTTCTCTTGTTAGAAGCTGAGTGGTAAAAGTAAAATTCAGTGTTTTTTTTATCTTTAGAGAGACAAATCACAACTACCCATACAACTTTAGAACGAAAAGTCTTGAAATGATTCTCATGCGACTTAAAAGGGATCAAAAATGCAACAATTTCTGACTGACTTTAGTCCCAGTGAAGTAATTGCGACTAACAAGTGACAAAAGTCATAATAAATGGTAATGAAGAATTTTATGGGATTCCCCACGACATCAGTCAACTTATTTCCTCCTAGGAACAATTCAAAACTGTCATACTTGTGACTGCTGTGACCTTCTTTACTTTTTATGACGTCGCTTTGAAAATCTGTGCTATCTGGGTAAAGAAGCTGCCTTATGCGCAAATTGACTTGTTGAGTATTCTGAGCTGCTTACTTATATAAAGAGGTGCAGAGGTTTCACTTTTTGATGCGATTACTCTTCATTGTATCTCTAAAATACATTGAAATCTGGATTTAAAAATGCTGAAAACACTGTAGGTCGAAATTGGACTTTCCAAATTCGTAACCACCAGATAGGGTTTGGTTTCATCAAGGCAACATGAATAGTATCAGAACTAGACTTTAATTTAGATACAAATTCTTCCTATATATTTTGTTTCATTTGAATTTAACATATTTTTAAGATCATCGGTGGCATTTATTGAAGTATATGTCTTAAAAAGGTTTTTGAATAACAGATTAAATATTAATTGAATTTCGATTGAATATATGATTAAATAGATTTGAATTTTGAAAATTTCTGATTATTTTATAAATCTTGTCGGGCAAAACATTTGTAATTCTATAAAAGATTGATCTATGCAAAGTAATGAAAAATCAAGAACAAAGAGTAAAAATGATCAAATTTGGTAAAAGATAATGGCTTTCATGTTAAAATTTTTATTTATTATGTGAGAAATTGAAATCTATTTCACTCTAAAAATTCTTTTAAAAAAATTTGCTATAGCCATGTGTTAAATAAGTTATGAACTTCAACCAGTAATCATCCTACATAGCTGCCAATTCTTCCGATTTTTACAGAAGATTTAATTTTGGCACTTAAGTGTTGCAAAACGTTTGCTTCTCCATCGCATTCATGGATTTATAAATTTTATTAAGAATGGTTTTAATCTCTACATAGATGAGTTTAAACATTTATATAAATGCATTTAAATAGATAAACATTGATAAACGTTGAAATAAAGGCAAATTATAAAAATATTTTTGCATGGTATTGAATTTTTATTTTATTACCTCTTGAAAAAAAAACAGTTTTAGGAAGACCAAAAGTTGGTAGATTTATTTTTGCATTAGAGATTTTAATATTAAAATGCTTTGTTCAGATTCAAAATACTTAATAACATTTCAAGAAAAAATTTAAGCTTGTATTAAATTTTTTTTTAAAACGAAATTATACAGCAGAGTTTCTTCGGCCTTTAAAAGAAAGTAAAAAGTGGTGTAGGAATTCTTAAGTCGAAGTTACAAAACTCTATACCTGCCAACTTTTATGGTCTTTAAAAAGTTCTCGAAATATTTATTGTGATATATTTATTGGAGTGTGATATATTTACTATATTTATTGTGATATATTTACTAGTGAAATATTTATTGGAGTATCTTGTGGACATATACTTAATTCACTTCTCACCATAACTTATAACACTATAAGATAATTAGCCGGTATTCCTTATGGATCTTCAAACCATAGCTGCCAACAACTAAGAATTGTTCGTAGTATTTCATTTAAAATGGTGAGGAATTTTGTAAATTTTTTAATTCTTGGACTCATAAAGTTAATGATTTCGACTTCCTCTAAATACAAATAAATCTTATATAGAATAGAAAATAATAGAAGGGGAAATGATTGTATGCCATAGAAATTATGAAACGTTAATTTTATCTACGATAGCAGAAATGCAGACTCGCTCCACTTAACAAAAAAAAAAGTTTCTAATGGTAAGAAAATTTAAAATTAAAGTTTCATATGAAATGCAACTTTATGACAGGTATCTCGTGGTGACGCTTTTGAAAAGTGGGCGTAACTACCCCTTTTTCAAGTTTTACTGTTTAATTCACAACCAATTTATTAAAACTTCAGCAGAACGCGGAGAAATTACCACTGTAATTATAGTCCAACAAGGCTTTCACTGCCACTTAGGAAATTCTTCCACCGAAAATGTTAAAGTTGGCAGGTGTGGTTTATATATTATGGTAGGAAGAATAGTAATAAATCAAACTTGTTAAAACTAGAATCAAGTTTAAACGCGAAAAGTTTTCTACCACATTCATGGCCAAGCACACAAAGCTGTCTCTATATGAAAAACTACTATCTGAAAGAAGTGGCAATACATGTTTGTTTATATCCATACCTGCCAACTACTACGCTTTTGTAAAATATTTTATAGAGTGGTAGACATTTAAGAAACTAAGCTTTCATTTTTTGTAATTTTATCAACCTTTTAAAAGCCTCACCTTGGTATAGCTGGAAAAATGTGGTGTTGTATTTGAACTTTTAAATCATTTATATGTAGTAGTGCAGAAAATATGTTTAAATTAATAAAAAATAATACCTTTGAGCATTTACTTATCCACTATTAGAATAAATTTTTAGAAAAAGCGTAGAAAGTTGCCAGGTCCTTATACCAATGTTTTTTTCTCTTACTTTAACCTTATAAGAGCAATATGACTTGCTTCAGACTTATTTATATTATTATAATATTATGGTAGCCCGAACTTCCTTGTTCCTGCTAGATAAATCCTAGCAATAAACTAATTGTTCAATATCTCTTTTTCAAAGAAGAATTGTTCTTTTAAAAAGACGTTAGATAAAAGTGGGCTAATTACAAAAATAAATTTTTCAAGAAATGTAGAACAGGTGGCAAGCACGCATTTATTTCCATCAATTTTTTTCTTAAAATTAAAAATTAATTGTTGCTCACTTTAAGAATAGACACATTTATTTAAATATATTAAGTTTGTGTGCGTACATATATACTGGTGAATACACAGTTTTTAGGATACACCTTATTTTTCCATGATTTCCCATCACTTTTCAACTCTTTAAAGGACTTTGCGAATCTTGTGCAAGTTTGAAATAAATAGGATTTGAAAGATGTGAAAATTGATCGACATAGAGGCAGACCAACTCCTCCTAGAAGACGAAAGGCCTCAGCACGGATCAATTTAGTAGTCCGATGTAACGAACTTAAACTGCGCAGTGGATAAAAAATAAGAAAGATGTCACTAATTTTGAACTACTAAGCTGCGCAGTGGTGGATAATACGAAATATGTCATTACGTTTGGACTATTAAAGGATAGAATGTCATATTTATTGTAACCCATGCTAAGGCCTGTTTTTTTCTAGGAGGTGTAGGGAAGATCCTATTGGGAAAGGGACACAGTTGACGAAAATTTCTATCGGCGTTGAAGGAGCACTCTCGACAATCGCCAAACAGCTGTGCGCTCAAGTTTTTGTTTTGTTTTCGGTATAGTATCTATCATTCACCAAGTTAGATATGGATGCGACATTTCATAGTTTCAATAAAGCGGATCTTCTTAAAAATTTCTCAAATGTCATTAACCAAAATGATGGGAAAATAATGGAAATCCACTCATCGATAAGTCAATGACATCCAAGCTTGGATTGACTCATTCAGCATTAATAGCAGTACGTCATGGATTTTACGTAGATCTCACCCAAATGAAGCAAAAAAAAATTTATTTGCTGGTACGTGTTCTTTAACTGTATTATAATTTTTACTATTCATATTTGAATATCATCATCATAGTTGGCCAGACAGCTCAATGCGGGCTAATGCTTTCCTCTGAAGATATCTCCATAATGACTTCCGATTTATCTTTGATCTACAATTTTTTTCATTAATTGCAAGGAAATCAGACTCCAGTGAGTCAGCCCATCTCAACCACGGCCTTCCCTGCCTTCTCGTCCCAGTGGGTTTAAAAAGCAGCAATTTTTTTATCGTTTTGCCATCACTCATTTGAATCACGTGGGCTATCCAATATGAATACAGAATGAATGAATTTATATTCACATTTGAATAATTTGTTACTAAATTGAGCTTTTCCTATCCTTTTAGAAAAGACTATGTGTGTCAGCACAACAGTCACAATAAAAGTTTTCCTGCTAATAGAAGGACCAAAGACTGCCAGTGCTCTGCATATGGCCATCAAGCTACCAACTGCATTCACAAAAAGAAAAGATAAATTTGTGAAGGTAAATTATTATTAATTTACTAAATTAATGAAATGCATTAAATGAAATGTAAGGCGTATTTTTTTGTAATGGTGCAGGCATAATCATTTGTCCGTGCTAACTACATTGTGTTTATAAACGTTTTTTAAAATGTCGTAATAAAACTAAGATATAAGATATATTTTATTACCTCCATAACCACTTCAATATTTTCATAACTTTCATTAAATGTATTTCGAGAAGTGAACTCCTTTTCCTACTCACCCACTCAATTAAAATTAATAATTTCGTAATAACTTTTAATCCTTAGGAATGAAACGATTATTAAAATAATGTTAAAGATTGTTTACTTAGAAGATTTAAATTTTTTTATTGTCTGGAAGAGACTTTGTTTCCAATTCTATATTGATTAATTAAATTAATGATTCTGCTCGATCACCATTTACAATTTTTTTTGAAAATTTTATTTAATTTTCAGTTATCATGAAAATCTTTAAATATTTTTGGACGCAGAGATTATTTAGCAATAATGCGAAAAGTTAATATTTATAAATGCTTAAGAAAATTTTTAGCAGCTTTTTGGTGCTAATTATTTTCGTTGAAGCGTTCATTATGCATAATTTCAAAATAATGTTTGTAAAATTCATTGAAAAATTGAGTATTACATTTTAAAATGAAAGCAGAGTTTATTTAATAATTATTTCATTTTAAAATTGTAAAACGGTAGATAAATAACTCCGTCATAAAGTTTTACAAAATACGATAATATTATTCGACTGCTTTATAATGAAAGAACAACAATTTTAGTTTTAAACATTTTGTGGAAAAGAAAAAAAAAAGAAATATTTTCCTGTCATTAGTATTATTGATTAGAGAATCTTTTATCCTTAAATATAAAGTCAATTTTGTTCACTTTTAAATAAAAATGCATTTTGCTCAGAAGAAAAAATGACTTGAATTCTGTCATGTTTTTGGATTTTGTCAATAGAAATTCCCTAAGTATTACAACAAAAACTTTTTAATTTCTAATCAAAATTTCCCTTATTATAATTTTGTGTAAATAATTATTAATAATAACATCAATGACTATTTACAACGAGGGATCAATTGAGAATATCAAATTTTAGTGAACTGTTTCCGCAATCGGATTAATAATTTTTTTTCATTATTTCCAAATAGAGAAAAAGTCTACTACAATTAAATTTTCAATAATACTTTTAAATTTCTAAC
Organism: Parasteatoda tepidariorum; assembly: GCF_043381705.1. Lineage (NCBI taxonomy): Eukaryota > Metazoa > Arthropoda > Arachnida > Araneae > Theridiidae > Parasteatoda > Parasteatoda tepidariorum. The sequence continues at coordinate 12,732,088 of NC_092215.1, read as the reverse complement.
CAAACTTTCCTTTAATATAATTTTGTGTAAATAATTATTAATAATAACATAAATGACTATTAAAGCTATGAAATTAATTGAGAAAGTCAAATTTTAGTGAATTAACTGCTTACGCAATCAGATTAATAATTTTTTTTTCATAATTTACAAATAGAGAGAAAGTCTACTACAGTTTAAAAGTGAAGAGAAAAATAAAGTAGAGAATGTATTTAGAAATTAAGAACTACCCGATGGAGGTTGAAGTAATGGCTTTAAAATCAAAATTTCAGAAGGAAAAAAAAATTTAATTTTAGTGTGATCAAATTTTAGTAAAACTAGATCTTTTTATTCATACAATTGATTATTTTTATAATTTTCGGATAATCAGAAACTTGAGACAAACAATATATATATTAATTTTCCTAATGGCAGGTACTGAGCGATCAAGTTCTTCACCTCGGAAAATGCCATGAGTGTTGCTTATTTAACGTTCCCTAGAGCCCAGAGCGGGAGCAGCCATTAGCTTCGCAGTCAGGCACGCTAACCGTTCGGCCACCTGGCCGGTGAAACGAGCAATATTAAGATCATTTACTCGCTTGTCTGATTTTAATAGTTTACTGTAAATTCTAAAGGTAATTAACATTGGAAATTTTTTGAGAATTATTTTAATATTCTAGGCTCAACGAAGATGCCATAAGAAATTTAGCCCGTACCGCTACCAACCACACCATGACTCACATACATCTACTGCAAATATTTAGCTTAAAGCACATCCCCCCGGTTAATCAACAAAAATTATTTTGTGGGCCCCCTAATTGGTCTATAAAAATTCCCTTTGGTACGATTGTTCGGTTTATTAAACCCTAGTTTCAGGCTGAATTTGAAAATTATGGGTTAATATTAAAAGGAAATGCGGGTTGTGATGTGTGCGTGCCTCCGGAGACGATTCTTAACCCTTTTTCAGTTATTATTTGCTCTTTAACAAAGAAAGAAGCTTATTTTTTATATTCAGAACATTTTCTTTACGTTAGAGAATCGAAAAAGATGTTAAAAAATAACATAAAATAAATAAAAAAATATTGTTCGAAATTTTTCCTTTTTTTCGTTATTATTCGCCGTTTATCAAAGCAAAAACAATAATTTTTATATATATAACACTTTATTCAAGTAAAAATATCGAAAAAGATGTCAAAAAATAATGTAGAATAAAAAAAATGAAAAAAAAAGCGAATTTTTAAAATTGTCCCTTGCAGGGTATCGAACCAAGTACCACCAGGCTTACAAACCTAAGTTGCACGAGGCGCTATCAACCGCACCACGACTCACACGCTGCTCCTGTGACTATATAGCTTAACGCACCTACTCCCGGTTAGTCAACAAAATCTATTTTGGCCCATTGTGGACCCCCTAATTGGTCTATAAGAATTTACTTTGGTACGATTGTTCGGTGGATTAAGCCGTAATTTCGGTCCGAATTAAAAAATTATAGGTTATTATTAAAGCCAGCTACTGGATGTGACGAGTGTTTGCCTGCGGAGATGATATGTTGGATTATGATGAGAATAAAATAAAAATTGCCAAGATATAAAAGCTTGTATGCTCAACTCGCAATTTGGGGTAGTGGTAATTGCATATAATTAAGCACTGAGAGCAATTTATTAAAAAATTATTTATTACTAAACTAAAATTGATGATCTGACCATTATATGATATTTACAATGATAATTCACCCTCATACGCCCTTCTATTTCCTGACATCAAACTCAACTGATTATTATTCACCTGCAGATGTTGTGTCTGGCTGCAGCTTTGGCTGGAGTCTTCGCCTAACCACGACAAGCTCGTAGGTCTTTTTATTGTAATTTTTGCTGACGATTTTTCTGCTGGAAATGTTATTATTATAGTTTTATATTATTATAGGTATAATATTATTATTAATATTAATGATGGTGAGCTCTTAGAATTGCTTAATTGTGTATCAATTATTGAGAAAGAAAGTCTCAATATTTTGAGTGATTTTAAAGCGGGCATTTGATTGCACAGGTAAAGTTTCTAGTAATAACCCTAATGAATCGAATGACTCATAAATCTCATAAACTCTTGAATCGAATGACAAGGCTGATGTTTAAATAAGACCCAGAAATTCATCTTACAATTTCCTTTTCATTTCAATAAGTTAGAGTTCCTTTTTCTGTAATTTATCTTCAAAACTAGCAAATATTAATAAATGGTGTATACACTAATTGTCTTAATTTACAAGTTATTTATTGTCTTGTTATTAATTGGGATAGTTTTTCTAAAATTTATGCTTTTAATTTAACATTAGTATTAGTATTGCATACCAAACTTTAAAGGAAAAGAAAAATTTAAAGTTGGGAATAAAAGTAGCTTGTTAAAGGATGCTTTTTGCTTAAGTTTTATTTAAAGAAAACTAACTTAAAATTGATAAAAAAACCCCTTTTTTTTTCTTGGAAATAATTTTTAATTAACTTGTAATATCATTTAAATTATAGGAGTTGCCTTTATAGGGTTCGAAATTGAGCATATATCTACCTATCATTACTTACTTTGAACGTATCATAAACTTGCTTTTTAGATTTGATTACATGACCCTGTTATTCAAATTAAATGGATTCAGTTAAATATCTTTTTAGGATTACAACAACTTATAACCATATAAAGATTCTAGGTACCAATATTATTATCCCTACATTTAATTTAATAAATCTTCACACATTTCCTCTCATATGTCTATTTTTAACTATTTCAACAGATTAATTTTAAGGAACATTCATCACCAGTTCTAGGCTAAACGTTTCATTATTGATCTCTTTTAAAGTCAAAATATAATACGCTTTGCCCAATCCTCTGACAGAACACACAACTCCTTTTTGCATAATTGTATCGAGCCGATTTTTAAGGTAAATGACAACCTCGAAATATTAATTGTGTGAAAAAATAATTTTACTTTTCATATATTTTTTTAAAAAATTCCTATGCCCATCTGCGTTAACATTTCGTCAATTCAGGCATTTACAGAGCAGATATATTGGCCACTCTTTCAGGGGCACCATATAACAGTAAGGACAGATGGTACAGGGAATGAAAGAACATTCATACCTTGGCCGGGATTCGAACCCTGAACCTTTCCGATGCAAGGCCAGTTCCCTGAACCCTATACACTCCGGTTTCATATATAAACCCCTTTGTTCTTTGTTGCATAAATTTTTCGATATCTTGCCTCTACTCAAAATGAAACGGTAAAAGGTGAAATTGTTAATTTTTTATTATCAACATCCACATAATAAAATTATGATTTGTTATTTTAAAATTATTTCACTTTTTAATCACGGCATTTACTAAATTTGTAGAATCTGAGTGCATATTTTTCTACAGCAATTAAAAACAATCCTCTGAGAAGAGTCTTCAGTATTCAATAAGAATTGAATGTAAAACTAATATTCTTTTTACCTTTTTTTACTGACTCTTTCTGGAACAAAATGAAAAGTACTGAATTTTTGAAAAGAATAATTCTTTAACTTCAATTCTCAATTTGAAAAATAGAAATTAACCGATTATTTACCTTTTCTCTATCACTGCTTTACTACTTTTTCCGCGATTTGCGTGTTATTCAATCAATCAAAGGTGGAAACATTCATATCCAAAATTCTTGTTCATACTAAAAAATGTAACTTTATTCCTTACTAGAAATCATGTTAAAAACTTAGAAGCCTGTTTTTCTTAAATTTCAACTTTTTGTTGTCAAGCTAAATGGAATATACAGGGCTCCTAAGACCGTGGGCCGTAGTATTCTAATGGTTAGGGAATCGAACCCCGGTCTGGAGGCGTCGAGGAATTTTTTAACCGAGTACATGCGATAAAAGGGCTCATAAAATCTGTGGAATTGGAAGTCCTGCGGTCGGTCGTTGATCAGTGCCATTCAGGGTTCAGGAGAAAATTTATCTTCCCTTCGGATGCATGTCTAAATTGAGGGTTGTTGTTGTCGTAGTTTATTTACGTCGCACTACAGCTGCACAATGGGCTATTGGCGACGATCTGGGAAACATCCCTGAGTATGATCCGAAGACATACCATCACAATTTTGATCCTCTGCAGAAGAGATGGCACCCCCGCTTCGGTAACCCGACGACCTGCATGCGAAGTCGATCACTTTACGGTAGAACAGTCTAACGAGGACCAATACCGCACACCCTCAGTCCCCAAGCAGGCTGATCCAAGTCTTCACCCACTCGCTCATTGACCGCCGCCAGTGATGCTTGACTTCGGTGATCTGCTGGGAACAGTGTCTTAACGATCAGTCCACTGCGGGACGTCTAAATTGAGGGAGTGGTTTTACAAATTGTGATGGGCATGCCTTTAGATCATCCTCAGAGATGTTTCCCAGACAGTCGAAAAGAGCCAAGTGCTAGTACAGTACGTCCAGCAGTGGACTGATCGTTAAGACGCGGTTCCCAGCAGATCACCGAAGTCAGGCATCACTGGCTACGGTCAGTGTGCAGGTGGGTGACCACTTGGATCTGTCTACGTAGGGACCGAGGGTGTGCGGTATTGGTCCTCGTTGAACTGTTCTACCGTAAAGTGCTCGACTTCGCATGCAGGTCGTCGAGCTACCGAAGCGGGGGTGCAATCCCCTCTGCAGAGGATCAAAATTGTGATGGCATGTCTTCGGATCATCCTCAGGGATGTTTCCCAGACCGTCGCCAATAGCCCATTTTGCAGCTCTAGTGCGACTTAAATTAACTACAACAACAACAACAGGTACAGTACCTAAAGCCGACTGACTGTATAAAGAAAACTTACAACTGGGAAATGGTTAATGTTAGAAAAAAAGTTCTGGCAATAAATTTCTAGGATAAATCATTACTTATGAGTTGAACTTTGGAAGGAAAATGTATGCTTTGTCTCATGAACAGCAAAAATTATTGTTTTAGTGTGATAGATTTTTGAAACTTAAGTCTTTAATTTAGGATACCCTATATTATTGGAAAAGCATCATAAGTTTTTTTCCTCATTTTGTGATTAATCATATAAATTTCAATGTTTCTAAAATTAAGAAATAAATGGGTTTGAACTTCAAATATTTTTCTTTTGATTTTTTTAATTAACATTTTAGCAAATTTAAGGCTAGTCTGCATTTTAATCCTTTAATTTGTGTTATTTTATCAATTGATTGATTAATCTAAAATATAAATGGCTGATCTTTTATTTGAGTAACTATTTTTTTTCTCACATTGTGCAATTTCAAAAATGCTGCTTTTCAATTTGGTTCAATGCCAGCTGTTTTCTCCCAGATCGAAATAAGTTGAATTGTCCTGCAATTGAGGAAAGCTAATGATTCTTTACTCTGAGCCCATTTGTCTTAAACTTAAAGTTGCCCGAGATAGGATTTTTCATGAGTCTATTTTTTTTTCTTTTTGTAAAAAATGAAATGTGTAAGACAGTTCATATTATTAAACTTTATCTTACATTTTTAAGGTTACCAATACGATTTCAAAGCTTATTTACATGAATTTCCAAATTAAACTTTAAACACTTTCAAGCCACCCCATAGACTGCTGAACTCAAACTGTCTTTTATTTTAACTTTTTATTCTATTTCATGATGTATAGGATATGGCCCTTCTGCGCTTCCCAGGTGCCAAATTTTTTATAAATAAAGAAAGAATAACACTTTCAGATTAGCATTTTTTATGCAGATTTTGATATACAAATTTTTTGAGTCATGGTGTCCTTTTTATGCACAGTAAAAATGTTACAAGCAGCTTTTGCATCTTTAAAGAGAAAAAGAAGGTTGTTTTGAAAATATTTATTTTACTCAATTTAACATTTCATATTTAATAATCTGAAAATATTCATAAATTGACTTATAAAAAAATTAAAAATTGATTTCAGTAGAATAAAACATCCTCTGTAAAATGATATAAACACTGTATCGAAAATATTTAAGGACATGCGGAGGGTTAAAATGTAAAAAAGAAAAAAAATCTGCGGATCTGTGGGAACTGAGTCCTCTGCACAATGCTTTTCATGATCTTTTAAATTAAAGTATTGGTCAAAATGAAAAATTCTCTGTTTTTTAAATTAATTCCGCATAAAAAAAACTACTTACACGAGTTAAATTTTACGATTTAAAGAAAATTAATAGAAAATAATGTTTAAAATAAAAGACAATGCGGAAAAATTTTTTTCAAGCGTAAAATTTGATATTATCTTTAAAACCTTATCTGAGTCTTTATAAATTCTATCTATAATATAATTTAGTATTTATCTATAATAAAATTTAGTAACTTTTGTCTGATTCAGGAATAGAACGTTTCAAACAAATCTGATTTGAGCTTTAATTCTAAATCATTTCATAACTTAGCATGGACTTATTTTAATAAATTTAAAAATTCCTATTGTCACTCATTCACAGAAACTTCTTATTCAATATCTAAAAATATCCTCAAATATATATAAATATCAACTATATTATTCAGAGGGTCACAATAGGAGACCTCAGATTCATCACTCTCGGGAATTTCACTAAAAGAATTACATTCAATGCTCTTATAACCAAGGAATTTCCTTTATTTCATAATGGACGAATTCCATTTTTTTCATAAAAATAAAACATTAAGAAAAATTTTATTACGAAATTTTTTTTTATAACAAATAAATTCTATTTTTATACTTATTTTTCTAACAAAAAATTTTTAACTCTAAAAATTACTGTATTTTTTATATATAAGGAATTATAACTAAAGAATTCTTATTTTCTTAGGTCCGATTCTATTTTAAGCAAAATAAAGTTTTTCTTCATTGAATACGGCAGCCGAGTTAAACCCGGTTAGACTTCAAAATGACCTTATAACACTTTAAAACACCTTAATAACATTTTATCTAATAATTAGATTTTCACGCATTAAGATGTAATCTAAATGTTTCGGGAGAAGGATTTGTTATACTAAAATATGCTGAACTATTTTAATCTGCCTAAATTATTGGGACCATATTTTCTAGATAGCGGTTACTCCATATTTTTGTATCAAGAATTAAAAATCTGTCGAAATAAATTTAAAAACGAGTTACCTACAAATGAAAAAAGTAAATTCTTTCTTTAATCATTTATACTTGTGGAATAAAGAAACGCTCATGCTTTTAAAAACTTTGTGGGTAAACAACTGGTAGATAGTCATCCTCTTAAAATATAATTTTTTCCTTTTCCTTAAACTATGTGTTTCAGTTTTAAAATTTGCTTCCAACCGTCTACATCATTAATCTAGTAAAAACTTCATTAAAAGGTTGTTTTTTTTTCACGGAATAGTACCATTGATTTTATATTTTAGAGCATTGCGATCTTAGAAAGTGGATCAAGTAAAACTGTTAAAAGGTGGAGCAATTGTATTTTTTAACTCTAACATTTTTGTTAATTCGTAATCACCCGATTCACTTTAGTGTTTTAGATTTAATGCTAATAAAATGTTGAAGAAAGCTCTGTAACAAACGTAAGTTCATTTTTTTTAATACGTAGCTGTCACTTTAGTCAATGAATGCGATTTGAAAACATTATATATATATATATATATATATATATATTATA
>NC_092215.1:12646651-12723959 GCF_043381705.1 Parasteatoda tepidariorum | reverse complement strand
CTCCAACTAGTCGGGCTCCTACAATTTGGCCTCTCTGAAAATCTGTGAGGTCTGACATTTTACGCTTCTGACAAAAAATCAAAACGTAGACAACTCTGCTGAAGCTCTCTCGTACCACCTAATATATGTACTTTTTATATTTAAAAAAACTGGTAGCTAAGATTATATTTTAATGCTTATGAAGCTAATTCTTAAATGCCCTTTTTATTCACAAGTGTTTCCATTATTTTGATAATCTCCTGTATATTGCAAGTATGTTTCCTAATTTTTAAGAATGAATAAAATGGCTGTTGATGTTTAAAAAAAAACTATTAGAAATTATAATGCAAGGAATACTCATAATGTCATTTAGTCTAGGAAATTTGATTATAAGAGTATTGATCATTATTTATGCAAGTTACGAATAAATCCGTTTACCATTTTTTATTTTACAAATTTATGAATACAAACAAACTCTGGCTCCAATCTTTTCTTAAACACTTATTAAGCATTTGTATCAAAATTTAGTTTCATTCTTTACGCAATGAATGTCAAATCGTTTTAACATACGTTCACGCTTGAAGAAAATAATATATAAAAAAAACTGTTGATATTCTATTTTTATGTTGTTTTAATTTCTTCACACTTGACGTATTTTGACTAAATGTGGCTTAAAATTTGTTTTTAAGAACTAAATTGAAATTTTAAGTAGTCGTGAGAAAAGTTAAGACTCCCGGTGACTAAGTGTTAGCGCCTCGCGCTCCCATGGCACAGGTCCTGGGTTCGATCCTTGGACCTGGCGAGGTTGATTCAGCCTTTCATTCCTTCAGTGGGTCGTTAAATGAGTACCAAGCGTGCTTGGGAACTAAACACTGGGGGTTCCGCGGTCGGCTGACCACCTAACCGGAGCATGTGCTCTCACACTCCAGAGCCCAAGGTCAAGAAAACTGAGATGGGCACAGTAGGCCTTAGCCCTCTATGGGCTTTCGCGCCACTGAGTTTAGTTTAGTTTAGAGAAAAGTTTGTTCCAGGTATTTTGCGAAGTGTCCGAAGGGGTTTTGAAACATTTTAAAACGATATTCTATAAAATAATGTGCTCCCCACACATGATATTAAAAAGTTCAATTAAATTTGGATATGTGTAGAATTTTATGATATTGTTAATAAAATATTATCCTGAAATGCTAATCTAACAATTTTGAAAGAAAGAAATTAAAAGTTACATTCATTTAAAGAAACATCATTGTATCAATGATAATATTTAACACCCTAAGTACAAAATTGGCACATTTCTTAGGGTTAGCTAATGTTTACTTCCTCAGACAGAAATTTAAAGCAATAGTTTTACAATAAATGAAGATAAATGGCACCCTTAAAAAACACACAATAATAAATTATTCGGGGAAAATATTTCGTGAAAAGTGAAAGAAGTTATCATCTGCTATATTTTACTTTTCAAATTTTGTAATATAAAATACTGAAATAAGTTCCGATTGCATTTCATTTATTACACCGGAATTTAATTACTGAAATCATGCGAAAAATGCTCAACTTTAGAAAGTGTACTATGTTTACCGTTAAACTAAGTGAACTTTAACAATCACTTTCAGATAAAAAGGAAGAAAGTCCACATAATTTCAAACCCATAAAAAATATTTCGTTATAAGTATTTTGCGGTGAATACAAATGATCTACTTAACCAAGAATAATGTGAATAATGAATTAATACACAGTTAACCTTTTTTAGTAAAAATTTCGCCCGTCCTTCAAAGGAAGACTGAGCAATAAAATCTGATCATAATCTTTTCTGTCAGAAATAATATTTCCTTAAGGCTGAATTTTCACATTCCAATGATGTAGAAAGTACTATTGTAAAAGGACAGACAGTAAATTCATATGTATTTTAAGTAAATTTTTATTTTTATCTACGCAAATTGTTAAAAAATTATAATTAGATGATTATAGATTGCAATTGGTGGCTTAAGGGAACTTATTTATTATGATGATCACTCGCATTTTGTTTCGACGAGATAAAAGCAATTCATGAGAAAATTTTGCTACCAGTTTTTCTTTCCTTCTTTCTTCCTTCCTTTCTTTATTTGTTTATTTATTTTTATTTATTTATTTTTCGAATGAAATAGCTAAATGTTATAGATATTCCTAGTCGTCCACGAAAGCAGCAGTCTAAAGTTAAATTTCTATCTTCAAAAGCATATTTCAATTAAGGCATTTTTAATAAGAACTAGTTAAATGAAGGGGAAAAAAAAACAAATAACTATCAGTGCGGAAAAACCAAACAGCAAGATAATGAGTTAAGAAAATACGTCTTTCACTCGTTTTTATTTGAAGAAAAGAAGTATTACAACCACTTTCTATTTAGTTTATTAATTTGGGGTCAGATTTACATTACCGCACCAATAGATGGGTTTACGTAATTAATAACTGAAATTTTGCAAGTTATGTAGGGTGTCTCCCTACATCACTGTGGTATAAAGTTGTTGCTACCAGTTTTGGTGCTAAGAGGAATGTTTTACGGTGTGGAGATTTTTCCAATAAGGCTGGCATATAAAGTCGGAACAAAGAGCCGTATTTTTCAATTAACTTAAGACATCTCTGATGCCTTCATTCACATAATTTTTAATTTGATAGAGTGATCAAAACCTAGCACTAAAATTTTTGTTTTTTGACAATATGCTAAAAATATTTTTACCTATTTTACGATCAGAAAATGAATGAAAGCAGTTCGAGAGATATTGCGTAGATTAATACATTATGTTACGTGTTTTTGATAAAAATTCTAAATAATAAAAAAGATGAAGAAAGGTTTATTAGAATGAATGTGTGGCAATATTGGATTTTTAAATTTAAAAGTAATTTAAATAGTTTAAATATAACTTAAAAGCAACTTATGCTTCCATTAATTGTGTAAGTTATTGAAATATTTCATTTCATTCATCTTTGCATAATTTTAAATGGTTGTATTTTAATAAATAAACTATAATTATCTCTCGCAATTCATAATCATTGGAACCCTTGGAACCTTTAATTTATATTTTTGGCAAAAATTTAAATATCATTTCTTAATATTAAATTTAAACATTTGCCAGCGACGATGCCGGTTTAAAACCTTAAGATGAAAATAATGTAAAAAGAATATTAAAAAATTAATTCAAAATAACTACAAACATTAGACAAATTTTATTTATTTATTTACTTATTTTTACTTTTTCGTTTTATCCTTTCTGTTTACAATTTTTGAAAGATATGGTAAAATATTTTGTGTATTCTCTACTTGTCACAATTTTCTAAAAGTACTTTTTCTCCCAATATTACACTTTTTATTTAATAAATTTTTGAAATAAGTTCTTACAAATTATTTAATAATTGGTTAATTTCTACTGAAAGAAATTTTTTTTGACAACATACAAATTATTCTGATTAACTATATAAATGCAATTATTAAATTTTTAACAAACTAATTTAACTATTGTAATTAAAATTTACTTTGCATTGAAGCTTTGTCGTCTGAAATAGCTTTTACTATATTATTAAGAAAACTGTACTCTGCTAAAAATGATATCACTGCTCGTTTTTTTAATAGGCTCGATAATGCAATATTTATTAGAGTAATACTAAATATTTCCTGCTAACATATCTTAACGAATATTTCTGAAAATATGGATCTAAATAATTTTTAAATAGTAATTTTTTTGTCACACGGGATAGATAATTACCTCATTTTGTATTCTTAACATTACCTTATCTGTTTGAAAAAACACCACAGATTGTTATCAAAACAATAGATTTATAATTATTTAAATATGTGAAACAAAATTATTTTTCTGAGTCTCAATTTAAATTAATTTTGCAGAAGAAAATCAGGTACAGAGAGTTGGTTTTTGTTAAAAACTAACTATTCCTTAGTTAAATATTTTCGAAGTTACAAAATAAATTCAATAAGAAATTTTCAAAGCTTTTAAAAAAGGAGAAGCCAGGCAGAAGAGCTTTTTAAAATATGTTACTTTACAAATAACTTGACAAAATAGTTAAAGTCTACTAGTTTCTATTTAATTAAGCTTCTTTTTATTACGTCAAAACACAAGGAATAGAATCAAATCAAAATGTATCCAAGACAAATTTAATAACAGTAGAAGGTTTGTTTTTACAATGGAATGTATCATGCAGTAGAATTGAAACGCATTACTTTGAAGGGTTTAAATTCATGAATTGTTCGTTGTGAATAAATATAGAGTTAAAACATATTGATTAAAATTTTTATTGAAAAGAGACAGTTTCGGAGCTGGCGAAGTCCACTCATGGTTTGGTGGTTGAGGAACATGGTGAGGAGATAGAATAAATAAACTGCCACCTGCTCCTGTGATCTAAACTGTAATACAATGTTTGTCGTTTAATATAATTACATAGAGCCGTGGTAGCTCAGGGGATAGAGCATTCGTCTTCCAATGAGGTGAACCAGGTTCAAATCCCAGGGATGGTTGGTCGATATGAATTTCTCACCGACCGCAGTACCGACGTAAAATATCCTCAGTGATCGACGGATTATGAGTTAGAGTTCCCTTGGCATCAGTTAACTGTTGCTGGTTTTCCTCACCACGTAACGCAAATGCGAGTTAGTTTCATCAAAAAACCTCCACGAATGCAAACTTCTCCCAATACTTGATCACAGGTTACGAAGTTGAACATTAGTAGTCACTCTGGTCAGCTGCTCCACGAAGGTTGTAAAATAAAATGTAATCATATTAATACCTGAAATTCTTAATTCCAATTAACGGTGGATTTCATTACTCAAGCGTCTGCTTCGTATTAGAAATGAGATTATATCTTCTTTGTTTTTCAAGACGTTACAAGTAATTGTATTTAATAGGATCCTTTAAACTGAACGAACGAAAATTAATAAAGTTTAATTGTCAATTAGAAAAACTCATTAAATTTACATTTTCGTTCATAATTTAATGCCATTAAAGTTAGAAATACTTAAATGAAAGTTGATTCTCTTATTTGACTTTTTTAATGCTAGTAAAAATGAAAGAAAATCGTTGTTGTTTAACAAATTAAACACTTTTTATTTTGGTAGTTAAGGAATATCTTTTTATATTACACACACCTGCACCTGTGATTTTACCGCATTCTAAGAAATCTCATAAGGTGACTATAAAAGTGATAAAAAAATAAATAAGTCATTAAAATGAGAAATAAATTTGTAAAATATTTTGCTGAGCATTTGTGATTCACCAAATCCATCACATTTTTAGTAAATGTGGATAAGTGACTTAGCTTTGATTCTGTTGTAAGTTTAATAACCGTTGTCCTCATATTCAGAGTGATATCTAATGATCACACATAATCTTTTGTTGTTGACGTATGCCTGTTTAGGCAGAGGGGGTGCGATTGTTCTTGTTTTCCAGTGGCGCCATCTATGGCCAAGAATTTGACTTCCGCCACATGATACGTCACAGTCGTTTATAGGGCTGACCCATTCATACATCCATTCATTCATCCACAGATCGTAATTTTGACCTGAATCAGAGAACGATCGATCACCAATCCAGTATCCCCAGAGGTATTGATTTACCATGGGAACATAGAGGACTTTTGAGACTCGACAGATTTAACGTACATCAGTACACTGGGGTTCGAGCCCACGAACTCTCGGACATGGGCCCAGCTCCCTATCGACCAGGCTATCCCGGCCCTACATAATCTTTTCATTGTAAATGAAAATATATAAATTGGGATCTGCAAATTAATATTTAAGTTAATGTTATTTGACAAATCCCAGTACAGGAAAGGACTCATAATAATTACATTAATATTTAAGCGGAGAAAGCGCAAAAATGAAATTTCATAAATAAATAACAATGCAGGAAGGTGAATCTAATAAACATCAAAGTAAGTTTAATTTGGGGCTGTCTTTTCTAATGATAGTCTTCATCATGATTCCTTTCCTGTCTTGTTGTTCATAATATTCGCTCTCCTATACTGAGATTCACGAGATTTCGTTTTTGTTTTTTCTACGCTTAAATGTCATATTCAATAGGTTCACTTTATCTCAATAAAGATTCTAAAAATAAATATTTTGGTTGTTCTATACCTGTATAAATGATTGGACATTTGATGACTATACAGTGGCAGTCAAAAGTATTCGTACACTTAAATTACTAACTTCAAAAGTGAATAAAAATTGAAATTGCGTAAAAATTAATTGAAATTTTCAAAAAATCTTAATGTTTTTCAAGTTGTTGCATGAATGATTTGAATTTTTAANAACAAGACAACGACCCTAAGCATACAGCTTATAATGCTAAGCTCTGGGTATTATATAACACTCCCGAAAGACTCAACACACCTCCACAATCACCAGACATGAATCCTATTGAGCATTTGTGGAGTATTTTAGACGACAAAATCAAAAATCGAGGAGTAAAAAATAAAAATCAGCTGAAAACCGCCATATTGGAAGAATGGGCATCAATTACACCAGATATTACAAAGAAGTTGGTAGATTCAATGCCAAGTCGAATGAAAGCAATAATTAAGGCGAAAGGGTATCCTTCTAAGTATTAAACTGTGATATACTATATAATTTTAGGGAAATTTCTTAAGTGTACGAATACTTTTGACACAAAAGTTTTGATAATTAATTTCTATTTTTTATATTTTTTTTCTGTAATTGTTTTACAAGAAAACTTCTTTTGATTAAATTGCTCAAAAGTAAAGGATACAAGGCCTGGTATCTGTGTTTAATGACGTAATATAATTAATAAAATACTATGAAGCGATGAGCACTTCAAAATTCATTGTACGAATACTTTTGACTGCCAGTGTAAGTGAATACTTCCGGTTTGTATAATCATTAGTTAGCCCTGTATTTGCTATTGTTCAATGACAGTATTGGTGACGGTATTCAACGTAACAATAAAAATACTCAAACAATATACATAAAATAGAAATATAATGGTGAAGAAATGATATTGTTTTCATTTCCTCACACCCAACCAATTTATAATTCATACAATTTTAAATAAATTTATATCGGAACATTTTTTTAAACTTTTACATTGCAATCTCATATTGAATAAGTAATGTTGTGCAATAGCATTTTTATAATTTTCAAAATAATTTTAACGTAATATACCCTATTTTCGCTATTTGCATGCTTTCAGCCTTAGTGACTTTACTTACATTTATATCTATCTATTTAATCATTTCACTTCTACAACATGATTTTGCATATTCTTTAATAACGATTATGTTTTACAATTTCATAGTTTTTAAAATAATTTTAACTTAATATACACTATTTTCGGTATTTACATGCACTTCCACAGCATTCATGATTTTACTTACCTATTTATAACCTATTTATATTTAATCGCTTTACTTCTACAACCTGATTTTGCACATTCTTTTATGTTTTGCAATTTTATACCATTTATCACTCGTACTTGTTTGAGAAATTTTTTTAAACTTTTTATCTTGATTCCTTTTTTTATTTACAACCCACATTTCTTTTTATTTAGTTTTTTTTGCATTCACATTCAATCTTGATTTTCATTATAATAAAATTGTAGTAATACATTTGTTTTTCAATTTTATACCTATGTATCTCCCATCTTCATTATTTGAAAATGTATGTTTGTGCATTTTTTCAGCATCAAACTTTGAGGCATTATCTTATATCTTCCGAACTATATTTTTTTCGATTTAACTTTATTTCTTCTAACCTAGGGACTGCCATAGACGGTAAAGAAAGCATCCAAGTGATTTCTTCACACTTTCTTTCCTTTTAAGTTGAAGCGAAAGAAAGAATAATCCGATCTATAAATTGCTTTTATTCATAAACATTTCTCAGTTTTTTTAAAGATCTTCTGCATAATAAATCACCTAAGAGCTGCATTATTTGTATAGACATTTTCGTTTAAAATAAATTATTCTATGCCAATTAAGAGAGGATTCATTTTAGGAATTATTCTAAAGTATCATTTTGATTTTTAAATAAATTGATTAGTTAAGTGCCTTGATTTAAAATGAAATAATTGAAAGAAAAAAAGCATTTTACATGGGTCAGTTCACGTCAAAAAATTTACGCATCACAATGTTTACGTCATAATAAAGGTTATCCCATAACAAATCATATCTCTGGCTCTGGGAGTACTAATTCATAAGTTC
Organism: Parasteatoda tepidariorum; assembly: GCF_043381705.1. Classification (NCBI taxonomy): domain Eukaryota; kingdom Metazoa; phylum Arthropoda; class Arachnida; order Araneae; family Theridiidae; genus Parasteatoda; species Parasteatoda tepidariorum. The sequence goes on along the minus strand of NC_092215.1, from coordinate 12,715,790 downwards.
CCTTGTCTTCTGGAATGGTTCAAAATTACAAGGCTACGGAGTTCGACATTTGCAGTCGTAAACCCAGTATTGCGGCAGCTATTCAACCACGGTTATAAAAAAAATATAAAATAATAAAGGTTATTCTGAAGCAGTTCTTTTCCAGCTGAATTAAATGTATTTCTTATGATTTTTCAAAAAGTCTTTACGCCATTCGTTAACTTTGCTTCCTTTTTGGTATCTATTTCTTAAAATTCCAAATTTGAAGACATTTGCTTAAAAACTACCGCTTCAAGAAATAAAGAGTTTTCAATTATTATACATTCATTTAAGGGGAGATTCTTTTGTGTTATCAAATTAATATTTTCTAAAAATATTTTGAGACATCAAATTAATATTTTTAAAAAATATTATTTTCAAAAAGTTTTAATTAAATTAATAAAGTTTGATACACTGTAAAAAGGGTTTCTGAAAATTGAGCAAATATGCTCTGAAACAAATATTTGAAAATCACATATATTCAAAATTGAAACAGCATATACTCAATTTTGAGTGAAATGCACAGTCTCAATAGTGATGTGGAGGGAGAAATGTGTGTGAGAGATGTTAGTTGGGAATTCGATCCAAAGACCTCCGTGTCCGTAATAGAATTTCTTATGCACCATAGCTTTGGCTCCAAACTAAGAAGAGTTAGGAAGCTTATTATGCAATGGCACATTATGGCATACATTACATTCGTTAAAAGGTTTTTACGATACAGTGAAATAAACAAAAGTGAAATTAAAATTACCGATCTCCAAACTAAGCATTTGGGCCCCACTTCGCAAACCGTTGAACTATTGAAATTACAAATTCGGATGTCATGATGTGCCATTGAGGCAGCCACTTTTGCAAGCCTCCTAACACTCCCTGGACTAGAGTATACAGCAATATTTTATTTCGTAACCGTTGTTGAACAGCCGACCTATTCAAAGGAAGCTATCTCATAACCCCCAAAAAAGATCCCACCAACTGGAGTTCATACTTCGATTGGTAAATGAAGAGAGGACGGACAAGAGGTGTGGTTAATGCTCATTTCCTAAATTTTTTTAGTACATTTTTCATCTTTCTCTGATGATAACATATTTCATAACTGAAGAATACGAATTATTTCTTTTGGAAGCTTGAAATGTATAGTTTGTGTACGCGTTAAAAATAAGGATTTGCTGAATGAATTTGGATAAAAAACGAATTTTTAGAAGATAACTGGATTACCGATATATCGACTCCATTAATAATTTAAAACTTTTCGTTAAGAACAAGTGAATACATAGAAACTTAGAGTAAACTATAAAGTTTCAGATACTGAAATAATTTTTTTAAAATATCAAATTGCAAAAAAATTATTTGCACATGAAGCTCCCATAGAAAAAGCATTAGCTACTGCCATTGAGAAGGGAAGTATTGCGTCCGAAGATGCTCGTTATCTTGAATTTAGGCTAAATTTTTTAATTTGCATTTACTTGATATTTTTTGTACTTAACAAATTCTTGATGATTATAGTATAATAACTGAATATCTTTTATAAAAAGGTGAATATAAAGGGTTTACTTTACTATATTATGAGAAATAGAGCATGGTAATTTTGTGGTTTTGAGTTGAGTGAGATTAGCGGTCTTTAAAGCTAAATATTGTAAGTTTGCAGAATCTTTATTATTTAATTTTATTAGAGTTTAAGCTGATGAAAACTGATTTGCATGAAGCTAAAATGTATTATAACGTAAATTGTGCAAAAATAGAGATATTTATCAAAAATTTAAAGACAAACAAATGTATGCAATTTAATTTCCTTTCAAAAAATCGCTGATTGCAGAGCTCTATTATAATAGTTATTTTTGTTTTGTTGTTGACGCATACCTGTTTAGACAGAGGGGGTGCGATTGTTCTTGTTTTCTAGTGGCGCAATCTATGGCCAAGAGTTCAACTTTTGCCACACCATACGTCACGCCCGTTTATAGGGCGAACCCATTCATTCAACCATTCATTCATTCACAGATCGAAATTTTGACCTGAATCAGAGAATCGATCTCCAATCCAGTACCCCCAGAGGTTTTTATTTGTTATGGGAACATGGAGGACTGCGAGTCGACAAATTTAGCGAGCATCAGTCACTTTACTACACGGGGAGTCCTCGGTCGGCGGGTTTCGAACCCACGAACTCTCGAACCTAATGCCAGTGATTTCTTTTTACGATGTGACATTAAAAACATTATTTATCAAGTACCAAAAACATAAAGAAATCAATATGGCAGCATTAAGAACTTCTGACATAACAAAACACGTGAAAATTATTTGAATGTAAAAGAACCGCGCATCGAATATTGATCACAGAAACTCATTCGTGCATTTTTCTTTAATTTTGTATACCATTTATTAAGTGTAAATGTGCCGACTATACAAATCTATTTAAAATGCAGTCTATCATTTGAGCTAATCCTTTATTAACACATTCAATTAATCTGAAATGAGGAATGAATAAGGAATTACTGAATTCGAATGATAATCATCAATCAATCCAACCATTAACATTGATGAATAATGTAGAATGATGTCACTCAGTGTATAAACTTAGAAGTTAGTTATTTCTTTGACAAAAGCTTTTTTGTTACATTTGCATTAAAAATGTAAAGTTATTTTCATCAACCAAATGATTATTAGTCAATTAATATTTAACTGACAATTTTTATTGCAATATATATTTTACTGTAGTATGTTAACTAGCCCAGTTGAGATATAAAATTGGAGTTTACAATGTAATGCATAGGGGAGAGTCGGGTAGCCCCGCCCACTTAATGAATATTACTTATATTTCTGTATAGTATTGAGTAATAATCAATATTTTTCTATGTTTCTATTGTTTTACCATCTAATTAAATAATGCAAAAAGAATAAACCAAAAAAAAGAATAGTTTAACTTACAAATATAGAAATTTAAAAAGACATGTTCTTCAGCTCTTTTCAAAATGTGTCGGGGAGCCCTGCCCAGTTACAAAAATTATGTTTTTTGACTGTTTTTTCAGGTGTAAATGAAAGTGACTAATGTATTGACAATAGATAAACCTCATTTATCATTTTTATCACAAAATTATTTTATTTATTACATATTTATATACTTTTAGTGAATTCTATCATTTAATAACAATCATTTCATAACAACAATATGTGTTGTTACAAATGCATATATGATTCAAATTTGAAGCAATAAAATAATAATCTTTGCAACCGTACATTTATCGACGAAATAAAATTGGGCGGGGATATCGGACATTCATGTGAGCGGGGCTACCCGAAATCCAATTTTTTTGTAAATTTGTAATTACTCGAACAATTTTTCACATATANCTGGAAGATTATTTTTTAGTTTAAAACTATTTCTAAATAATAAAAAAGTTGATACAAAATATATAATTGATGAAAGGTACTTTAATAACAATAGAATTGCATGGAAAAATAAAAGCATTATTAAAAAATAATTAGCCAATTAAAATTAAAGCATTATAATTTCATTCCTCAAATATTTTCATTTATGACTTTATTTCTTGACACATTTTTTCCCATCCTGTCTTTTTACTGTAGTTAAGCTATATTATCAGGATCGTAATATACAATGTGTTCCGTAAAGACTAACTGTAATATATATTTTTACAAACCTAACATTTCAAAAGAGGTAATGAAATACACACGAAATTTCAGATAGATTCAAAAATACTAATTCCGTGTCGTAAACTTCACGCGTTGTCCACGTTCATTTTACTTGAGCTTACCTGGCATGATGTATGAAAGATAAATAGTTATTGGAGAACGTGCAAAGTAAATCTCGTTTTTGGTTAAAAATCTTTGATTGCTGTTATATTTTAAATAATTTTATTTTACTTCATAACCGTCGTTTAACAACCGGCCCAATTTTGAGTTTACGATTACCAATGCTCAACTCGGGGCTTTGTAACTTTGAATCCAATCCAGAAGACAAGGAAACTACTGGATTAAGAATTGGGAGAAATTTGCCTTCGTGGAGGACATTTTGATGGAGCTAACCAGCATTTGCGTACATGAAGAGGAAGACCACGAGTACCTCAAACGGCTAGCCTGACAGCAAGGGGACTCTAACCCATGATCCGTCTACCACTAAGGATATTTCACTTTAGCACTGTGTTCGGTGCAAACCGGATGCGGAATTCGTATCTACTGGGATTCGAACCCGGTTCGCCTCTTTGGAAAGCGAACGCTCCAAAGCAAAATTAACAAAATTTTTACTTTTAGCTCATGAAACAACCGTAATATTCAGCTAGAAAAAAAATTTACTAAACTTGAAGTTCCAAACTTTTTATTCAGTACTTAAAAATACAAGATCTCAATATTTTCTCACAAAGTATAGAGCATCCAAAAAGTAGAAGTATCAATCATATCTCTACATTTTTTTCGTAATAATAATATAATTCTTCTCGCAAGCAAATTTCCGTCATAAACTTTTTTGCAAAACGTGTGATAGTGGTGAATGAACACCACTTTGATAGATTTTAAAATTGCAATTTGGATATTTATAAATAAATAGAAAATATTTTTCTTTTATACTTTTCTCAGCTTATCTGAAGACTCTAACTTATCTAAATATATCTAATATCTATATATATATATATATATATATGATGTAAATAGTTTTTTTCAGTTACGATTAGAACATCAACATCAGATACAAAAGCGTACTTTTTCTGAGCAGACATATGATGTTATTGAATATATTAATGGATTTGGATTTTCAATTTTGAACCATAATCTAATAATATCGTCCCAAATTTAGCCCCTTATTCTAAATTCTTAAATTTCTCTATTGCATGCTTAATAATGTTAAATTATTTACTTTTATCACAATGAAAAATTATTTACTTTTATCAAATGATTCATTTCCTGGGAACTATATGACCGATATCGTATAAATTTTAAATTTCGTCAAACAAATTACAATTAAAAGTCATGTAAAAATTTTCAGATCTAAATATTCAGAAAAAAAATTTACGTTTAATTAAATAATTGATAAAATACTGTGAATAATTTGAAAAATTATATTTATATGTAGAAATAGTTATGTATAAACTAGTTTTATAATTCTGTGTAAAAATCAATGGCTGACTTAAATAGAACCAGAAATTTCATTAATTTGTTTAATAAAACTACATTATTTCTTTTCAGAATTCCCTTATTTCCTTCTTTTTTTTTATAATTACATTATCTTTTATGTAGATTAAATAAATTAACACGTCTTACTCAAACTTACTACTTGTTCGAAAATTTCTTAAAATATTAAAATTAAGTTAAAGATTATAAAATAAAATCCATACCTATACATTTCTTTCAATTTTAAAACAAATTCACTGAACATTTTTTTCAAATTGGTTATTTAGATCCAGTAAACAAAAATTGATATATGTTTCTTTTCAAATTAAAGGTTCTTAAAAATAAGGATACTAGTTGTGAGAAGAAACTATTCTCTTTTTTCTTGGACTCCCAAGATAGGTACTTAAGTTTGTTGAATCATCTCGGATATCTTTTCTTTAAACACAGAAAGTAAAATTGAATTATAACGTAAATTGAAGTTCTTATGTAAGAAAGTAAAAATTTTAAAGAGATGAAAAAAATAAAATTATTAAAAAGTTTAAAAAGGGAATTAAAATTATAAAAAAACATAATCTCATTGTCAGTTCACATGATTATAACAGCAAAAATATTGCTTTCTGATATTGTATTAATAAAGCGAAACAATATATTTCAATACAATAATGTAAGAATCACCGATAAAATAAAAAAAAAGAAACGTAAAAAAGTTTTGTAAAGTAAAAATCACTAAAGATTAGGAATAATACACAATATGAAACAGAAATGGTCACGGATAAGAACTTGTGAAATGAGAATGTGGAACGGATGCCATTTATTTAGGAATATCTTACCATAAATGATTTAGACATATTTTCGTAACTAAGTTTCCAGATTACAAAATATGAAAGTAAAACGTAAATAGACTATAATGGGATATATTTTTAAGGCGCGTTCATACTGAAGTAAAGAACCGTATTTGATTTGTATCTGACGTTGGATTGTCTCAAAACTGGATTTGTGAAACAAAAAATATTTTATTCTGAATAACTCAAAGTTTATAATGAATAAAAGGTCGAATTTTAAATCTAACATTCTAATTTGAGGATTTTAATAAAGAAATTATCTATATATATTGAGTAATATAAATTATTTAATTGAATATTAGAGGAGGTTGCTGCTTAGTTGTAAAACGTTTTGTCTACGGATTTCACCTAATTGTCATGATCCCCGAATTGTCCCAAGCGTCAAAATAACAAGCTAGGTTAAGATTTTTCAATTTTAAAGAGTTTTATGCAATTATAGTCATTTATTTTTTTTAATTTACATTTAACTCAATGGTTTTTTAAATAATTTTGTTACATTTGAGGGACATCCATTGTTTTGAATTAAATTTTTGAAAAACATGTTTTTTTTTGTTTTTGGATAAATATATACTATCGCAAAATAAAGAATCCTTAATTCATGTAGCTTTGTATTTGGTCGCGTGCTAAAATTATTGCTTTTAGTCTACTGCTTTATGCTAATATTGAGTAGTCAGTTTTCCAAACTGAAAACCAACAGGAAGAAAATTTAAAACTTAAAATTTGTGAAATTTAGATCGACATACTTTGATTATAGGTAATTATTGTACACAATATTTTATCAGAAAAATTATAAAATTAATATAAAACCGTTATGGAAAATGGTCTGTAATGTTCGTTTAGGAAGATATTTGAAGATTTTGGAATTATTGAAAAATGTGACATCCTTCTAAAAAAGTATTTAAAGGGTAAGCAACTTGCTATAGAATCAGAATTTTAGTTTTTGCCCCTAATATACTTTTAAAAGTATTTTATAATAGCCAAAGTAAAAATTATAATTAACAAAAAAAGATGTGTTGTTGTGTAAACAAAAATAAAAAAAAAATCCTTAAGCAAGAAAGCGAAAATTTATAAACAACCTAGATGTTAAAATATTGAAGAAGAGTTTTATTTTAATGAAAATATATATTTTGTTTATTTATGCCATTATTTAATCATAGGAAGGCAAGCAAACTTTATTTCAGTTTCTCTAGAATCAGAAATGGTTGATGAAAGTTGGATAAAATGTTTTGCAATTCTGAAAACATCATTAAAACAAGATTTGAAAGTCAATAGGAAGATGCATCGGAACATAATTCTAAAATAATAATAATACATACTAGTATTACTCAGTAGTAACGCTAATAGTAATGTTCAGTCAGAAAGTCTTTGTTATGTTTAAATAAGATACTAGAACCAATCTTAATTTAAAGAAACAGTAAGACACAACAATTTTAAATTTGTATTTCAATACCGCAGTTTTCATTCCTATCTCCTCTATTTCAAAAAGCTTTTAAAAACTGTTTCTGTCTTAGACTAAATATATTGATATTATAGCTTAAGGTATATTGTCTGAGGCAGAAAGAAAAGGAAACATATATTTTTTTTAAAATTCTTTTCATTGTACATTTTCTTTTCATAGCTATTCTCACTTTGTTATATTGTTTGTCAATTCCAATTAAGGAAACAATTATACGTTCTTGGAAAAAAAGTGTTTTTCTTTAATAATATATAAAAGAATATATATAATATGATAATATATATTATATATCATATAATAAAATAATATATATAAATAATAATATGTTTCAATGTAATATAAAAGAGTGATCCAAAGCTATTAATGAAATGGAAAAAAATAAAATATAGAATAGATAAGTTAAAATGAAAAGTGCGTTCTTTATATTTTTCGACTCAAATTCATTGCGAGAAATTTCTAATATGTTTAGAAAATGCTATGGACATTTATAAATTTGAATACTGTGCAAAAATAACTTTGGTTGACAACTAAGCACCTTCTATTTTTGTATAAATTTTAACATTTGTATGTCGTTAAATGTTTATTGCATAATGTTTTAGATCATTCGAAAGAGGTTGTTTAGTTGTACCTAAATCTGTGGCTTTGTCTTGTTCGAGATAGTTTATTTTAACTTTCAGATAATTAAAACGGAGTCAAGTTGAGAAAAATGAGCATTTTCGACCCCTTCTTCTCTTTGCCTTTAATTGAAGTTTTGAGATCCCAAAAGTTTTTGCATGACATTTGTATGGTGTTTAGAGATGGAGCCATAGCTGAAAAAATACTGCTTGTGATTAGAAGGCTAAGTTTAAAACAGAACATTTTGATCTCAAAGTTACAACTCGTTCTGGCTGACCAGTTTAGTTTGATGAAAGGCGATGAAACCACCTTTTGCACAAAAATACTCGTCAAGCGACAACGACGTATTTTCCTTCCAGGTCAAACGTTTGAGGACAGAAACTCGAATATATTGCGCGAAATATGCGTCTTACATTGGCCATCTTTGCTTAAAATATACCTTTCCGTCATTGAACTGAGAAACGCTCTTACCTATTTCTTACAATTTAATCGATAAAATGTGATCGCACTAGCTGCGTCTGGTTTGAACGCAATTTTAGTAAAGGTCATTCCTTTAATAATTTTTTGGATACTAATCTTATGGCTTATGTACAACATTCCAATAGTTTTCTTATTTTCTTATCCGCTTAAACCATTCGGGTATCAATACAAAATACTTAAAAATACTTTTTTTTGTGCTTATAAATCGTTCCTGGCAAGCAGCCTCAAGGTTTTTCATACGACGCAAATTCAACAATACTAGAAGTATTAAAATACTTCTCTACAATATTCTACAAAAACAAAAGTAATAAAAATATGCAAAAGAAGTAGAATTCTGTACCAGGATTTCAATTTTGGATCTGAAAATATTAAACATAAATTACTCTACTAACTATAAAATGAACCAATCCATGTTAAATATAAATTTATTTAAAGCAAAAAATAACGTCTTCTTTTTCAATTCAAGAGTTAAAACAACTTTATAACTCTAAAAATATCATAATATTAACAAGTTTTCTTATCTTTCTATGCTCTTACAAAAGACTTTTATTTTGATAAAAGCGAAAAAAAAGAAAAAACTCCGCGTCAAGTATTGTTCATCAGAGCTACAACAAATCATAAAACCTGGAGAGTACTGGAAAAATCTTAGAAATTTCCAGAGATGTCACCAGCCCTTTGAGCTGATAAAACTTCCAGTTTTTAAAATGAATTTTGCTTTCGAGTCAGTAACTTTGCTTTTTCTTAAATAAATCTTTTTTTTATGACTGAAAGCATGAGAATTATTTATTTTTGCTTTTCTCTGCGTAATGCAAAGCTTTAAATTTTTTTCCCTTCGTCGAAATATTATCAACGTTAATTTTATTTCTTAAAGGGTTATATTCGGTTTATTTCAAAGAAATCAAAGAAGTAATAGTATTATGGAATGGGTGTTTGTTAAAACCAATAATATTTTTTTATTGCATAAGTCTTAAAATTTAGAATAAAAGCTTCGTAGTTTGTTTTAATTTTTTTATAATAGGATAAGATCATCGATATATAATCATTTTATATAGAATTTACAGATAAAATAGTTTATTTTTTTGAATTTTCACTTCAAGATTAAAATTAAGATTTAAAAAAATAAATTGACGATATTTTTTATAATTTTTTTTCTCTGTAAATTGCATTAAAGGTAAAGCTTTTTGGGTGAAAATTAAGGAATTCAAAAGCTTTAAATATATCGAAACATCAAAAAGCTGTTAACAAAACAAAAGTTTCCATTATGTACTATGTATGCAGACAATCAATCTCTGTAATAACGAATTTCTTAACTTATACTGACTGTCAATTTGTAATGTTTTAATATTTTTGCAGTATAATTTTAGTAGTTTATCGTTTAAGATTTTAATGGTGTTTTTACATTTGTTCAACATCTAACGTTGCTTTAAATTGAAATGTCTAACTTTGTAATGTATTATTGAGGAATAATCTTATTACTAAAACATCGATATATTCTTTATTTTTCAATTAAAGTGTTAAAACAACTTTAGAACTCTAAAAATATCGTAATATTAACAAGTTTTGCTATCTTCCATGATCTTGCAAAATACTTTTATATTGACAAAAGTGAAAAAAAAAAACGATATTTTTTTTTAATATACCAACCATATGAAAACAAACAATAGGACAAAGTCAGTAGCGAAGTTCGGCAATATATGACGCTTCGAAATAAAACTATAAAACAATTTTTTCAAAATAATAATAATAAAAACAATAATAAACACTATTTACAACAAGAATATGACGTAAACAAAGGGAAAAGTTTGCAAACATTGTTGAAAATATTACAAAAAGAAAGGTGAACCATACAACGAAAACACTGTTCGATAGTTTTTTAAGCTAGCAGTGCCATCTGTTGATGAACTTTATGAATAATTTTAAAACTTGGTGATAATAAATTTTTTGACTTCCTAAGCATTAAAATATTTGTTTCTAACTCATTTTCTCTTTATCAATTATTTTTTTAAATCACCGATTATTTTCAGGATATTAAAACAATTTATTAAGCCCTTTAAAGAGAAAAAATAACACAGCGTTTCAGACATAATTTTTTCGAATACAATGTCTCCAATCAAGTAAACAAACCCTAGGTCTATTTTTCAAGATATACAGACGAGCCGTAATTATGAGTCGAGTGGATAGCAAGGCCCTCATGGATGACAAAAACCACGGACAACATTAAAGTAATTAAGAAATTAAACTCTAAGAATAATTGTTAAATCTATTCAACAATTCGTAGGTTCAATAAATGTGTATTTATTTATTTGTCTGAATCTTATTTCTTAAGTCGCTATTCAAAATGATAACCGTTCAAAGAGAAATTTGCATCCGGCATGTCAGTTTAGGAAATGCAATAATTATAATAATAATTTTTTTTTTTGAGAAATATGAAACAGTCTGAGAAATTTCTCACGAAGTATTCTAGCCTCTTATAATTGTTGAATTATCCATAGTAACACATATGATGGGGATTGCTTCTAATATTTACCCTTTAAAATCCCAAGCGTATAAGGCGATGCACTTCATTTTCACTTAGATTCCTGTGCTCCAGCTACAATTGAAATTGATTAAATAAAAGAATTAAAATGATTAAATAACGAAAAAGAAGTGAAGAAATTCTCTCTTTTTTCCTCTATATAAATGCTTGCATTTATTCCAAAAGCCTGGCTCTATAGTGTTTAGAGATGGAGCCATAGCTGAAAAAATACTGCTTGTGATTAGAAGGCTAAGTTTAAAACAGAACATTTTGATCTCAAAGTTACAACTCGTTCTGGCTGACCAGTTTAGTTTGATGAAAGGCGATGAAACCACCTTTTGCACAAAAATACTCGTCAAGCGACAACGACGTATTTTCCTTCCAGGTCAAACGTTTGAGGACAGAAACTCGAATATATTGCGCGAAATATGCGTCTTACATTGGCCATCTTTGCTTAAAATATACCTTTCCGTCATTGAACTGAGAAACGCTCTTNCTTCTATAAATTAACTAATGAGAGACAGTTAAAGTGTAAAATAAACAATTGATCTAAAATGAAATAACTAGGTATTCTATGAATAAACTAATGATAGACAATTAAAATGAAAAAGAAGCTATTTATCTAATTTATGCAGCGTATAAATAGTATTTATGGAAACGTACCATAAAATCATTTGCTACAAGGATTACTAAAATGACACTTGGAATTACAAAGAACATTATTTCTACAAACAAAAACATTTTTTGTTGACACACTGGATTATGGCCTGGAATAGTTCATAAATGCAGTAGGAGTGGAAGGTAAATGTATTTGTCGTGCGAGATATATGATATAGATTATTTTACACTTTAACGGACACGATCAGTTATTTCATGGAATAACTAGGTATTCTATAAAATAACGGATTTCATACTTTAACGGTAACATATATATATATATATATCAGAATGAAGCAAAATTTTACATACGCTGATATCTGTAACGTTGAACGTTGATATAAGTAAAAGTTTCAAAGCAAATTGATCTTTTATTGCGGACAAAATACAAATGAATAGGATTTTAGTACTCTCTTGGGCCACCATCAGCCAAATGCGGGCCGTACGGTCGAGTATTAAGACATACAAGTCCATTATGTTGTCTTGTGCCATCTCATCGCATTCCACTGCTAATCAGTCTATAAAAAGACTACTAAATCGTCTAAATTCAAGAGCGTGCCAACTTATTGTCCCAGATGTGTTTGTTAGGTGACAAATCTGGGGATCGAGCAGTCCAGGAAAAAGTATTCTTGTAAAACTCTTGCTGTGTATTGCGTTGCCGAAAAATGGCTTCTTATGGCCGAGCCATGTGTGGCAACACACGTGAATGAAATATGTCGCAAACATACTGATGACTCGTCATGGTGCCGGTGATCACGTGTCATATAAAATGATCATATCATCGCACTAGCTGTAGAAGCTGCTGTATAGTGAAGAATGGATTTAGGCGTTCACCACAGTGACTCCATAATCGTAGACGATAGTTATTACTTCCCTAATTAATCCTGAATTCAACACCGAAGATGGCTGCAGCTCTGTCCCATCGAGAGCGACACGACTCCTAAGGTAGGCAACGGGGCCAATACTGCCTACGCTATACAGCTGCAGTGCACCACTTCTATAGCTTCTGTGATGGTTTGGGGGTTCCAAATGAGGATAATTGCAATCACAGTGCATTTTGGAACATTTTTTTATTGATTGTTTCTTTGAACAGTTAGAAATAGATCAATTTTGTAATTTCCTATAAGGAAAAAGCCTTAACTATTGCTTTTGTTTTGAATAAACTTTTCAATTTGTCTCTTTATTATTTTGAAACAATCATTTTAAAACTTAAAGGCATGTATTTTTCTCTTATTCAATGTCTCATTGTTTTACAAAATAAATATAAAACCAAAGTCCCAGTCTTCAAATGAAAATTTCATTTATCGACATTCATGGCTTATTGCAAACTGAGTTAAAATACAAAGCAGAAAAATGATTGAATTTAATACTTATATTAAAAAAATTCCTCCAATAGTTTTATTTTTCATTTTTCCTTAAATCGACAGATGTATTGGAATTCCGATGAGTTGTTATTTGCCTTACCCATTCATTTCATTCGTTGGAACTTGTGTTACATTCGTGTTTCGTCTTTTTCTTATTCGAAAATTCAAAATTTCTTTTTTGAGATAATATTTAGAAGCTTACTTAATTTTCAGTATTAGAGCAATTGAAACGAATATTTTTTGATCAACGCAATATTAATTTTTTTAGCTATTTTATTTTAAAAATGGTAACGAAGTATTTTGTTTATTTCTTTTAAATCGTTGGTTGATAAATAAAGAAATATATATTTGCCTGTATGTACCTCTGAAATTAAAGATTTAAATGTATTAAACTGTAAATATATTAAAATTTAGATTTAAACAATGAGTACCATCATACTGTTGTGGGTGCAGCGTTGGATCAGAGGATCGAAAAAATTGAATCCCCGCGATAGCTGGTCGACACGAATTTCGCTCCAGGCTCACTTCGACTACAGTGCATAAGATATTCCCAGTGGTAGACGGATCATTGGTTAGAATCCCCTTGCTATCTGGCTAACCGTGAGAAGTTAACCTCGCATTGTTAATGAAATTGCCTTAAAATGTTCACCACGAAGAATCCAGAAGTTCCCTTGTTTTGTGGATTAGTTTCAAAATCATAAAGCTACTGTATATTAAACATTGATAGACATAAAGCCCAAAATGGGTCTGCTGCAAAGCACTGATTATAAAAATGAAATTAGGAGGCTCTTGTATTAAAATCTGTTTAATGAACAATGAACAATTTTCTTTTAAACTAATAATGTTTATTCATGTCATTTATTCTTTAAATATATATATTTTATTAATATTTGTAAATGATTTATATTTATAAATAATTTATATTTATAAATAATTTATATTTATAAATAATTTATACTTAAAAAATAATTTGTTTGAAAATAATTTATATGAAACGGAAAATTCATTTCTATGAACCACAAAGATAAAATTTCCTCTGAAATAAATGACAGATGAAAGTTTCATTTATCGGTTAGGCTGTTAGCGCGATAAAAGCAAAAGCTCTTATCTAAAACTTTGGCAATGGTGACAGAATAAAATACACATCCTTAGGACTTAGTTATCTTTTTAGTAGTGTTTGATCCAAGAATAAATTTCTCGTCTATTTTCTATTCATTAGTTTCAGACAAAAAGAATATTTATGAATATGTTCCTTTTTAGATAGTTTTTGCTTCTATTGAAACATTACTGTAGCCTTCTAGAAATATGCTCTATGATACAAATTACTTTATTCTCTTTAAAGACTTAATTGCTTGTATTAGAAGAAAAAAATTCTGCCTTACGGCCTTTCATATATTGCATAATAATGCTTTTAGAACTTTTTCACCCGTTCTCAACAATAATGGGAAAATTAAATTAGATGCTTACGCCGCAACTCCTCTTGTTTTTTCTTTAAATATTAATTTTATTATAGGACACTAATTTTTAAGAATTTTAGGAGTGACAGAACATTGTTATAATATATATAGATANTAAAATATTTTACTATTAATTGTGTCAGCTTTTGTGAATTAAACTGTTGTCTGCTCTCATTAGCATGTTTAAAGTTATATTCTCAAACCATTAGCATTGCATGAAAATCCAATTTTTAGATCAAAATTATTTAAGTAATGAGTCGTTTAAGTATCAAAAACGAGTATTTAAGAAAAATAAAGCTGTTGAGGTTGGGATAAAAAGCTTTTCCCGATACGTAGTTTAGGAAAAACTTTCTTAATTATGCATATCCTAATCTTCAGCATAAATAAGCTTAAAAACAAAAAAATAATAATAACTAAATAAAATTACAAAAAAAAAGATTTTAATTTCATTTTTCTATAACTCATGTTATGTAAGGTTTATACGTTTTGGTTTTTATTTTAAAATAAGCTGTATCTATTAGCTATTATTTATTATTATGCTATATCTATTATTAAGCTATATTTGTTATTAGCCGTATAAAGCTATAGCTATTATTGGCTATATTAAGCTAAATTTATTATAAAAGTAGTCTATAAATTATATAATTAAGTTATATTTATATACATATATTTGTAAATATAAGGATTTAATTTAATTAATAAGCTGTATCTATTAGCTATTATTTATTATTAAGCTATATATATTTATTAATAAGCTATATTTGTTATTGGCTATATTAAGCAATAGTTATTATTAGCTGTATTAAGCTATATTTATTATTAGCTATATTAAGTTAAATTTATTATAAAAGTAGGCTATGAATTATAAAATTAAGTCTAATTTACATATATATATTTGTAAATATAAGGATTTAATTAAAGCTATATTCGAGAAATGGAAAAAAAAATCTTTTCTTCGCATTGAAGTAATTTTAAAGAAATTATTTGTTAAGACAAATTCATATCAAAAACTTTTTTCCTCAGATTTAGGAATAAAAGAAATCTTATAGCTTTAAGACAAAATCTATAAAAGAAGTTTTATCCAAGTAGAATAGAAATCTAGAAATCCAATTTTTGTACTATAATGGGATCTTTTCTAGTGCTTTTAAAATAAGTAGAATGTCTACAAATACTCTTTGAAGAAAATTGTGAACCAACAAACTTAAGAAAAGAGAGTTTTTTTAAATCACTTCCGAAAGTTTCTAATAAAACAATCTCAATATTTCAAACATCCTTATGTTTCGTAACGTAAATATTTAAAAGATAATCAATCAAATAATGCTTGGAACAAATATATAAAAGAACCATTTATACACTGCTTTCTTTCTACTTCTGTTCAAACATTCCGTTCCTTTTCAAAAATTCTACTTTGATAAAGAAGTTTGGATTTCTTTTATGATTTATATAAGATTTTTACTCTGACAGTAAAGGTTCTATGGTATAAAAGTTATTAACTATTGCAGTCAATTAAACAAGAATCATTTTTTCGTGCTATTTTTTGTCACAACTCATTAAAAAATTTTTATGTGAAAATTCATTCCTTAGATCAAAAGTTTCTTCCATTTTTTTATCATGCATTGAATGATTTTATTATTGAAAACGAGTATTTAAAATTTTAAAGATATTACACTTGAAGCATTTCAATAATAAAATATAGTTATTCTGCTGGTCGGTAGAGCGCTGGGCCCATGTCCGAGAGTTCGTGGGTTCGAACCCCGCCGGCCGAAGACTCCCCGTATAGTAAAGTGACTGATGCACGTTAAATCGGTCGAGTCGCAAAAGTCCTCCATGTTCCCATAACAAATCAATACCTCTGGGGGTACTGGATTGGAGATCAATCGTTCTCTGATTCTGGTCAAAATTACGGTCTGTGGATGAATGAATGGATGTATGAATGGGTTCGTCCTATAAACGGGTGTGACGTATGATGTGGCAGAAGTCGAATTCTTGGCCATAGATGGCGCCACTGAAAAAACAAGAACAATCGCACCCCATCTGCCTAAACAGGCATACGTCACCAGCTAGTTATTCTGCTACAGCAATTATTCTTTTTAGTAATAATAAATGTTCCTTAAAAATGAAAAGTTAAGAATTTTCGAAAATTTGCAAGTAAAACAAAGTAGGAATTTGTATCACCCTAAATCGCACCAACCTGGAAAGTATTGAGTAATGATGATTAAGCGAATATTAAATTTTTGAATAAACCAAATACTGTCTAATAGAAAATTAAGAAATGCAATATTATTTAACTTTAAGTTCAAAAAGTACAGCTGTAAAGTATATGTTACCAGCTTATAAAATATTAATGGAACATTATGATGAGTATCTCTTAGTTTAAGAATGACATTTTATGCAATGTGTCTTCAACTGAGTTAGCTTTAGACAAAGGAAAATCAATGGCCAGGTTCAATTTAAATGATGATTATATCCTGAGTCTAAAAAAGTGCTTCGTTTAATATCTAACCAACAAATTGTTTAACAAAATAGGTTTTTAATTATTTAGTTTTTAGTTTTTGTTCATAAGTTCATTAAGCGCATAATGAATCTATAATTAAATGCAACTATTATGTAAGCTATGTTTATTGAATTTCGTAGTTGTGAATATTATAATTACTAAGTATAAGTTTATTAATATCTAAGTGCATCATAAATAGATACTTGAATGTATTTAAATTTCCATTTTTGGAACGTTTCACTATATTGATCAATTATTATAAAGTCATTTAAAAGCAGACTAAATCTTTAAAACATTGATTAGAAACCAGCGGGAATGTTTCCGATGTCAAAATCTCTTCACATAGATGTATTAATTCATGAAACATATTGTTTTCAAATATTCATTTGAATATACTATATGGATTATCCTTATTTCTCAACTCTTTTATTACGATTTCCACAGCATAATTTATATCTCTTATTTACAAAGTTTAAATAATTAAAAAAATGGCTTAAGAATTACAGAACTATTACGTTATATAGCGAAATTCAATTTGTGAAACTTATTGTCTACTTCAATTTGAATTATATTTTTTATAACCATTTGGGTAAATTAGATTTATCCTTGTTTCTCAACTGGAGACAAGGAAGGGGGAAAAGGTCCATGAAAATTGGTTCGGAGGAAACGAATTTTAAGGTTTGAGATTGTTCTGTTCAAGAGCTACTACAAGATTGAAATCGTAAAAATAAAAATACTCATGAGTATCAGAAGCATCAAACTTCCCCAAAAAATTTCAAAACTTACTATTTGTTACGTTGCGAAAAATAACATTTGAAAGTCGGGTTAGGCAAGGACTGCCAATCAATACTTCCTCAATAGAACTATCTTTGTCACTATACTTTTTGTAGAAACAAGAACCGTTTTTCCGAGCATGTTCAGGTTGTAATGACTCTCGGAGGAGAACCAAATTTTCTCTTTATTGATTTGCTAAAACTTAATAATCCAAAGAATGTGACAGTTTCTGATCTAATTGAAATTTTTGTAATAAAAAATACTTAAACCGTTCTAGTTAAGATGAAATTAAAAAAAATGCTTTGAATTATAGAAAGCTTAGATCACATAGAAAACTCGAATTGCTAAGTTTTTTTTATTTTTTTGTTGTTATTATTTTTTCTCCTTTAATTAATTTGAATAAATCAGTTCTTTGTTTCATAACTCATTTTCCGGGATTATCATTGTAGAAAATATACGTTTTTTTTTGCTGAAATCTTTCAAGTTATGATTAAACAAAATCATTTTTATGAATTATAAAACTATTAGACCATAAAGCACAATCCGAATTGTGAATTTTTTCAAGACTTTTTCTTTTACAATAACTCATTTGAATTTATTTAAAGTAACAATTTGGATAAATTAGTTGCATACTTGTTCCTTCAACAATTTCTAGTTTGAAAAATATATGTTTAAAAATATGCTGAAAAATATATGTATGGTTTCGAGTTATGATAAAAAAAAAAATACAAAAGTGACTATTAAAAATTACAAAACTGTTGGATCATACAATACAACTCGAATTGTAAAATTTATTTTTATTGTCTATCATCATAATTATCTATTTGCAACCAGAACATAAAAAAACGGTTCGTATAAACGGAAATCCCGTTTCATATTTTTTGTTTTGCTCTCTTTGCGTCTTCTTTACGTGAATGCATGTAACCTACACTTGATACAAATTTTGATCCATTTAGTAAGATAGATTAACTGTAAGAAAAAGTGGTTCAATGTTGAACCGTATTATCAGTAACATAGATCCACATTTTAATGAAGGGTTTCATTGAATCAAGCTTTCGTTTATGTTGAAGTATAATATCGTATAATCAAGTCTGAGATGGTTTAATTTGCACGAAACTATTATTACAGTAGGCACTGTGTTAAAGTTGCAGAAACAGTTGCCCGGAATTGTAATACAACTTCTTCCCAAATTTCTAACAGTGTAGAGTTTCTAATTTCAAAATCTGAGACCGAGTTGCTTATGCCATTATGAATATGAAAGAGTAAGAAAAATTATCATTATTTTTAATGATAATTTTGAGCTATTGATTGAGCTATTTATTATAAAAAATTCGAAAAAAAATTAATTTCATTAAATTTTTACTATTATAAAAAATAATCATTATTCTTAATTTGTAGATAAGTAAATGGTAAAATATGGAAAATAATTATGACGCCAATTAGCAATCAACGAACCATTAATTTTATTTTGAGAAATTTTTTTTCGATTTTTAATCGAAAGAGTTGATCAATAAAATTATATCTTTAAGCATCATTTTACCAAAAACAAAATTTTGAATTTATAGACCGAATAAAAACTGGAAGAATGTATGATAGAAGCACATTGCAGTCATTAAATTGCAACCCAGAGAAAAGTAGCATTAGAAATCATTCAGTGGCGGTAATTTTCCAGAAATTCACGAAAAATGGAAAGAAATACCTGTTTCCATAATGCTGTATAATGTTCGATAAGAAAAAAACAACAGCCAAGAATCAGTCCAGGGCAATAAAAAGAAGCTGACCACAGAAAGAAGTTCAAAAAGGTTCTTTTATTTTGATTGAGCTGATAATTGATTTGAATCGGCAATACTTAATTTTGGTAACGAGTTACCATTCGTCTCCAAAATTGGCCGGAAAATCAAAAGGCTCTAATAACATTGTCTTTTGGGATGGATCAATCGACAGTTATGTACCTAGATGTTGAAGCTTGTTCTCCTTTTTTTGTTCAAGAATCACATTTTTCATGACGCTGATGGAGGAGCTACTGGTTGAAGATCCATTATGGAAGCCACTTGGCGTGAAGGAAATCTCAGACAGTAGCGAAAGGATATTCATGCTTGAAAGACTATCATGAAAGCCGCTTGGTGTAAAAGAATCTTGGGCAGTGGTGAGACGACATCGCTCGTTTCTTGGAATGGAGCGGCAGGCTGAAAAAAATCTTACTAAGTAATGATTACATGTACCTCAATGCTCGGTTCATGTGTGAAAGCCCGGTTCGCGTGGGTGTCTCAGTATTTATAGCCTTCTTTTTTCTGCCCCAAATTGATCCTTTTTTGCAAACTTACTTTTGCCTCTTCAGTTTTTACCCATAGTTCTTTTCTAAAATTTCAAACGTTTGAAGAAGCAGTAAGAATACAACTGAACAGGACCAAACATTGACCTTTCCCTAAGAAATGACACGAAGCATATGGAGCTCAAAAGCGCAGACTCCGCCTACTCGTCACCAGGCTGGACACAGATTTATGCCTTATTAGCAACTATGAAAGAAAAAAGCAGCTAGCCGGTAACTCACAGAGAAAAAAAATGGTTGAACGAGGTCAAAGGTAAAAATTATCAAACTGAAAAACAGTCTCCGTATGCAACAGTGATGAAGCTCGATTTGACTCTTACACTGTTAAAAGGGCTTCAGAAGCCCACTCTTAAAATTTTCACTTTAAAAGTACGGTAAAATAACCGGCAGCAATCAGTCTATCCAATGATCGAAAAGTTTATAGGAAAAAATATTTATCCACCTTTATGGAACCATTTACAGATGGGATGGTTAAAAAAATTATAATACAAAACTATGAAGTTTTGTAAAAATTTACAACTACGAACGGCGAATCGGCAAAAAGGAAATTTAAATAGATATTAGATTTGCATTGCCCTTAGGTTATGTTAGGCTTTTCATTAGGTAATGGACATTGAAGTTAAGTTGTGATTGAGATGTGTTTTTTCAAGTGAACCATTGAATGTGGCTTAATAAGTTTTATCTAGAGATGGAATTTATAGTGAATGATTGGAAATACTGGACTTGTTTTTGATTGTTAACAGCTTCAATATCATTTTTTTAATGTTTTTGTTACTGTATTGGTTGAATATGGTTAAATCTCAACTAAACAAATTTCTATTTAACAATTTTTTCCGACCAATTTCTAACAATGTAGTTGCTTCAAAATAATAATGATATAAATGACTCAGAAAGTTTTTTGAACATCAACAACATGTTGCTGTCAAATTTATTATAATTAATAAATTTAATAAAAATATATATATTTATCAAAATTTAAAAAATTGAACTAAAGTACCATAGAAGAGTTTTTAAAGAAACTTCTACTCAGACAATTAATAATCGTGGGTAAAAATCAGAGAATTTTACTGACTACTTCTCCGATGCATAGCATCGGAGAAGAGTATCAATTGTATCAAAATTCCTATAGCTAAGCATCGTATCAAATATCTCAGAAAGCAATTCTCAACCCAGAGAATTGTTTCTCCTAAACACCGCAGAATGTTTCTTTGTTACTGAGTCCACTCAAATGAAGTTTTAGAGCTAGAAAAGGTTGGGCGGGGACGTAGTGTTGAGATCAAATGATTACCATCACCATCTATAACTCGATCTTAATTATGGTAGTTTAGTGCGCGCGAACAGTATTATCTTTAGGACCATCCATTAGTGTAGATGACAAACAAAACCAATCAAATGAGCTCCTACATTCCTCTTTCGCAGTTAAAGTTCATCAATTATTTCCTGTTTGAAACAAAGTAAAATAAATAATACACCCATATCCTGATGCGTCAATATTGTTAATGAAATATCAGTTGTAACATTCTCAAACTAATTATCGAATGAACAGTAAAAATAGTTTTGTAAGATATTGTACAGTCAGCCAAAATTGAAAAAAAATGCTAAAAAAAGTAACCCTGAATAAATTTCTACCTAATCATCATATTTTCACTTACTATAACACAATCTTTATATAGGCTCGAAATTAACGGCTCAACAATGCTTATAGAGGATCGAAATTAACGATGGCCTGTTGATCCGAGACTACTAAAATTTGATTCGGACAGCCATAAAATAATTATCTGTGGTTCCTCGTGCCAACAATCGATGTTAAGGGATGGTTTTGGCTTTTTGAGTTTCGGTTTTTTGTTTTGGTCCGTGTTTTTGTCTCAAAATAATATTATTCCTAAATGATATAAAGTTTTGATGAACGTATTAATTTAATTTGATACCTTTAGCCCAAACTCGAATCATAAAAAGTAATCTTTTTGAAGCCTCTCTGCGTTCCATGTCCTTTCTTCTGTGTGATTGTGTGAATGTAACCCGATCTATAAACGGGTCTGTAGTTGTATAACGTGGGCGACGCTGCTCCTCAGCCATGGCTTAGCCATAGGTGCTCACTGGGTAACGAGAAGTGAGTAGCAATTCTGGCATTTCAGAGGCCAATGGGAAATAGACACACGTGCCCGCCAATAACCAGAAAAAAAACCTTTTCAAAATAATCCTACTTGCTCACGCTGCAAGAATACTTAAAAAATTTTAAAAGTTATTTCAGACATAAAATTAGCAATTAAGAAGAACAAGGCTACTATTTTAGATCGTACTACAGCTAGGGCAAAGATAATCCAGAAAGGAAAAAAATGGTTATAAGTTCAGTAAATACATGATGGGTCTGAAAATTGTGTTTTTAAAGAAAAATGCGTTTAAACTTCTATGAAATTTTCTAAATTATTGGTTGTGCCACAAACGGGAATTTCAGTTCAAATTTTTTGAGATAACCTTATCAGCAATGATGCCAATGAAGTGCCAATGATGCCCGTGAATGTGCGCACTGAATTTAAAAATTTCGTTCACAAACTTTCCTGATTTGCGTTTAATTCTTTTTATTGATAGCACTAAAAATGTAAAGTTATTTATAGTTTTCAGAAATTTTAAACATTTGGAGAACTATTATTTGAAATTTTTATAAACAATTCTCTTTTTCTACTTAAAAATGTGTTTTAATTTCAGTAAGATCTCAAGTAAATCTCCTTTCAGTAAGATCTCAAATAAAAATGCTTTGATAGTGTGAAAAGGAAATTTCTTGACAGTTAAATCTGAAATATTACAACAAACAAATTTGCTGGAAGAAAATGTAAATCTGAGTTTGTTAATGAAATCTAATTTTTTTTCAATTCTTTGAATTAAACGAACAGATCATTATTAAGTATGACAAACTTTATTTACCTCTAACCATAATTCACGTTAAGATGCCTAAAACTACAACTTGTTCTTCAATTTTACTCCTTTTTTATTAAATACATTTTTGCTATAAAATGAAATATTAAAGCAATAAACAAACTGCTTATTTATTTATGTTTGAAAAAGTACTACGCAAAACTGCCTCTTGCAATCAAAAACGATTTTCTTATCTAGAAAAGAAAACGAAATCTTCATTTACATTTTCAAACAATTTAAGAGACAAAATCTTCCAACATGTTTTTTTTTAAACTCTCATACTCAATAAAATTATCCTAACAAAAAATTATTATTCTTATTTTATTTTCCAACTTAAGGAAAACATTCATCGTAAATTTATTTTTGAAATTTTAAAACAAAAATGTCACATTTTTAAACAATAAACCATAAAAAGTTTTTATACTAAATGTCAAGTACATAAATTTCAATTGAAAAGACAAAGATGACACAAAATATATTTTGTCAGGAAATTCTCTTGATGATTCTTCTTAATTAGGCATTAGAAAGATGCTCACATATGTAGTTTCTTTATAGTAGTGGTCAAAACATTTCTGAAAGAATAAAAGAGATGAGGTTTAAAGCAGATGTATTTTCATCATCCCATTAATTTGATTTGACAAATCCATTGCTTTTTTGTGCAAAAAAGAAAGACATGTTTTCTACTTTAAGAAAACTCATTCTTTCTTACTTAAAGCATGAGATGGAAACTAAAGGATTGGATAGAAAATGAAAAGAATCTTTTTGGGATGCTTATAAGAGAATGACTTCTTTAAGGGAAAATAATCCAATGGTTTTTTTGAAAGGGAGTTTGATTCAAATGAATGCATGAAATGCAGGTTGTTGTCGAGAATTAATAAGTTTGTTGTTTATCTTGCTTGCTGCTCAACAAAAACTACTAAAAAGTTCACTTTTAAGTTACAAAAGGTATGCATGCTTTTAGTTGTGGAATGAAAACAATTGTGTTCGTAAGAGATAGCAATCAATTATATTAAAGAGATCAATTATATTAAAAAAACTATAACATTTAATTTCAATCCGCTTCTTTTCTTCTAAAACTAATTCAAATTCGATTTGTTTTAATGATTTCTCTGATGTGTATAGTGTTGATAAACAAATTGTTGAGTATATGCATTTTGCACTAATGAAAAAATTCAAGAAAATATATATATTTCTTTAACTCGTAAAGCCTATACGGAAATATGGCATCAGTTAATACCGTCGCAGACACAATGAAGTGGCCTGTGATATAGTATTAGTGCTATGATCACGTGATATAGGCATTAGTGCTATGATCGCGTTTGTGTAGAGATACCTCATTTACTCGCCAAAGTTTGTTGTGTAAGGATGTTTTGCAGCATCGTAGCTTAACCCAATCCTTGTTTTTTTAATTTACCCATTGCTAGTATGTCCTGTCATCATCATCTGGACGATGCCACAAAATAGCGAAAAGACTCGCGATGGTCCAATAACACCTGTTGTATGCCCCTCGGGGTTTCGAGAAATATGGAGTCAACTCTGTGAAAACAATTCAGACAGAAGGCGCAGTGATCTGTCAATTTGGTCAAGGTCTCAAAAGGGCAACAATGTCGTCCCAAGATAGTTATTTGATATTTTTAGTCTAAAGGGATAGGCCCACGAGAGTGAAACAACTGTCTCGAAACCTGTATAGTGTAACAGGAACATCTAT
This sequence comes from Parasteatoda tepidariorum, assembly GCF_043381705.1. NCBI lineage: Eukaryota > Metazoa > Arthropoda > Arachnida > Araneae > Theridiidae > Parasteatoda > Parasteatoda tepidariorum. The sequence continues at coordinate 12,691,056 of NC_092215.1, read as the reverse complement.
TTCATGGATAACAGTCGCTCAGAGATTTGATGCAGATGGCCTGTATCCCAGGCTCCCTGTAATTTGTATCCTTTCATTTGTGAACCTCGAAAAAGACCGTCTAGCATGGTAACGAGAATACCTGCTTTGGCCAGAGGAAGAATAGGGTGAATTCTCTTCAATAATGAATCATGATTCAATCTGGACAGAGGCTCGAGACGTGTTCTTATCTGGAACGATCCCGGAAGTCGATGTCGGCCCTCTAACATTGTCGAAATGGACCATTATGATCGAGGTAGTTTGATGATCTGGAAATTCATCATGACAGATGGGCATATCGACCTTTATGTGTTCGATAGAGATAGTCTGACAGAGGTACAGAGAGGAGATCCTTGAGAATTAGGTAAGATTTTTCTGTGGATCATATGGAGCGAATTTCATCTTTATGGATGATAACACCCGTCAACACAGGGCCCATTTAGTGGAGGAATACCTCCAATTGGAGGATATTCAATGACTGGGGTGACCTGCAATGTCTCCTAACATTAATCCAATCGAACACGTATGGGGCATCCATTGAGCTCTCAGTTGCTGCTCGAAGAGCAGCTTCAACGACCATCGATAAACTTAAGAGTGCCTTGATGCAAAAATGGATGCTGTTGCCACAAGTGTTAATAATGATCATGATAAACAGTACGAAGCGCCGATGCCAGAGTTTGTAGCCGTTAGAGACGGTCATATACAATATTAGACACATTTTTCTTTGACTATCAGGGTGTCGGGCAGCTGCTGTGCTGGACAAGTGACCAGTTTCCTTAGTTATGGTTGTTACCCATTTATTTTTTCTCATATATTGGTCTTTCATCGGATGATATTTTGGTCAGGTTCGATTTTATTTGCTTTGTTAGTTTTTTATTGCGAAAAGAAAGAGAGAAAAAAACATTTTTTTCATCAAATGCTTTTATCAGAGTAAAGTGATAGTTCTTGCTGTAAATTGTATCGTAAAAATAACTAATTTACTTTTACGTGAATTGCATCTTTTTGTCACAAGTTTTGGCGATAATAAGCACCAAAAATGATGGCAAATAACAGTAATTGTTCTAAATGTGTAATGGACTGTTTGTGTTGTTTAACGGAAATTAATCATGGTGTTTCGTTACATCATATTTGGTGTAAAGAAGTTTCCAGTATTTTTGGTGTGAAGATACACTGAAATTTTTAACGTCGTAGTTAGAAACTGTAACTTCATCAAACAGAGCTAAAATAGGCAAAACATGGAAAGAGGCGAAAAATTTGATCTCAAATAGAGTTTAATGGAGAGCTTGAATAAAGTGTGAAGAGAAATATTTATGCATATTGTTTAAGTCAGGGGTGTCAAATTCAAAAGCTAACTTGGGCCAAATAAGCAATGCTTAACTTTAGGTGGGCTGTAAAAAAATGTTCATAGAAACAAATATTTTTATTTTGAATAGCACATTGTAATAAGCATATATAAAGTTAAATTATTGTTTGATACTTGACATCTCTTCTCTGCTACTATCTTTCCTATTTCGGGAGAAATTGTTTTGGCTGAGACAACTTTCAAAGTTGACCCAACATGAGAGTTATTAATACGGTTTCAGACAGGAGATTTATTTCCATTCATAACAGAAAATAATTGCTCGCACTGATAAATACTTCCACACATGGAAATAATTTCATATGCGAATTTTCGAGTATTTTCAAACCTTGCCGGTAAATATTTGTAAAATTCAGGCATTACCACTTCAATGAATTTTGCCTCCAAATTTGAGTCGCACTGAATCTCAATCACTTCCATTTGCATTCTACTGAGTCTATATTTATTGAGAAAATCGACGAAAACAAACAAAATTTGTTGAGGAATTAAAATCTTTAAACCTTGTTTCAAATTCCATTCTAAGATTTGAAAATTTTTCTGCGAATTTTTGATACGATGCAGTATCCCTGGAATGGCAGGTTCCGCAAGCCAATTAGAATTTTACATTTTCGCACGTACAATTTAAAATTATAGTTTATAAATAAAGTATATTATATATTCATATGCTAGTTTCCTTTCTAATTCACATTTCTAATTTATTTTTACTTTGCGTCGGATATATTGACTGAGCCACCAAAATGCTCATCTCGGGCTGCGAGTTTGACACCCCTGGTTTAAGGCAATATAAACTTTCTATAATTATGCCAATAAAAGTTTTAAAAACGCAACTGTTATTTATAATGCAAAAAATAGATTTGATACTTTTATGTCATTTTTAAAAATCTGACACATAAATATATGCAATTTTCAACTATCAATTTACTAATCAAAACAGGAACTAAATTATCACAATTCTTTTATTACGGTTTATTGAATTTAGAATTTTAACGAGATCATTAAAAAATTCTATTTAATTTTTACGAAAAAAGTATTTTAACTGATACAAAAGTATTTGAAAACAATTCTTAGGAATGTTAAGAGAAAAATAAATACTCCAATTTCGATCGAGTATTGGTTTTCTTCCAATCAAAATTTACATTTGAAAGGAATAAGAAAATATTGGATTTTTGGCAAAAAGACTTTATTTTATTTTGTTTGGCTTTTTATTTTGTTTCTTAACCCTTTTGACTTTTCTTTTAAATCAATTAATATTATTTACTTTATATTTAAATTATTCAAAATGAAAGTGTTGAATCAGATTGTTTTTTAGTACTGTTCACTCATTATTTTAAAAAGGAAATTTTAATGACTTTTGTAAATGTCACTTTACAATCAAAATCCCTCATTAAGTATAATTAAAATAAATTGAAGAATTGTTAAAAAAAGACTTCTTATATACACACTCATTCTTTCTTTAATAGAATTAACGTTTTCTCGGTTCATCAGATGTAAAATACATCAGATTGAAATCCTTTAATTTTTACAAGAGAGAGTCTCTGAATTGATATTGTAAAAAGCTTTCCGGAATTTATTAATTTGTTAAAAATGAATATTTCTCTATTCTTAATATTTTAATTACAATAATCTATTCGAATTAAAAAAAAATCTAACAACATATCATTTTGCATCTAGAAATATTTCAGTAAATGAAAACGACGAATACTTTTTCTGACGAGTTATAATTAATCAATTTTTTAGTTCGAAACAGGAATATTCAATAATTTTATTCAAAATGTTTTAATGTTTTAAAACAGGCATATATAACCAGGCATTAAATAAAAATATCGAGTCACTAAAATGATATAAAATAACCCCTTAGAAATAAAGCAAAATTATTAATATTAAAGAAAAAATGCGAAATTATTAACATTAAGGAAAAACAATATAAAATTGACTAATTAATCTATTAATGCCCATATCTTTCATTTCCAAAAATGTTTTGTATTTAGCTAAACATTAGCTAAACCAAGTCCCGTATTTTTTTGCTTTATTTCAAAACGTTATAAAAAATGTAAGCTTGGCAGCCTACATTTTTTATAATGTTTTTCCGAAAAAAAACCACAGTTGAACATGCTATTGCATTTTTGAAAAAATGGTTAAAATTTTAATTGAAAAGCCTATTGAAAAGGGAATTAAGATGTTATATATGAATATGTATTGTTTTCATTATAGATAAAAGGAGTTCGATAAATATTTCGTTATTTGCATTTGTAGAACATTTGATATGATGTGGTTTCTTTTAAACATCGTGCCTATGGAATGTATTTGACAAAAGCGTGCCAAAAATGATTAAGTTAATTAATTTTATGCTCCTTAATTTAATACTCTTTAATTTGTTCGTTATTATCATCAAATTGTTAGAAAAAATATATTATTTAAGAAAAAAAAAACTAAATTTTAAGCGAAGTAGCTATTATGTTCAATATTTTCACATGCATAGGTAATGTCATGGGATTACAGCAATTTTTTTTCAAAATATAGCAAAATAAATCTATTGACATAATTTTCAAGATAAATATAATAAACTACTACAACAATATTATTATTTATATCAACTGTCATGAATTCCCATGTCTCTCAGATTCCTTTGAACTGCAAATTTACAAAAACCAACAAGAGGCACAAAACTGCTGAACTTTTCGAGGGGCAATTTAAAAACAAGTATTTCCATCTGTGGGGAAAATGGTAAATTACACATTATGCTTTGGACGAACTAAGTTCGGGATTCACGTAATTGAAACATCGATTTTTCTCTGCCCGAATTCAGTTCGAGTATTCCAAAATTGGCGAGTTCGGATGTGTCACATCAGTTTGGACGTCACACACAAGGGGTTAAAATGTTTCGAGATCTATGGAATGACAAGATTTTTGAAGAGACGCGAACTCGGAAATATTTGATGGGATCGTTTCTTTACTCCTGCGTCTTTTCAGTGCTCTTAGAGTGTTTCTTTAAATTTGCTTTTAAAGATTTTAAATTTTGTCGCACCACATGATAGAATGCTTCAGGGGTTAATGAATTTGATTGGTTAGCCAGTCCACTGGGCTTAATCCCTGGATGCATTCTTATTCAACGCATGATTACGGTCAGTTTCAGGCAGAAAGTGTTCCAGTTACTAACGATAAAAAATAATGCACGTAATGCTGTCTCGACCATAAAAATACAGGTATGACAGTAAATTGCTTCTTTCAAAATGTATGGCCATTCACCGTGAATTAACATTATGCTTGTAAAAGTTATCTTTAGTTTCGGTCTAGATGTTGTTTGAAATCCGATTTTCTGTTGGTTGAATCAAAGTGAACCTGGAATCATGTGAAGTAGTGCTGCCTTTCATCGGGGAGTTAGAGACAGGTATTCTTTGCTTGTGGTCACTAATAAAGAAAGAGATGTATTTTGGTGCCAGCTGTCATCGAACACGGAAGCTGTTTCGATTACTTTTGAGGCTGGATTCTATATCCTCCAGAGAAAAGGGTTTACTCTCTCGAACAGGGTGAGTTAAGAAGTTTTTAAAAAACCATATTTATTACAATTTTTAACTCGTGAAGTATTTTCTTAGCAATACTTTGGACATTTATCTAAATATCTGGTTTATATCTGGAATTATATCTGGAATATCTGGAATTAAAAATTTGTTCAGTTCTTCCACAATAATTTTTTAAGAGGTTATTTTTGTCCACACTTCTGTCACTACATGGGGCTAATGGGCACAGGCTATAGAGCTAGTGTGGATAAATTTGATAGCTTATTAAGTAGTCATTTATTATGACTCAGAAATGTGTATGTAAAGCCCAAACAAAATTAATTTCAATCTAAGCTTTTTTGGAAAATAAATATTTACATATTTAAATTAAAATTACAATTTGAGCATTTTATACTGAGACAGATATTTTGAACTCAAATCAATACATATGAAAAACATTATTCAATTTGATTAATTTGAAAGCACAGAACTAATTTTAAGTCAAAATAATTTAATTGCTACAGCTTTAACTTGATGATGAAATGGTCCGAATGAAGTGCATGGCTTGGGGATATTTTACTCACTTCAGTAGTGTAAACAATTTTCAAAAGAGAAGATATCACAATTCGTTGATGTTCTGCTTTAGTTTAATATATGGAAAAAATTAAATACATTTTTCTTTAATTCATTTTTATTTAATTATGCCCGTTTATCAAATTTGATAAACATCTTTAAATTTTCTTAAAACCTTTAAATAGTGAATTACTTTAAAGGCTTCCTGTTAATTCTATTCCTTGAGCTTGAAACCCCTAGTTATAGAGATATATCGTTCTGCATAATCATTCCAACTTATAAAATAAATACCATCGAATGTGCTACATTTCTAATCAGTTCATATTTCCTCCATTGGAAATTAAATGGGACCAGCGTTGACTTGAATACACTACACCATGTGTCTACACTTGCTCCACTTGTTTATGCTTAATGATGGATAAGTGTAACTATAAAAGAAAAGTTAATATCAAAGGCGTTATAAAACCGTATAATTTGTTACATATTATCCCCTTTTGTTGAAATTCTGAAAATAATAAAAGTTAATAAAAGGGTTAAGAGAAATTTGAAAGTTTCTTTTGCACCTTAAAAATATTTTTTTAATAAATTTCTACTAAATAAATCATTGCGTGATTATGCAACTGCAAAAGAAAGTGTAAATTAATATTATCAATCTACAATATCTCACAGTAAAAATTGTCCCATAACTAAAAAAGATATTCAAGATGTTCATTTCAACCCCATATCCACACTAGCCCTCTCTTCCCTATATAATGGCTGGAACTATATATGAAATTCCAAGCAACCGGAAAAATAAGAGATTTAATACATTTTGATACCACAAAATTTTAAGTTCTGTTCTAATAATGAAATAATTTCAGTCTAGTATGAGTTCGAATAAAAATTTTCGCTGTTTAATAAATTTATATTTTGTTCCAATATTTATTTCTCATTAATACTTTAAGTAAATGTAATTTTGTTAAAGCGAAGACAAAAGATTACTAAAATGCAAAATTATTTAACTATGTAATTTTAAGCAGAAATTAAAGGAATTTAAACTTTGTAAAAATCTAACTTTAAAAATTTCGATGCTTCCAAATTTTAAAATAACTACATTGATGTAGCACATTTATCTAATGTATTTTTCTTTTTACACGGTGTACGGTATCACCATTCTTAAAAATATGTTAGAACTCTTGTCAAAAATTGAGTAAAGGGTATAAACGGTGGATTCTTTTGGTACGTGTGTTACTTTTGCACGACATTTTTTAATATAAACCCTTTTTATAATAAACTTGTTAAATATTTTTTATGATTTTCTTAATAAGTAGTTAAATCTCCATGTGTTTTCAGTTTTGAAAACGAAGTTTCAAATTAATTTGATGATGAAAAAAAAATCTGAAATTTCGTTATGTTACCCTTCATAATGATAGATATTTCAAACATTTTGCACATATTCATTTAGTTCTGAAGTATAAATGGGTAAACTAAGATATTTTCTTTTATAAAGAGATGCAATGTCAACGGAGTGTTTAGTGATTTTTTTTAAATGTTTTCTAACAGTAAAAACGTTTTAATTTGGTGAAATTGATGAGTCACGTGTGTTAGCAGTACGTTACGTGTGTTACTTTCTGTAAATATTTCAACTGAAAAGTCCTAAATACGGCCCTAAAACAAGTATTTATTTTAAATTAACAAAATTAAGAAAAATAATTTATATTAACTAGTAGAGTAGAAACAAAAATTTTACCTCATCTTCATACTGGTTTAGTGAGAAAACCGCAAGAATTGTAGACCCGTCTATTTCCTCAGAATCATTTCTGTCAGGAAATATAAAATACGTATCTTTTCTGAAAAAATTATATTTTCAATTTACAAGTATGTGCATTTGCGTCAATAATGTGCTCGAGATAGAGCGCATCTTGCTTGAATTTCAGTTATATTTTCTCTACTGACTATAATATTAGGAGGGGACTCTGAATGAAATTGACTATTTGTGGCCCCCAATCTGTTTATCTATGCATGTTTTTCAATAATCTAGAGATACTTGAATAACATGCATACATTTTTTACTTTGGGATACCGTTATATATTGTCATGAATTGATTTTTTCAATTAATGTCTATTTCATTTTGGTTTATATGTAATACTGTTGTATTAGACATGAGTTTATTGGTTAGTTTTACAAAAAACACTGTACAACACTTTTTGTACAACATCACTGTTGTCAGATTCTGAATTTAGCCCATCCCTATAAAGAATTTCTGTCAATTCATTCTCTGAAGTCGAATCATTTTGATAAGATTTCTCAAATAGTCTTAAAATAAAAGTGCAGATACTGTTTTTACCTTTGTCTTTTGACTCAGAGCACGTTATAAATGAGGAACAAGTACTGCCTAATAAGACGGCTGCTGTCATGATTGAACAAAGGCTCGATAGCATAATGCTAACTGAACTTAGTTTTGATATTCTCGAGAATATACCATTTCAAAGTGAACTTAAACTACCAGGATTTTACAACTAAATAAGTCTTTTTGGAAGGCATCAGCTTGGATTTTTTTTACCCTTATGCATTCTTGAAAGTTAGCCCAATTTTCAAGAGTAATTTCAAAAAACCTCTCCAGCTCATTTGCTATCATATTTTTTAAAATTATTATTTGACAGTCGTCATCTTTTATCCATTTTTTGCAAACTACAATAGAAGATGGCTAGATATCTGTAACTAACAATGAGCAATTTTTGCAAATATTACATGCAGTCTTCCAATAAATAGAATCAAGAATTTTTTCACCTGATTTAAATAAATACTTTTAAAATCACTAAGTATTGTCCTAAACTTAATTTAGATCTTTCAATAAGACATTAAAATTTTCATAATATTTGCATTTGCTATAATTCTAAGGAGCATCCTACTGCAGCAATTCATCCATATTAGAACAATTTAGCAAATGCAGTTGAAATACTCCTCTTAAACATAAACATATAGCAAATAGAAGTTGGCGAAACGACGTTAATATACGAGGGTTGTAAATTAAATAGTGGCAACTTTACCTTGAAACTCACAGAAGGGCGGGCTTGCTTAAATAGGGTATGGGTGCGGTGCGGTGGCGCTGTTGTCGATGTGTAGAGTGCAAAAAGCAGTCGATTTACTTAGAAGGGTAGTTGTTGCGCGGCGTTAAAGTGAGGAATTTCGTTTCCATCGCTCTAAAGCATGTTGTGAAAAAGCTTAATGACGAAAAAAGACGAGATGCTTGAACCCATCGTGCTACTGTCCTATGCGGTAAAACATTTGCTCCACAGACTTCTACTAATCCTCAATAGCATTCTGTTGCATTTTTGTCAAGGGCAACCTCGATTGTAAGCCACGACCGCTGATCATCTTTTGAAAACATGCTTTAGAGCGATGGAAACAAAACTCCTCACTTTAACGCCACACAACAACTACTACACATCGACAACAGCGCCACCTCACCGCTCCCGTATCCAATTTGCGCATGCCAGCCCTTCTGTGAGTTTCAAGGTTAAGTTGCCATTATTTAATTTACAACCCTCGTATATTTATATNTCTGTTTTTCTTATATATCATAGTGATATATATATTATTATATATATATCACTATGTTTATATATATCTGTTCTTTGATTAGACAAGGCCTTATAAGAGCTAAAATTTCTAAGGAGTGCGCGCACAAACATGCATGTGTAACAACAAATAAATAAATATAATATAACAATAAATAAATAAATATCAATATATCCAAGTTTGCGGTGGATACAAACTCATTGCCTTAGCCTTGCATTCAGGAAAATCTAACATTTAAGTTACAAATTTAGTCAGTCTTTTACAGACATTTGTGTATTTTACAGATGAAGAAGTTGATATGTGTTAGCTTTTAGCTTACGTAGATATTAAAACGAATGAGAGAGCAAAAACAAAGTTAACAAAAAAGATTTTACTGAAAAAATAGTGGTTATCAAATTGAACAATTTTGCTTCTACTTTAATTTTACACATTCTATTAAATTTAGAAACTCTTTTTCTAAAATTACCAAATATTTTCTCACTAACAACAGAAAAGAATAATAATAAAAACCTTTTTATTATTAATTTACTAAAAGTCTTTACCAGTACTCTAAGGTAAAAATTACCGTACTTTCTGTTGTTCTCAGAGATATAGAAAACACGATAAATTTTTACCATATTCTGGTTGTTTTGTACACACTCTTTTTCTTAAAGTACAATTGCTTAAATTGTTTTTGTTCTTTTCTACTTTTAACTTAATATAACAAAACGTTCAATCTATTAAAATTGCAATTATATATTTTATATCAAGACTAGTTAATACTAATATTATGTTTATAATATGCATAAAATGATGAAGCAACTCATTTTTTATTATATTACATAAGCTTATCAGAAAAAAATAATATTTTACGCTCAGTTATTTTATTAAATAAAAAAATACTTTTCATCATTTTTTCATTTAATTTTTATTAATATTTCTTAAATTCAAGTCATAAAAATGGTAAAATCTTGAAATGAAAGAAAATCTTCAATCTTTTGATATGCATACGTAATAGAGACTTTTCCGATCCTTTTTAACAACTTTGCACATTTAGCATTTATTCAAATGTGGTTGTTTTCTGAGGTTAAAAAATATTTCAATTTGATTAAGAATGCAACTTGAAAAGGAAAAGAAAGCTTTTGATGTTCTTTTATATTATTATTTCCTAGAAAAATTCATCTCCTTCAAAAAAACTCATTTAATTTTACAGAAATAAATGAATATTTTTTCTGCTAACTCTTTTAACGTTTTGAGAGATGAAAAAAACTATTTGTAATAATATGAAAAATGTTTTATTACTTATCGGAAGAAGTCAAATATGCAAAACCATTCTATTCTTTTCTTGGATAAGGAAATGAAAAACTTTATTTCAGTAAAGATTTTGTTGTTGTTTAAGTTTTTTATTTTTTTTAAATATTTTTCTTCATAATATTAATTTTGCTTTTAGGCCGTTTTGCTAAAAAAAAAAAAGGAAAAAGAGAGTGAGAGAAAGATTTTTTTTAATAGTTAAATAAATTTTTGCACATTTGTAATTTTCAGCTATCTATTTCACTAAAAAAAATTGCTAAGTTTTATGAGATAAGTGAACCGTTCACTAGACAAATCGATTAACTCCATAAAAAAAGCAAAGAAATGTGTTAAAACAATTTATATTGATTTTGAAAAATCCCTTTATAATGAGACAACATTTCTCTGACGAAAAAAAAATCCTAACTTAATATTTTTTTTTATTGAAAGTATATGCATTAAATAATATTTTGAGTCCCAAGTTTAAATGATTTCAAAATATCCAACTAGTTATGAACAATAAAATTTTTTTTATCTTAAATTTTAAAAGAAATATGTATAACGTGAAATAGAAAATGCTTTTCAGAAAATATGTAAACTACTAGATGCTTAAAACAAAATAATAACATTTCGAAAATAAATTTTTAATTTCAAATTAAAAAATGTTCTCTTTTACACAGAGATAATATGTAATAAAACTGCGTAATATGCAATAATTCCTTAGAGAATTTTATGTCTAAAAAATCGTTAGACAGAAAGTGCTTCATGCTTATTTGCTTAGAGAAAATTAGCTTCTCATACTTCTATGTTGAAAGAGTAAATCAATTTTTCGATTACCAAATTAACGCTCCTTGCTCTCCTACCTGATTCGCATTACTATGACAACATTTTATAAATGTGTCATTTTTTGTGAACTAAAGAATAATAAGAAGTGGAAGTAGTCTTAACTTTTTTTTAAAGTGTCTGACGATTTTTTATTTATTGAATTATTTTATTTATTCCTCATTGCTAGGCTGATTTCTTTTTATCCTTACGTGAGCTAAATACTTCATTAGATGAAGCCCGAATTGAGTAAGAGCCATTGATATTTTTAAAGTATACATTAGATTTGATGATGTTATTACAATCCCAATTTAGTTCTGAAGAATTAGATAATCGTAATTGATTGAACCTTACACCTGCTTAATTTTTAAATTTAATTTATGGTTGCCAATCTTCAACAAGGACTTTAAAATCAGGATTCTGAATATGTGTGCACAGCATTGTTTTACAATAACTTCTTTGAACTATTTTAACTTGGAGAGCTATCATTACTTTTTCATATTCTTTTAAGGAATCAATGATATATTTTAAAGGAATCCTTATTTTTACTGTTTGACTATTTTTAGTAAGTTGGCACCATTATAAAAATACTTCATTGAAGGTTTCCAACAGAATAAGGTTACTGCAAAAGTTATTTATTTTAGTAATTTTCTGTATAGTTTCATTGTGTTTAAAACTCTTTCTATCTGTAGAATCAGCTGTGTCTACGTAGAAGAACATATTAGTAGCCTCGGAAATTGAATAATCACGGTAAAGTGTATCAATCCGAATAATTGATTCATGATGGCTTTATAATTTATAGTGCATTCAATTTCAGTATTTCCATTGATCAATCTGTTTGAATTAATGAGACCATCATTATTCACTATTGCAATATTCCCCCCCATTCCCTTTCATAAATTTTATTTTTTGTTGATAATATCTGTCTGAATATAAAATATTAGAATGTGTATTGTTGATGAAGAAATTATATGTAGTCTTTTCGAGAAGATTATTGCTATATTTTTTTTTCATTTTTTATCTCTCTATATTCCAAAAATTTAATGTTGTTATTATAGTAATAGCTAGTTTAGTCAAAGCATAAGTTTTTTCCATTTATTAAGGAATTAGACTCATCATTTCAGCACCATGCATTTTCTTTTTTGAAATTATTCCCCTTATTGCTTCTTTCTCAAAATTTATAGATATTTCCTCACAATTTATTAAACTTCCTTTCCTGTTTCATTTATTTTTTTTACTCTTTCTGTTCACAAACTGTGTTTATTTATTTAGTAATACATTTATACTCTATATTTTGTTTATTTAAAAATATTAATTTGCGTCAATGATTTAAATTTCTTATTCTAATTCTGTTTAAAAAGCAGGAGTCTATCAAAATCTTAAGAAAATAAACTTACAGGAGAATTTGAAGTCGTTTAAGTGTAAAAGTTAAGCTTCGAATCCTGAAATTTTGTATTTATCACTTTTGGATAAATCAATTTTATAATTCTGAAGTTTTATACTAAATTTTGTCCTCTTGCAATCATGCCAAATAATATAGGTGAATCATTTCCCAAGGATTAAACCATATATAGATTAAAACCTCTTATATTATAATGACGATTTGGAATAATAAAAATCTATCTATTTTGTGTTGTCAAAATATGAAAATTTATAATTTTTCTTTGTAATATTATTCTCTGAAATGCACATAGAAAAGAGTTGAAGCACTAAGGTTCAAGGACTGAGGTTGAAGGACTAAGGGTTGTATGACCTCGAATGACCTCGAATATTCAATATATAATCATTTTTAGTATCTAAGATAATAAACTTCATTTATTAAGAACAATTTTTTTCCATTATTATATCTCTTGTTCAAATGAATATGAAATATAATATATATTTTTAGTTTGTTTCGTTGTATATTTCATACAACAATAGCCAAATTTTAAAAAGCTTGGTATAAAATTATTGCTAAAACAAATTTCTTTGTTTGAAGTACTTAAATATGTTGCTACATTTTTAAGAATCTTTTTTCAATTCAATGCTTTTGTATTTATTTTCACCAAAAAGATCAAACTATTCTCTAAAGGAGAATGACAATCTCAATGAGTACCAAGAACTGAAGTAAAATCTAAATTTATTATTCCATTTTCAATTTTTTTCCATTTTTAGGCAAAATTTGAAGAGAATACCCCTCAAAACCCCTTTTTATTCTTATAGTTTCTTAAATTTTGCTTTTTCAGTTCACTAGCCTGCAGTTCCTTCAACGGTTCTTAATGCTAAAGTTGAAAGTACTGTTAAAATTTATCTGTCAAATCAGCTAAAATATTCAATTTATTTTCTGAATCTTTTCCCGTATAATATCGAACTTTTTAACAGCTAGTAAAGAGTCTATATGTCATTTCATCATATTCATCCTATGAACTAGCATGGTCAATCTTTTTTTTTCAATAACCGACTTTCTTTTCTTTAGTTACGTTGTATTTTTTCTATCATTTGTTTCATAAGATTTTTCTCAGAAATACGTGTTTTTATTCCCTTGCCTTTTCAACAACTTTCGCGATTTTTCTTCAGTTTTAATCCACATTATTTAAAGTAATTCAAATTCTAATTGTCTTAGTACAGTTTTATTCCACATTATTTAAAGTAATTCAAATTCTAATTGTTTTAGTACAGTTTTATTTACATCCCTGTTTATATCTATTCTTATTAACACCTACTTTCAGCATCTTCAGCATTCTTCTTCTGACTGATTCCCTATTTGACATAAAGTTTTAAAAGAAAAATCATTCATGAATAAAAATAAATCATTGACAGCATCTTGAAAGCGCTGTGTTCTAGAAGTTTCTAGTTTTGTCATGTGACTGAGCACAGGCTCACGATATTCAGTCAATGATTTTTGTGTTCTCATACACTCTTCTAGTTTTATTTCATTATTTTTCTCAATTTCAGATTGCAACTTAACTATCATTTAGTAATTGCTCTTTCAATTTTTTTTCTCTCTCTTCCACAATTTCGTTCATAAAAACAGTAAAATATTTCGGCTATTAAATGTTCTAAAAAATGTGCTTTAATAAATTGAGCATTTAAACATATCCAGATAATAAAATTGAAAGTTTTTAAGACTGGTATATATAATTGAGAAAAAAATAAATACGAGATTTGTTGGTCGAGCAGCTGTAAAATTAAACGTTAAAAAATAAAGAAAAAGAAAAGAATATTTTACTAAAAAGACAACAACATGGGGAACTTTCTGACAAAGCCGCTAATGAAGTTGATTCTAGTGACTATATTATGTTTGATAATTAACGTATGATTAATGTAAAATATGTTTAATGGAAGAGATTAAGAGCAATATATTTTCATTAATTTCTTTATCATTTTATTACCTAACCTAGAGAAACCGAAAAATGACTTGCCTAAAATGACAATAAAATGTATAATAATAAGGATTTCTGTATACAAATTAGAAGTCAATTATTATTAATTGAGAAGAAAATTATTATTAAATCATATGTCAATGTAGTATTTCAAATGAATAAATATCAATAAATATCAAGCAGTATTTCAAATGTAGTTTAAAAATCTTTTACTTTCTAAGATTCGCTAAAAGTTTATTTAAAATCGATTTTTTTCATCTTTTTTATTTGATATTTTTCCCTGCTTTTCTAAGAAGCAATATTAAAATTCAACCGCGATATTTCAGACACGAGAATTTCTCCTGTGATCATCTGGGGACAAGATATGAACCCATAACTTATTTCAAATAACAAAATTTTTGCATCATTTAATTATAATTCCAGTAGTATATATACTTAGTATATATATTTTCAAGTGTTCAATTCTTTATAATATCATAAAATCTTCCCTTGGTTTTTGTTTTAGTGTCCGATAAGCTTAGGTTTGCTTCATCTTTTATACTCTCTTCTGCTCTGTTCTTATTTTTTTAAATGTACTATAAAATACAATCAATTTAATTTAATTACTGATTGTTTGCTCTAAAAATTCATAAAAATTTGTCCCCAAAAATCATTTTTAAATTCTAAAAAAAATAATAAATAAATTTTTATCATTTATTAACTACTCAATGCCAGTACTCTTTGAATTTTTACTAAAACATTTATCTTTAAGATAATTTTACATGCTTAAATATTTTGGGAAAATTTTAAGTTTCCTTAAGCGGTAACACTCGTGAACAGAAACAAACTGTAAAACTGTGACGTGCAGAAAGACGAGCATTATATGAAACATAAATGTAGAATAACGTAAATCAAACCTAAGTAGCTTCATAACTCAAAAACAAAATTGCTTACAATATTGTACTTCCTGTTTTACTTTTTTAAATTGTAGTTATTTTGCATTAACAGAATTAACTAGCTTTAAAAAAGGTGGTTTGTTAGAAAACAAAAGTCTTTGCTTAATTTAAATATGTTGTTTTTAAACTCCAAGTGTATAGTTAACCTTAAAAGAGTATATTTTATGTAAATGAAATTATAATGCTTGTCATTTATAAAGTGAAATGCTAATTTAAAATTATTTTTAACAAGGAGAAAAATTTTAAAACATTAAATTATAACAGTAGTTAACAATTCAAAAAATAAATTTTTGTCAGTTTTCTTTCATTATTAGAATATTTAGTTAGATCTTAAAACATTTAAAATATTCAAATAAACTCTAAACTTTATACTAATTACATTTAATTTAAATTCAGTAACTGTTTGCAGAGTAATCAGCTTTTGCTTATATTTTGAAGTCATACATACCTACCAATTAAAGAGTCGAAAACTAATATTTTGGTAAGAAAAAGACGCGAATGCTATCAGCATGTTATTTTAAGGTACATTGGTTGCAAATCATTAATATTTGATGATTTGCAACCAATAATGTTAATGGATTGTAACCAATAATATGACACATTTTATTAAAGATTATCGTAAGTGATGCATGATAAGAAATAAACTATTTAGTTCCTCAGATGAAACTGCAAGAGATTCATGATTTGTCGGAAATATTTGATTTAGTTAAGATTTACCGAGTTTTCTTTCATGTGAATGAATTTTTTCTAAATTAGTAAAATTATTACGATTATTTTAAAAGATACAGTTATTGCAATATTTTACCTGTTTATTCGTTTAGATGTAATTTTTTCATTTCTTTTTCTTCAAAAAGCGTTACTTTCTTTTTCTTTCCAACGTTTTTTGAAATTGATGAATAATCCTGATAACGTGAGTAGTCATGAGGAAGTGTAATAACTTTACTTTACTTTATTTAACTTTACATTAAACAGAATGAACACCATGAAAAATAACCGAAAATTGAATATTTAATTTTCTATATTTCAGCTTATAGAAACAGAATTTGTAAACAACTAATCTAACGAAATACAGTGCCAACCGGCCTGTGTAGGGGGCAGGGAACTGTGCTTGCATCAGAAAGGTCCTGGGTTCGAATCCCGGGCATGGATGTTTCTTTCTCCTTTCTCTCTCTGTGATGTCCTTTCTCCTTTGTGTGTGAATGTGTGTGAATGTGACCAGCCCTATAAACGGGTTGTGGTTGTGCGAATGGTGTGGCAGAAGTCGAATCCCTGGCCATAGATGGTGCCTTTGAAAAACAGGAACAATCGCACACCCACTGCCTAAACAGGCATACGACAAAAAAAAGAACGAAATGCAGTAAAATATGTATAAATTGACCAGTGCTGCATTGTTTTAGTGGTAAGCTTAGACAGGTGGTCACGTTACAAAGCAGTATGAGTTTCTGTTATTTTTATCATATCTTAAATTGTTACTATATTTTCCATGTTATTTATGTTGATTGTGCAATCCATGTATGTTTTAGATATAATGAATCAAAATAAAGAGAAATTACATTAAAGTATTTAGCATGGCTTGCTCTTATAAATTTTATATGATTAAAATCATATGTCACTTTAGAAATTAGATTTATTACAGAACAAAATAAAATTTTTTACACTTTTTTTTAATAATTTTAATTTCGAAGTGATTGGCAAAAACAATTGATATGCATATTTTACAATTTATACATGTCAGACATTTTATAAAAACAATTTCTTAAAATATTAATGAATAGGAAGACAATTAGAAAGCATTATATTATTAGAAACATAATATAACATTATAATAAATTCAACTGTTTAAAATTACTTGTATTCGACTTATTTGTTACAAAATCTTTCAATAATTTCTTATGCTGTTAATTCCCAAAAGGATTTGGGACAGTTTTTAATGCAAATTCAATAATTGAATCAAATTTTAATACAAAGCATTATGGTACAGAAATTTTCTGAAAAGCTAACTTATGAAAGGTCAGACTGTAAAATAACTGTGAGCGACTTATGAAAGGTCAAATGTGACTGAGGTCAGTAGTCAACATGCAAGATAGACATGCTATAAAAGTATCTATTATTATATAGCATAAATTCAGTTCTTAAAATTAGAAGTCAAATTACCTGCCTGGGTAATTTGAAAGTTTCACTCAGTTTTCTGATTAAGTGTCCATATTTTGCATTGTGTTAAATAGGTTTCAAACCATTAATTGTTTCTACATTTTTTATTTTAATAATATTGTTATTTTTCTAGTAATGTACACTGGCTAAACAAGCACTGAAAAAGCGCAAAAATTCGTCAATATTTTCATTAATATAGATCTCCTAAAATACACAAATGTACTTTACAACCATGTCAATTATTGTAATTATTTGTAAATTCATTGAAAAACACTCTTCAAAATTTTGGATTAAAATAAATAAACTTAAGTAACTTTCAAAACAAACGGCTCATATAATATTCCATAAATAATTAAGAGCTTTAAAATTCCAAAAAACCTGACATTTTGAACTAACTTGAAAGTGTTGACATGATACAAAATATGTTGGAAAAATAAAATATTTAGAAATATAATCCCTTTCCCTAGACAGTTAATAAAATTTTTCAGCTGAAGAAGAACATTTTTTTAGAGAAATATTTATTAAAGTTGTGACAGAAACTTTTTCGTTTTTATTCTTTTTGAGCAATAAATATGTTTACTCTAACATATGGATAACAAGGCATTTTATTTTTGTTTATCTTATGTTATCATTAAATTAATAGCCAGAAAAGTATTTCGGGCTATGTCCCACCTAAACCTTTTAAAAATTCCCTTTAATATACACGTTGTTTTTAATATACAAAAATTGAACTATTTACAAAAATAAGTTTTTAAATAAAGAAGTTATTGAGTCAATAGAGCAAGAAAAGTTTCAAAATATGGATTGGAAATTTGAAACACAAGTATAAAGTAATTTAAGTGGAAAAATTTTCTATATTATTTTACTTATTTATTGTGTAAATTTAATAATATCCCTGTACTAGTTGCAAGGTTCTAAAAAATTCAGAAACAAATCTTCCCATATTGCTAATTTTCCCATATTGATAATTTTTTATCAGTCAAAGATTTAAAACTTCTCATATTCAACTAAATATAAAAACGATAGCATTTGAAAGCAATTGAATATTTGATTTTTGTTTCCCAAAGCCATGACATTGTTTATTTTACACTAAATACAGTTTTAACTGCCTTAACACCATTTTCCTTGCGACCTCTGTGCCGCTTTCGATTTTTATTGGCTATAGCCAATCACATGTGTAAACTGTCACCATTTTGTTGACTGGTCTGAACGGCGAAGTATCATTGCGCCTGATCTGTTAGTTTTATTTTCGCTTTTCTTTTTACTTTCTTTATTTCATACTTTTAAATTTATAATGACTGGTTGTTGCACATTTGGGTGTTCAAATTAGTCAAAGTTAGGCTTTAAATTATAACGTTTACCTAATGGAGATCGCAATAACAAACGTCGAAATTATGGATACATAGAATTGACTGAGATAAATTGAATCCCAACGAAACGATTGTTTCCGGTAAATTAATTTATTTATTCATTTGTTACAA
The DNA here is from genome assembly GCF_043381705.1 of Parasteatoda tepidariorum. Classification (NCBI taxonomy): domain Eukaryota; kingdom Metazoa; phylum Arthropoda; class Arachnida; order Araneae; family Theridiidae; genus Parasteatoda; species Parasteatoda tepidariorum. The sequence goes on along the minus strand of NC_092215.1, from coordinate 12,672,026 downwards.
ATTTTACATGGTATTATTTTTTTTAATTTAGAGGTTGGACAAATTCAATTGCATTAAATATAATCGCCTGAAAGAGATACAAATTGAATACAAATATTGCTTTTAGCTTAAATAATTTTTTAGCTAGAAAGCTTTAAAAATGGATTTTAATAGCATTTAAATATTTGAGTGCTTGTTGCCAGAGTTAAAAATAAACTAGCGTTACATATTAAATATTTTTCAAATGAATAAATTTAAAATTTCTACGTTTTAATAAGATGATATAATTCCTATTTAAGTTCTTAGTTTCTTTATTTTTTATTGTTAACAAAAATTCGTAAGAAAGTTATTGTTAGAAAATTAATGTATTGTTTGAAAATTATTGTTTGTAGTGGTAGACACTACAGTACTCTATATAGTGTTGATAACACTCTCCCCACATTGGTGACCTTCAAACGTGATGTTAACACGTCTACTTTGACAGAAACTCCCACTTCAATTTGAACTCTCCGCTTCAATTTGAACACACCTACTTCGATGGATTGCCCACATTGAACAGTTGACTTGCTACTTGTGACAGTGACATTGTCCACCTCCTCGCACTGCTGCTACCCAGGTCTCGATCACACCCAAAGTCGGACTGCTTACACTCGACTGCTAATGGCATCACAAGAGCAATCACGATCCCGAACTTCCTACAGCTTTCACGATCAGAAGTAGTTCGGTGATCTTAATACAGCTCTCCCGGCTTCTCACAAAACAGCAATGAATCAACTAGTGGTATCCGTTCATCGAATTCTGTCACGGATATAATTCTGGAGGGGGAGTACTGTAGCGTCTACCAGTACAAAAATACAATTCCAATTCTCTAGTATATAAGATATGTTAACTCGATTCTATGATGGGGTAACTTTTCATAGATGAAGATCTACATTGTCTACATCTTCTCTCCCACAGCAGCATCTAAGTTGGAGTTTTTTTAATCAGGAAATGTAGTTTTTAAATCAGTCTCTTAAGTTTTCAGATGATGGACTAAGTGTATAGACATTAATATAATTACGGTTAACTTAAACTAACTCTGGATGAGACACTTTTCATTGTCTTTCTTAGTAATTGAATTGCCTCTCTAAGACGTGGATCCTGCGTTGAGATATAGGGAGTTCGAGTGATTCGGACTAGAAAGAAAAAAAATCTTTCTGATTGAGATTCCTTTTGAGATTATTGTGATAAAATAATCTTAAAACATCTAATTTCTATTCACTTCCGTTCGTCTAGTTAGAATTGGTTTCAATGTTTTGTCTGTGCTGCACGTATTATTATAGTACAAAACAATTTTACTTTCAAAATTACAGAGCGAATTATTAATTTAATATTAATTTTCCCATTTCTTTATTGTAATGTAAAAATAACGTTGTTTATTCTTATGTGTATTATATATGTTTTATTATCATAATAATTTTAGCGTTATTGAACACCAATAATGGTGGCAATTACTTTACATCACAAAGAGTGTAATGCTGTATATCTGGTAGTTTTACTACATCAAAAGTGGTTTTTGGTGTTTGATTATATTAGAAAATTTCCTTTGTAGCTCATGACACCAAAAATTATTCTTGTTTTATAACATTGTTTTTGGCGTAAAGTAGTTGTTGCCATTTTTGATGTTAAGATATACTCAAATATTTTAAAGTTTACCGTGGTTCAATTTGAACCAAAATATGGTTTAATATAACAATTTATTAAAGTTGACAAAAAGTTAACATTAGCCAATTATTCTGAGAATGCGTCCTTAAGGCCTTCAAACCACCAATAAATAAATAAATAAAATAAGAAATAAACCTTTTTCGGCAATTTTAATGGGAAATGAAAAAAAACAGTCTAGATTTTATTTTACTCAAAATTCTACGCTGATTTTCATAAAAATATACCTTAATTTTCAAGAAAAACGCGTTTTAATTCTTAGAAAATGATTTTCTCTATTAAACTGTCTTATAAATTTGTCACAGACAAAATTTCCATTAGCTAGAAATTTTTTTTTCTTATTTCTTACGCTCTAAGGAATAATTTGAATAAAGCTTAACCCTCAAAGTCTATAATTACCGATGCTTTCTAATTCCTTTTAACATAATTTACTGTAAGAATTATTCAATAAAGAAAAAAACGTGTTACAGTTACAGACAATTTTAACTTTATTTGCATGAAAAAATTTCACAACATTAATTATCAAAATTAATTTTTAATTTGACTTTCATTGAAAACTTGTATACCTTTTTAATTTATTAAAAATATGCTCCAGATTACAAATTATAATTATTTTTAATAAGAAAAGTAATATTTAAAGCGAATACTTGAGACATATGATGTCGAATTTCGAAGTGGGATATTACTATTATCATAAATTCTTATTATCTGTGGGTTTCTTTGTTTAATTGATTTTTACAAAAGTTAAAGAAGCTTACAAAATATTTCCCACACTTTGGCTTCTAATTAAATTCCAATAACACTTTTCTAACTATTTAATTTATTAGTGGATGAGTGATTACATATCTTAAAATTCGCATAGCAGAAAAAGAAATTTTTATAAGACGAAGTATCACTGAATCGAAAAAGATTAGTTCGCTTCAAATGAAATTTTAATTATGTTATGAATGATGATGAATTAGTAACAGTTTTAATCAAAAAATTCCTTTTATTTGAATGCTGCAAAGAAATTAATTCTTTTACGAATTTCGACTCGTCTTCCAGAAATGAAATTGAAGTTCCAAGTAGGTTTTAAATAAATACGCCTATTAAATAAAAATCATAAATATTTTCCTTAAATATCTATTAAGATACATAATTTAGGAATACTTTCTAATTGTGGAAATACAGTAGTATATATATATGGTGATTATAATTTAAGTTTGCCACTGAACAAAATGACGTCAAATTTGAACAGAATATTATTGAAAAAGGGGAAAACTTAGGCCACAAGAAAAATTTCAAATTTTAGAACCATAATTTAAGAAGGTTCAACTACAAAAGAACACCGAATCGAAAAAAAACGACTAATGTGCCATTTATGCCTTAAGCCAACTGTACTGTTCAGTGTTTTTGACTGTACAAGTGTGATACTGTTAGTTACGTAAACCCCTCCACTACGCAAAGTCATATCACAATAGATTGGAAAAACCAGTTTTTATTTGTCTTGAGGCTAAAAGCTTTCTAAAAAGAGTCAAACAAATCGTTTTTTGAATTTGTTTTTTCTTAAACTAATGCAAAACATGCTGAATATGGAATCCAACGTTTTCTGCAACAAGTTAAAATAGTGAAACATCATGTTCCACAATTGATTGAAGTATTTCCGGGGTAACGTTAAGAATGTGTCGCTCAATGCGTGACTTCAATTTGAACTGAACACAACATATTTCAGACATCCATAAACTGTTAAAATTTTCATTCTGAAATCATGGTAAAATAACTGGCAGCTGTCCGTCCATTCGATTAACTGTAAAGTTTACGGAGGAGAACATTTTTTTCTCTTTATGGTTTTGAAACCATTTACAAAAAGTATGGTTATAAAACCATGAATACAAAACTATACGGTTTTTTAACCATTTACAACTAGCACCTTCAAAAACATAAGAAAATTAAATATTTAACTAGATATAGGACTCAACTTTTTGTAAGGTAATGGGCATTGGAGAGCGCCGGACACTGGAAATTCTTCATGCGTTGAGGGAAGTTGAGAAAACATTGTGGTGTCAACAGTAGGATTCGAACTCCAGCTCTGCCGGTCATAAGATTGACAGATAAGTCCGCTCGGCTATGATATGTACGCAGGTGCAACGAACTAAATAGCTTCAGTAGATGGTTCTAGTTGGTGCGATAAAATTCTGGTTGCTCTACCGTATGAAGTGAAAGCAGTCAATAAACAGTTTTTCTTAAACTTAACAGTTTGATTACCATTTTATTTATGGTTATTCGGCTGTTTTGATTAAATATGGTAAAATAACCATTCAATAAATTGTTATTTAACCATTTTTTCAGGAAAATTTCTAACAGTGTACAGCCAGAAGGATTAAGATGAGATGACAGGCTGTATGAAAATGACGGTTCTCCAAAATGCCACTTCAGCAGCTGCTTCACTGGATTTGTAATGAACGGAGGAGCGCAATATTGGATGGAATGACACCGTTGCACAAAACACACTCATAAAGCTTACAAGTGACGGTGCAGGTAGCAGAATCGAAAGCACCCGTATTCTCGAAAAACTGTGATTCTGTAAAAACTAATGCCGTACGCCCACACCACACTGTGACCTTTGCAAGATGTTTCGTATAATCGTAATTAATATTCGTAATTAATCTAATTTTATTCACAGTTCTTACACGTATGTCCGATGTTCGGGCTATTTCCACGCACAACACGATTGCGCACCATCGTTCGACTTCTCCAGCTCTCTTGAGGACACTTTTTCAACTGTCGTCGAATCTATTCTTTTCCTCCCTTTTTCATTTTGCGCATGAAAGGAACCTGTCTTATTGAATTTCGAACATTTCCTCCTGACCCATGGCAATCATCAGATCCAAACTATAAGAAAACTGGGAAAGAAATAAGAGAGATAAAAACATTTTTTTAATACAGAAAGAGAGAAATTAATATGAAAAAATAATTAAGATTTTTAAAATTTATAAAGAACAATATTTTTTTTTAAAATTAACAAAAAACTGAAATTAGAACACTGAAAATATACGTATCTGTCGTCAGCTCACACGGTTATATCCACAAAATAGTACTATTTTGCTGATACAATCTCGTGAGTGATGGCAAGATTCCTTTCGAATGTTTTATTTTCTGCTGTTTTTTTCAAATTTTGACAATTTTAATAATTTTTTCATAAAAATTTTTCTTTTTCTCTTTTCAAAAGTCTTTTCCTTCTTTGTATTTTTATCTTCTAGATTAAACAAATTCTAACTTAATTATTCCTTAACTGTCCTATTTTCTAACTTGTTATTACCAAATGAAATAGATTAGTCCAGAATTATTCACGGCGTTTTTGATAATCAAGCATTTACTCCAATATAAAAAATACAAATTTTTGTCCTTTGGTGATTAAATGTGAAATAGAAAGTTTTTCTTTCATTTAGACTGATTCAAACTAATGATTATTCTTAAGGATGACTGCTTAAAGCATTAAGTAAGTGAAAATTCATTCATAAGGTAAAAATCAAATAAATCTATCTTTTCGCACTGTCGATATGCTTAAGCCTGATTAAAAAAATATTTTCAAAAGTTAATACAAAAGAATAATATTTAAAATAAACAATTAATAAATTTTTGTAAAATTTTTAAATCTCCTTAATGCATTTATTCATGTCAAAATAACTCTTCATTTGAATCCTTTGTAAAAGCTTAAAAATGGTTTTATTTAAAAAGCTTTAAAAACCACTTTATGATCAACAACTAAACAATTTTTACAAAACATAACCTACTTTTAGATTTGCAATTATTTAAACTCTTTAAAATAAAATATATTAAATTTATTAAATGTTTTTATTTGTAGTATTTAGTGAAAAAGTATTAACGATCATTTTCAAAAACATTTCATTAGTTTAGCAGTGAAGATATTCTACGCTAGTTGCAATTACATCAAAACATAAATTAATATTTCTAACAGTAGTAAAGAGAATAAGAAATTGAAAATAAAAGCAAAATATAATTTTGAATTTATTTGCTAGAAAAAATAATCTGATATTTGAAAAAATGCATCCATTTTTTTGCTATATTTTTTTATAAAAAAGCGTTTGTTTCAAAGGAAATATTTTTCTTAAATGAATGTATCTTTAATCTTTTTTGAAGATGAACAAAACTTTTCGGTTTTTAAATTAAAAGCGCATACTGTTTAATTCTTCAACAACACACAATAAATAAACATACCAATTTTCATGGCTCCAATTTATTCTCCTACCGTAACTGCATTTAATTATTATAGTCCTCAGTTAATTCTTGCTTTTACTTAATCTTGCTTTTTTTAATACTTAAATCTTGCTTTTTGCGATTTTCTCTACGGAACGGTTAATTTTTATATACAAACTATTTTAACTTTTATGGATAAAATATCTTAAATAAAAAAAATTTAACTAATTAAAGTAATAGCGAAGTACATTCCTGAATTTTATACCGAATTTTTGCTTAAAATTATTACTGTCGTTGCTCTCAGTTCATTAGATATCGATATAGCATATTGAACTCAGAGCCATCTTCGTGTAAACATGGCTCAACAAAAACTTTGATTTTTTTTACACCTAATAAAGCCATTAATATCTTTTACGTGAGTACATCAAATTGCTTGTCAAATTACCATAAACAATTCTTGTCAAAACTGCATTCAATCAATTATAGCAAATATGGGATGACCAGCCTGTTCACACGAACTCACCTCTTCACGGCTCCACATCCACATTGTGTTTCACATTCAAAGCTTCGTGACTTTCAGTTGGCTATCTTTGGCAGCATTGCTTTGACTTCTCGGCAATAATATAGGGCGTATCGGTTGGTCTGCCTGCACAGGCTCAATCACATAGTTTTCCACCACCAAGAACTCGCATATTCTTATTTTAATATCGTAAGAGCTGGTTGTGCTGCGTCAAACATATGGTAGTACTTGAAAGGAATAGGTTCATTAGCATTTCCAAATAGAGGGTTTATCACTGATTACCCCGATAACTACAAAATATCGAATTAATTTTTTTTTTAGTTTTTCCCTATATCTGATAAGAAATACTTGGCCATAATGGGAGATTCTTGTTTTTGTGGCAAGCTTTTGTATAGCATCAGGTGAAATTACATCAGGTGTAATTACCCAAATACATATCTACAAAATACCGAAATTAAACTTTTTAGTTTTTCTACATATCTTATAATGAAGACATGGTAGAAATCTGAGATTCTTGGTGATTCAATCTTGGTATAAACATGCTATGTATTACTACTTTAATTACGCTTTAATTAATCCGATAATTGCAAAATAACTTAACGAATAAATTTTAGTTTATCTCTTTATTTAATAATAAAGGAGTAGTCAAAACTTGAGACTTCTATCCTTGAGGCAAACTTTTATTTTGAAATTTACGAATTTCCAACATAATTAAGAAATATCCGAATAAAACTTTATTTTTTCATTTTTCTTTATAAATTATAAGAAACCCATAACCCAAATTACAGACTTTTATCTTGGTAAAAACGTGTTACTTAGCATAACTAATATTTAGTATAACTGCTAAATACCCCATAATTTTCCCGATAATTATAAAATATCGAACAATGTTCGAACGTTTTTTTAGTTAATATTTATTCAGCGAAAATAAAATACAAAAGTTTAAGAATTGATGCGATTCTTTTTAATGAACTGAAATCAGTGGTTTTCCTTTCCATAGAAAAGAAAATATTTTGCATTCTTTATGGATCGATATTTAACTTTGCTGTTTTAATGGTGGCTTTATTTCCTAGGCAGATGAGTACTGCTTTCTGTTTTTATATACGGCTTATAGTACAGTACCCAAACATTCTCCTTACTATGGAGTCTATAGAGTCCTGTAGAGTCTATGGCCTATAGAGTCTATAAACCTTATAACCTAGTCTATAGAGTATATAAACCCTATAGAGTCTATAAGGTTTAGGTAAGCACTAACTGGGGGTCACTCTGAAACTGCAAAACTTTCAGCAGACGAATCATTATTAAACAAGCGTAAATATTGTGAAAAAGTTTGAACAATATTGTGAATATTAAGCTAAATCAGTCATAAAACATTTTTATTCAAATAAAAACTAAAAAATAAGATCCGAATGGATGCTTTTTAAATCATTGGTTATTTTATAAAAAATATATTCAAATGATCCTTTATTGTTTATTTATTGAATGGTCAATCATATCTGAAGTCAATTTATCCGATAAATTTATTTTGTCTGTTATAATTAGCGCATTAGTACCTATTTTTCATTTCGAGGACAGTTACAAAATTGCATTTTAAGTAAAAATATTTTTTTATCATATATTTGAGTTAAATTACTTTAAAATTCCCTTTTATTTCACATTTTATCAACAACAGCACATATTAACCGTATTTAATAACTATTGCTTATTTACTTAATATTTTAGTAATTACAATAGTAAAAATACTTTTTTTTGTAATTCTCACATAGTATTATACTTCAATTTTTTTAACTTAACAATTCATAACAGTTAACATTGCATCTCAAAAATTTATTAATATTACAATTTCGTTTTCCATTAAAATAAGTTTTATACGAGGTTTTTTTTCGTAATTTTCATATTTAGTAATTTTATCCTATCTCATTAATTAATAATAAACTAAGTATTGTTGAAAAAATTTAATTGTGGCACTAATGAATTAAAATTTAAATCTTATATCTGTAGAAAAAATGATTAAACTGAGAGCTTGGTGATTTATTCATTTTAATATGCCATTTTAATATGCCTTTATCAAGTCTGATTTGAATAATGTTGTTTTTTAGTTTTAGATTTTTTGAAACTAAATTCAATGATTTCTTAGAAAATAATTATTTTCATAAAATTTTTTTATAATTTTCAATCAAATAAATAAATAATTAAGTGATATTTTTTGTGAAAAAAATATGTTCTAGAATTAATGAAAATAATTTTCTTCCGAAATCTATTTTCCAACGCTTATTTATATTCTCCTTGTTTGCCGTTTATAAAAAAAAAATGAATTAATGTTTTTTTTTGTCATCATTGTAATGAATGAAGCAATTTATTTCTCTTTATTAATCTTTCTATTTCCTTTAAAAAAATGGCTTTTCTAGGAAATATGACGCTTTTTACTTGCACCAATAAAACAGCATTAAAAACAAATAATGATTATCGAAACAATAAAAATTTTCATCGATATAATTAGAAAATGAAAAGGATATCAAAATAAGTTTTTTTTTCATTTAATATAAGTTTTTCAGCTAAAGAATTTAATCTACTGTAGTACATTCCTAATCACTTTTATAGTGCTTCTCAAATTAACTCCTTCGTCATAAATGTAAAAGTGGTTTACATTTATGATGAAGCGTAAAAATTTTTTTTCATAAACATTGCAATCATGTGTTTCATGACTTATAAATCTCAGGGAAAAATATAAATGTTTAAATATTTATGAGAAAAATAAAAAAAAAAATTATTTTTCAATTTTTTTTATCAAGCATAAAATACTTATGAATTATTTTCTAGAATTAAAAAACAGGTGAAAGTCTGTGAATATTACAGATCTTTGGAATGCAAGCAATGTTTTGACGATGTAAGGAAAGTGACGATGTTTCCAATGTAAGGAAAGTGATTTTTAGTCAATTCCTGTAAGGAACTCTGCGGGTAGAGTTTATGCCCGAGTTTCAATTCATATCCTGTTTCAACACAAATAACACAATCCTTCTAAATTAACATTCTTAGAACAGAGATCCTTAGCAGGAATTCTCTACCTCAAATATTTAAAAAAAAAAAGAAAAATAGATTCGTTTTTGAATTCTCTTTTGCAAATTTTGCTACCAGTTATTTAGTTTTTTTGAAGACGCTATTCACCTTTATTCAGACATCAATGAATATTTAAGAATAACAAATAGCACATAATGTGCTCGATGAAGAAGATGGAAGGAGTCCAAAAATATAAATCCTCGAATATACATTCATTATATATATCGAGTATATATATTATATTGAAATACTGCAATTCTTCTTAGTTAAGAAATCAAAGCAGTTATATGCGGGTAAGAACCCAATACTCTTTATTTACTATCATGGTTAAGAGAAACCAAATAGCTGTGTTCCACTATTTAATGATAGGGAAAAGCTTCGCAAATACTTCCCATTGTTTCTAAAGTCGCATGAAAAGGAGAAGCATTATTAATTAAAATTCGTTCATGAAATATAGGGATTTCTCAGGCTCTCACGCTTGGTTGGAGAAAAAACTCAAAATTGTTGGCAATTTCGAATCTATTTTTTAAAATAAAATGAGAAATATTAACTATGAGAACGGGTTTCGTTTTGAATAATGAATTAAAAGAGACAACACAGAATTATTACCCTGCACGAAATATTTACTACACTATAAGAAATTAAAAAAAATTAATTTTCTGGCAAAACTTTCCGAATTTGAGAAGCACAATTTGAGAATGAAAAGACTAATAATTTGCAATTTTAGCAGACAAGTACTACATAGGAGTAATATGGTACACACTTTTGAAAAGAAAAAGATAAAAATTAAACACAATAGAGCTGCAAGTAAACTTTTAATGAGAAATGGTTCCTAAACAATTCAAAGAAATTGTTAATTTTAAATGGACATTTTTATATTTACTAAGAAAACGCAAATATTCAAAAACATGAAATTTAAAAACATAGAAATTAGTTGATCTATTCTGTTATAGGAAAAAGTTTCTATCTGAAGTTTCAATTTGAGTTGGGGGGGTTGAACATAAACAGAGAAGGAAAAGAAAATAAGTAGTGTCCAAAATAAAAAACAGATCCCCATGAATAACTTTTAATCTAATGATCGGATCTTCCAGACTCAAAAACGTACTTTCTATAAATAAACATACTTTTTTTTCCTACGGATTCAGATTTCTGACTCCTAAAATATAGGGGTATCAGGGAAATATAGATATTTGGGCCCCAATAGTTCTGTCAGGAGAGCGCTCCGAAGTTTGGGTCCTTTTATACAAATTTTATATTCTGTGTATTTCGCCATGTCTCGAGATCTTTTCAAGTAAATAGAAAATTTTTTCACGCAAACATAAAATTCGTTTATCCAAGGAAAATTCTATACAAAAAAAGTTTTAGTATATATTTATTATTTTTTATTATTTTATTGAATAGTGGTCCAAAATATTTGAATTGTGAAGTTAAGAATTTTTTTGCATCATTTTAATAACATAATTTTATACAAAAAATTAAAAATTTAAAAAAATATCGGTTGAATAGTTAATGAAAAATCGAATTTTAAGTATCTGACTTTTTTTGAAATTTAATTTCTCATGAACTATTTAATCGATTTCGCTCAAAATTTGTATTTTATCATTAAAAATTGTACTCTTTTAAATGATGTAAAAATTTGTATACCAGACTATTCAAAATTTGTATGGTATTAACTTTGAATAAGCGAGTTATATTTTGGGGGTCAGAAATCTAAACTCGTCGAAAGAAAAGATAACCAGTGAAAGTACGTTTTTATGTTTGATTTTGTAACTGAAAATATCTTCCGCCCTTATTAATTAGCATATTTCAGATCACCCCTTCAAGTCATTAAGCAGCAAATGTAAATACGAAATCTTTGAAATAAAATGAATTATTAAATACCAATTATTACTTACAAAACTTCTTGAGGTATCTTGCTTAATATATTTATTGAATTAATATATTAATATATTTATTGAACTTAATATATTTATTGCTTAATATATTTATAAACCCCTATCAACCAGCAGAGCAAAATTGGTTTTTAACTTCAGTATAAAATTTTAAAATTTTCCATTTAACCAAATACCCCAACATTAAATAAAAAATAACAGCTATTTCTGTATAAACATTGCTAAATTTTAGGAAAATCATTGAGTAGGAAAAAAAAATATTACTAAGGTACATTTGAAAGGTAAGTTTTACACTTGAAAAGAAACAAAACATTGGAAATATTCACAGCAAAAAATACTTTTCAACACCGGAATTGTAATATCATGGATTAAATTTCTTTAATCCCGTTAGATTCCAAATGAAAATGCCTGCATGTATTTATCTTTAAAAAAAAAGAAGGAATTCTTACGTGTGCAAGAAGAAGTCACTAGGAGCAAGACTGTTTTTAGTAACCTTCAGCATACACCGTGACTTCCCACGCCAAAAGGTCAACAAACAGAATGACTTCTCAGAAGGTTATTTTTACTATATTTTACAACCGACGTTCAATAACCGATACATTTTCACCCATGTTTTGACTTGCGACTATCAATGTTCAACTCCATAGTCTTGTAATTTTGAAACCAACTTTGATGACAAGAGAACTCCCAGATCAAGCATTGAGGCAAACTAGCCTTCGTGGAGGATTTTGGATGGAACTAACCCACATTTGCGTTACGTGGAGCGGGAAATCACGAAAACCTCCCATGGATAGTCCGATGGCAAAAGATGGTAACCAATGATCTACCTACCACTGAGGATATTTTACGCCAGCACTATGGTCAGTGCAAGCCGGAAGCAGAATTCTTATGAATCAGCCATCGCTTGGATTCGAATCTGGATTGTCGTTTAGTGAAGTAACCAAAGTTTTATCCTATGAATGTCATCTAGTATGGAGATTCTCTGTGGTTCTAATGCAGTTACTGTTGTTGGTTCTTCTTAATGTATTTCTCACATGCAATCGCACACACTTGCGAATGAGGAACCTACATGCTTTTTTTTTATGTTTCAAAATGAAACATCATGCCATTTTATAAAGATAGACACCAATTTCAGACCGGTGCGATAACTAGTTATTTTGTTATTAATAGTTGAAATCGCTGCTAGGTTTCCTATCTGCTCTGATGACGTCACGATACAGTACAACCACAACTCCCATCATGTGAAATGGTGAAAGCATATGCCGCTCCGAGTATAAATTTAAAAAATTGGCTCCAAGCAAAAACTACAAGTGTTGCATTGTACCATGTGCAATAGTTCTACATTAAACACGCCAAATAAATTATTTTTTAGTGTACCAAAAGAAGAAAAAAGACAAATTTGGTGCAAAGCCATCAAACGCGATGAAAAAAATACTTGCAAATTGTCTGCAACTACTGCATTATACTGTTGCTAAGACCATTTTACAGTAACTTACTTAATTATAATTTAATTCTATAAGATTGTTTTTCTGATTGATAAGCTTCTCTGAATGAATAATTCATTATACTGAATTTTAAAATGTTTTTGAAATGCTGTTCAGATCACTTTCTTTCTTTTTTTTTTTTTTTCTTTATTCTTTAAAATGAAAGAATTTTATTCTGACATAACAGTTGTGTACAGGTTCTTTTTTTTAAAGTTAAAAAATAATTTTATTTGGAAGAAAAAATTATCAAAGTTAAAATAAAAAAGGATAGGGTTTAGCAATATTCACATTTCTTCAACAAAAAAGAAAATCAAGAAAATATTTTAGAAGTTAATAATAAAATGAATTTTTAAAAAAAATTTGCCTAAATTCCAGGTCATATACCATTTATTCCATTCCCTCTAATTGGGATCCACTCATTAAATAAAAACTTTCAAAACAGTTCAGACTTTTATATATAGACAAATATAAATAAAAATGAATCAGTATAAAAAAATTAAAAATGAATTTATTTTTTTCTAAAGTTGTTGAAAAAAAAAGTAGTTTCGATTCGACATTTATTTTTTCATTCCTCAATTTTACTTCATTGTACTGAAAGGTTTTGAGTTAAAAAATAATTAATTAATTTTATCTGGATGAAAAAATTATGAAAGTTAAAATAAAAAATGATAGGGGTTTAGCTTTATTTACATTTCTTCAACAAAAAAAAAATTCCTGAAAATATTTTAGAAGTTAATAATAAAGAGAATTTTTTTAAAAAAATTTACCTAAATTCCAGGTCATATACCATTCATTCCATTCCCTCTAATTGGGATCAACTCATTAAATAAAAACTTTCAAAACAGTTCAGACTCTTATATATAGACAAATATAAATAAAAATGAATCAGTATAAATAAAGAAAAATGAATTTATTTCAAAAGTTATTGAAAAAAAAGTAGTTTCGACATTTATTTTTTCATTCCTCAATTTTATTTCATTATGCTGAAGGGTTTTGAGTTAAAAAAAAAAAATTTTTTATCTAGAAGAAAAAATTACGAAAGTTAAAATAAAAAATGATAGGTGTTTAGCATTATTTACATTTCTTCAAAAAAAATTTTATCAAATATTTTAGAAGTTAATAATAAAAAAGAATTTTTTAACACATTTTATTTACCTAAAAACTTATAATTCCAGGTCATATACCATTCATTCCATTCCCTCTAATTGGGATCAACTTATTAAATAAAAAACTTTCAAAACAGTTCAGACTTTTATGTATAGACAAATATAAATAAAAATGAATCAGTATAAATAAATAAAAATGAATTTATTTCAAAAGTTGTTAAAAAAAATGTAGTTTCGATATTTATTTTTTCATTCCTCAATTTTATTTCATTATGCTGAAAGGTGCTCACAAAAATTTTCTCAAGGAGGAGGATGCAACTGATATACACTACATATATATTTAAACTATATATAAATAATATAAGCATGAAAGAAAAACAATTTTTAAAAAATGCGGTTCAAATTAAAACGCCTTTGTAACACATTTTTAGATAGGAAGCTTTGGTTTAACTCCTCCCGTTCGCTGAGATACTGTATCCTGACGTCATAGCAAACCACGCCTCATTTTGTGTCACGTGAAGTTAGTTTCGTTTTGGGCTAATTTTAAGTTAAGTTTTTTTCAATATTCGGGTCAGTTTTTTAAATTCTGAATTGATTTTAGGGAGTTTTAAGATGTAAACTATTCAAAATAATCAACATTCTGCGATTACCCGAAGCATGCAGGTTCCTCATTGCACTTGTAATTTGCAAGAGCGTGAAATTCAATCGGATGCAATTAGACTTTGAAACAAGTCAGTTTTATATTCATGCAGATAGCTAGGAAGCGTTGATTCACAGGAGACAGGCTTGTATGATGCTGAACTAAAAAATTTACTCTAATGATTAGTGTCACAATTCATGTGGTTCTTATATTGAGTAAATGTTGCTGTGATTTTGGCAATGAATCTTTCATATTTTGCTTCTATTTATGGGCTACGGGAAACATTTTTTCCCTCAGACTCTTGTATGAACCTTATAACTAATATTTATAAATAGAGGAAGAAAAAAATACTAAATAATGCAAGTTGAATTATATTAATGTTTAAGAAAAAGTAATTAAAATATATTAGAAATTAGTTAATGAATGAGTTAACTATTCACTAATAAATGACAACGAATTTTTTATCAGTCCATACAGTGACAACCACTCGGTATTCTCTAAAGGTGTATTAATATACTTTATTCAAAATATTATTGCAAATAATGTTTGTGTAAGAATGTAAGAACTATCGTCATTAAGAAAAAATTAATTTAATAATCTTAACTCTAACCTTAATGTTGTTTGAAACTATACTGGGAAGGAGAAACTCAGGTTTTACGAAGAAGTGGATTGTCAAGTTATAAAAATAATGCTGCAATAAAGAGTTTTGAAAAAAAGGGGAATTTTTAAGGTGCATTTACAATTACTGAAGTTCAGTTTACTGATCAGTTCCAGGGATTGACACATATTTATTAGACAACAGTTGTATTTAGAATTAGATGTAATCTTATAATCTCCTGTGATTTGAGCAATGTGATTCTTACTCAGAAATATGTAGATGAAGGTAAGTACAGCAAAATTTAAAAAGAAAGTGAAGAACGGTTTACATTCATATTGGTTCGTCATCTATTGCATTTTGAGGCTTACTAAGTTTTGACAAATCAATAAGTTGTAAAATCGGTTCTTACCAAGAGTTATTGTTCGGTGAAGATGAACCGTACTGTGGAAAAGAGCTCCTCTCTACTTTGAAATTTGTTTTGTCTTCTTCTCAGAATCAACTTTCATGGACACATTAGTTTTTAGCATTGTTTACTGACATTAGGATATTTTTAAAGTTTAATTTTTTATATTGTGAACATTAAAAAATCTACTTGACTCAAATAATGTATGCCATAAATCTATGCAAAAAGTTACTCGAAAAGCAGTTTCAGCTTTTTTATCAATTTTCTTTGTAATTAAAAACTCCATCCAGCCAGGACAAACCCAATTATAATTTTACCTAGAAAATCATCACTTTGTAAATATGGAAATATCTAAAATTACAGATTTTTTAGTGATGAAATTGTTCCAAATATTATTCAACATATCAGATGCTATATATCGAAGTAGAGCATAATTTATAGCTAAAAATCACTTTCCATTAATAATTTCTACTATTATTCTCTTATGATAACTGGCATACTTCATATTCAGGGCAGCTTGTGAACAAGATAATGTAATTAGTTTTAGTTTTAAATTTCAATTATCCTCTATCGTTAGATAAATTAATAGACATAATATTGTGCACTTCTTTTCAAAATCTTAAATGAGCGCAATGTGTATGCTGGTCGATTGAAAAAAGAGATTTTTTATTTGATTGCAAGGATTTCCCTCTGCATCATACAAAAACAAAGTGAGCAAATTTAAAACTTCTCTTCTATAAAAGAAATAATGTATTTGCTGAAATTCAGAGACATATATATGATATCAAAATAAAAATACATTCCTGTTTTTGGAAAGACGACGAGAAAAAAAAAACAAAATTTTTATTACCTTTAGTTACAAATGATAATTAATTGAGCTCGGCGAGAGTTCCAAAAAGCCATTAAAGATTATCACAAAAAGAAATAAAATGTTCCTACTTCAATTCTACAATAGATACACGATTTCTTTCCACAAAGGTCTGCGAAATCGACTTTATGGTTGTGCTAATTAAATTTCAATGATTCGAAATTCCCCATTGTTTGATCCAAATATTCCTAGAAATTCCTTGCTTTTAATAATAGGGAACAGGAAATAGGAATAGTTGGCAAGTTAAGACATTTCAATTATCAGGCAAAAGTTTAAATCAAGCATTTCTTGAAATCTTCTTCGTGTGGAATAAATACTTGTCTGCTAGAAAATTTACAAATATTTTCCACTTTTCTGAAATGTCGTTACTTTAGTGAACAATTACTTTAGTGAACAACTAAAGAAAATAGAATTCAATTTGAAAGTAAATGTAATATTTATGGACAAATAGCTTATTCATTTCTCTCTCCATTTGAAACATTCTAAATAAATTTTTTTTCTTCAAAATTATATTATAGAATAGATGAAATCTTGCTTCTTTTACCAAATTATTTTTCGGGTAGAGTGCCAAATTACTAATTTATTACTTTTATGAATTGTTATTATTTAAGTGTAATAAAGTGAATTTGAAATTTTTCTTAATAATTTAGGGGTGAATTTGCGTAAAATTACTAAACACAAAATGAAATAGTATCTATTATTGCATTATTCAATACATTTCTTCATTTCTACATCTAAATAAACCCCAAGAATTAGCATTTTCAAAGCAGTTTAATTTGATGAGATAAAATTTGATGTTTGGCTATTTATTGTACGTTGAAAAATGATTTTCAAAATGACTCATAGCGGAGCCATAATTTCTGTATTTATTATTGTAGAAGATTACAACTTCATTTTCGGTTTAATTTCCTTTCCTCATTTTTTTCCAGATATTCATGTTGTCTATTTTTACTGCTCTTGTTTTAAGTAAAACTATATTAGTTGAGCTGTTTTATAGTGATTTGTTTAAATCGCATGCATCTTTTAGATTTTTTGGAGGCACTCAGATGAGATTTTGGATGCCTCATTTTTAAAATAAGCTTTTTATTGAATAACCTTTAAATCGAAACCAATGTCTGTTGTTCTACCTACTTCAAATGAGAAGAGCAGGAACGTCGAGGAAGGGTAACAGCTTCTGTTACTCTTTTTATCATTATGAGAACTGATTTTGATGTTCTAGATGTTTAGAATAATCATTTAAAGACTATTTAAAATCTGCTTTCGGATGATCTTACTTAATGCGAAAGAGACTTCAGCATTGAGGGACTGTGAGAGAAGGAAATTTACCGAATATTCTACGTCGGCTATGAATTTTACTTTGAAAAGTATATAATTACAGACAACTCAGCAGCGAAAAAGTTTAGCTGATTTAATTATTCTAAATTACTAATCCTTGCAAATACACCAAAAACAGAACCAACAAAAGCAGATACTATAGAGCAGGGCTGTCCAACTGCAAAGAGCCAACGGGCCAGAATTCCGCTCACTGATCACCTGGCGGGCCTCAGTTTGAAAAAGTTGAACAATGACCTCTTATACAATAACAATTAATAGTTGAATTATTAATTATGAAACAATAGAACAGAAGGATTATAAAACAATTTGCTTACATTTTAATGGGAAAACAGAGGCTGATCAGCCTGAATAAGAAGTTGGTGGGCCGCACAATATGTGCTGGCCGGCCGCCAGTTGGATGGCCCTGCTATAGAGAATACAATTGAAACTACTATTGATTCTGATATTTCAGATAATAATATTTATATTGATTTATTGCCATGTTTTGATTCATTAGAAAATGCTATAATTTATTGTTCTAAACTCAATGAAGTTTTGGAATCTTTCTCTTTCGACATTCGAATTGTGAACAACAAATAAAACAAAATTCCTTAATCTCTTACGCACATTTCCGCAGATGATTTCTCTTAAATATTAGGCTTTCAATTTGATTGAAATTCTGATAAATTTATAATTAATGTTATTAAGGAAAATTTTAATTTTGAACTTTCCTATACCAGACGAAATCTCACTCATCACGTTTATTTGATTCATCTCCATGCATAATTCTAATTAAGATCAGCATTTTGTCTTGATTGGGACGATAATTTGCCTCCTAAATTGCATCAAAAGTGGGTTAATTGTAGGAACAGTTTATTTCTACAAAAATTAGAATACCTAGATGGTTTCATATTTATAAGGATGATCAGAGTTAGAAATGAAAAACTTTTAGCGATCATAAAATCTCAATTTAAAAACTTTCTGCAAGCGATTGATTAACTCTTATAACTAGTTTCTTATAACAAAATTATAAATACACTCATTATTATTAAAAGATTTAAATTTGAAATTGCTGTTCAGACCGTATGGATAAATAGATTCATTTATAATCATATATTTATTCTCAGCTTCAAGACGTTTTTTATGGTTTTTATTAACTTTCAAAACTTCCACTGAAATGCTATCGATCCCGTGTTTCGAAAAATGTTTAATTTCAAGGCTATTGTTTTTATTATTAGAGTTGCATTTATTTGTTAATGATCTCTGTAAACTAATTCTTTTGTGAAGAGGTAGCTTGTACTTCTACTACAATTCTTAATTTTAATACGTAGAACAATGTGAGCAATTTAAATAAGTAACAATTTCAAAAACATAATTACATCATAGAAGTAAATTCGTTTAAGTAAGTAAATTCAACCATTAACTATAATCTGTCCATTAAGTGTAGCCACTTTGAAAGTTGTTACTGAGAAATTAACTTATTATTAAGTATCAAAAAGTGTGCCTGTTTATTTCAAATAAAATAATCAAATCATGGCCAAAGAATCGGCACCGATATGTGAAGCACTTCTTCAATATTTTTCTCTATTCTCAATACTCTTCTTCAATATTCTATACATATTATTTTTAAAATGTGTACTAAGTATCGGGAAGAAAAGGCTGAATAAATATTTAATTAGGAAACCCTTCCACACTTTCCCTTATTTTCACAAATAATTAAAATGAATTAATTTAATTTCATGTATCAAATAACTTTGTTTTTAATGACTTTACCTAAACTAATATTTATCATATAAAAAATGTTTTTGTTTGCAGAAGCGAATAAATAAGCTATCTGAAAAACCCATAAGCTTTCTAATTAAGAAGCTTTTTTTCTTTTCTATTTTATAAATTAAAACAACATAATTATTTATTACAATTGAGTTTTACTTGATATTTCATTAAATAAAGCTTAAAAAAATATTGCAACTCTGACTAAATTTATTTCTCTAAAACTTTTTCGAATAAAATAGGAAAAAATTGCAAAGTAAATATTTTCGAAAAAGCAGAGAATATAAATAAAACTTTGCGTTTAAATTTCCAGTAAGAATTTTAATTTGATGCATTTT
Source organism: Parasteatoda tepidariorum (assembly GCF_043381705.1). Lineage (NCBI taxonomy): Eukaryota > Metazoa > Arthropoda > Arachnida > Araneae > Theridiidae > Parasteatoda > Parasteatoda tepidariorum. The sequence continues at coordinate 12,652,159 of NC_092215.1, read as the reverse complement.
AGATGCTGACTTTTGATGTTTTCTTTTTAAGATGAATAAGGAAATTAACCACTATATGTGATGTAAAAGATTTATCTTAATAAGTTATAAACTCTTTCTTTACTATCTTGGACTTTTGGTTGTTTTATTGATTTTCATATATTTCATGTTTTTATCATTGCCAAACTAGTGATTATCAAATTATCATTTGATAACTTAATTCATTAAAAAAAAAAGGAGGAAAATTAAGACATTATTTTGATTTGGAAAAATAGCGCTTGATATGTTAGAGAAATTTCTTATTTTTCTTCTCTGTAATATTTAAACAATAAAATTATGCACTTAGTAGATTTTGATTAGTTATTTAATACTATGCATTTATCTCTTTATATACACATTTTTTTTACTAATTTCCTGTCTTTTTCTAAGCAGAAAAAAAATAATTTATATTGTGTGAAAGGTTTTTTAGAGCATTTAAATTACTTAAATGAAAAGATATTTTTCAAACCTGTAAGAATATACAAACATATATGAAAGTGTTCATATAATTTAGCCAAAAAAGCTTTGAGGAATTCTCTCTATTTTAGATTTATCTGATTCATTAATAATATGCTGTATATGATTAGACAAATTTTACCGTGTTTCACATGTTTCATTTGTGAAAATTAAATAAAGGTTAAATAGAAAAAAAACCCTGGCAAGTCTACCTTACTATATGGTAATAAAATTTCAAATAAAAAATGTAATTCTGGTTTAAAAAAATATACGGTATTTAAAACATTCACTTGCTAATTTTTTGTTCATATAGTAATGGCTTACGAGATATTTATTTATTCATAAAAGTAGTAGTATAGAGTGAAACGATTGTTTTAAAAACGAAACTGATTGAAATAAGGAAGGAGTTTTGGAATCATTTTCCAATGCTTGCTTTTAAGATTTCTTCTTAAATAAAGTAAGGGAGATAAACCTTTTGTTTAATAGTTCATAAGCTTTCCGAAATCCGAAATCTAACTTCTAGATTTACTATACACTTCACTACAAATAAACAGTTTTCCTATGACTGTAGCATGAAATACAACATACATAATGAAGTATTTATAAAAAAATAAGAAACAGCAAAAGAAACTTATTAAATTTTTAAACAGTAACATGTATCATTTACTATATTTTACACTGTAATGTGCGTAAAAAGTATCTCTTAATATAGGTTTGAAATATAAATAAAATTTATTTCGCATCATTCCAGTTATAATTAAAGTATTCACGTAATTAGCGTATAAAGATGATAAAAAAATGCTTATCATAGTAAAAAGAAATAATAGATTTATACTGAGAAGACAAAAAAATTAACGATTCGAGTTAAGAACTGGATTGCTCGGCACTTAAATGCATTACGAGATAAAATTACAAAAGGGAAAAAAACTGAAATTTGTTCTTTTGCCAAACTTGGATGTACAAAACACTTTATGACAAAGGATTTATAGTTATTAAGAACAGTAAATTTTAAAGAAGGAAGGTTTCAAGAAAGACGACGTAAAAATAAGTTTGTTTGACAAATTGTTTCCATCTAACCATAAAGAATTTTTCTTATTTCTATCAGATACCTACTTTTTTAATAACACTTTTTAAAAACAAATTTTTAAATAAAAATACAAATTATAGATAAGATTAATTATCGAAGTTTGTTTTTTCTTATCAAAATAATCCCTCCACTTTTCTTTCCTTATTTTAAAAACCAGCAGTTTTTAGTCGAAAAAGTTGAGTTGGAATCGGTAAAATTTGCTGGACTCTGGGTTAGTTTAAAGTTAGGTTAAATAGAGGAAAAGATTTCAATCTTGAAAAATTATTTCAGGCAGATATTCCAAATGATTTAAGCAAAAATATTACGAATATACATTTTCATCATCACTTATCACAAATTTAATTACTCACATTTGATCGAATTTTAAGTAACCGAACTTTTAAATAAAAACCACTTACAGAAACTACTAAAAGTTCGAGATTAAATGAATCATTAATAATTTGTATTTTAATCCCAAAGCCAAATTTATTAAGCGAAGCTACTAAGTTAACCATAGGAAAACGTGAATGAATATAATGCAACTTTTATAATAGCTTTTTAATTCAGGAATATTCACCGAATAATTTTCTTTCGTCATTAGATGTTTATGTATGCGTCAATTGTGGGATCCCTTTCTTATAACGGCATTGCTCAAGTTTTCAATTCTATATATTTTTTTAAAATTTGATTTCCTAACTGTGATGTTTTAATGTAAAATAATATAAAGAAGATCTAGAGTTGGTGTCGAATATTTCAATAAAAAATTTCACAGCTCTGGTTGAACATTCCGAAATTTTAATCGATTGTTGTGGTAAGACATAGAGTTACAGCGACGTGCAAAAGTTCCCGGGGAGTATGTTTATATTCTTCCTTTGCACAATAAAATGTAAAACTATCTGTTAACAGCCTTATGTTGTCAATAAATTGCAGTTTTTATTTACATTTTCTTTTAAAAAATAGTTTTATGTATATTTTTAAAATTGTATATATAAATAACCATAAGCTTAAGGCTCTATAACATTATACTGGCTAAATAATTATGCACACCACTGTAATTAATCGGAAAAAAAATTAGATGAAGCATTCTTTGGCATATGCTACATTTCAAAACATCATTTCAAGTTTTATCAATATAATAAGAATTTACCGTAGCTGCGTAACTGTACTGCAACTGTAACTGCCAACATGTTTTCCATTTGAGGAAAGTTTTCGTAATTCAGACCAAAATTGAAACATAGACTCTCTGAAGCGTCAGAGTCAAATATTTCTCATTACATATTAATAGTCAAATATTAGTAGTCATTATATACAAACTACTAATTGTACAGTTCAGAGTAAAACAAATGGCATATTTTCTTCCATATCTATGCATAATAATAAACGCGGCTGTGTGTGTGTGTCTGTCTGTCTGTAATCACAATATATCGCCCCAGAAGCCTCGCCCAGGCACGAAACTCGGCACATAATTGTGTTTTGGCACAATGAAGAAGTATTTTTTTTTTCTTTTTCAAAACTTATGATTAGTTTTGAAGTTATCAGTCATTTTGTAAAAAAATCTATGCTTTTCCGTAATCAAAGAGCCATATTCAAAAAACTATTAAAAAATTCATATACTCTTCCCCACTCTTATAAATGTATGCTAATGCGAACCTTACAATTGAAATATTAATTTTCGACAACTTAAACCTATAATATACGAAGGAATTAATAATTTAATTGTAAGGTTCGCATTAGTTTACATTTATCAAAGTGGAGAAAAGTTTAACTTTTGTATTAAAAATGTGGCAACATATTCGATACGTAAATAGAACGCTTCGCTTTGATATATATGTCGCTGTTCATAATTGTTATAATAAGTTTTTCTTCCTCCTTCCACTCTCTATTTTTTTTTCTTAAGCGAAGACGATAATTAGTTTTATTTCATTGCTGTTTCTTAAACATGTTATTAACTGCGTTTTAAGGCAACTTTTCGAAAGCAACTTTTGTATGCTTTTGCAATTTCTGAGGCCTTTTTTTTTTAAAAAAAAACAAGTCTCCACCTGATAGTTATATTATAGGTTAGGTTACCATAGCAAAGTTACATCTTCAAACATCCTCAAGAGCTATAACACATCTGCAGCAGAACTGGATATGTCAAAATTGCAGGACAGGAACACTTTAATTGTCCACCAATCTTCAGATATCCTGCTATGTTTCAAAAAACTTTATTTGTGAAAACCTTTAGCATGGTGGACAGCTGGCCGCCTTAGGCGGCTAGTATATATATATATATATAAACGTATCAAATGGGAAAATGATGGAATCTGCCAACTGTATGCGTTTGTAGAACATTTCATTCCTTTGAAATCAATAGATNATATATATATACATGTTTACTGGCTAAAGAAATTTCGCACTCCACTGTAGTTTTTTTATGAGAGGTACATGAGATGTCTAAATTAAATAATACAACTCCGTTCCTGTAAAGAATAAGGACTCATAAATGTTAAATTATTTTGAAAGTTTAAGTATATTACATAGAAATTATCTTTCATCGTTGGTTTTCAACTGACTTTTATCACTGGTAAAGGCGGTTAAAGTTATAACACTTATTCAAAGAATTGATTTCCCCTCGACTACTTATTTCGTTGGAAAAAGATGTTAATGATTATAATTTATAAGTAAGGGACAATATGAAATATTAATTTAATTTTTAAATAATAAAAATATGTTATACCTACTTTTGCATAGCATTCGGAATATTTTTCATTCAAAAATATTTGTTTTCACATTTTAATTAAAAAAACAAATGGCATGAGAATAAATAACTATTAATTTGCTTTCATATTGCAGAAAATTATATGTTCTGTGTTGTTAATTTCAGAAATCAGCAATAAATTTAAATAATTTTAAAGTAATAATTTATTCTTCTGGTTAAAATGAAATAAATCAGAGACACTACTATCCATGACAAGGAACATAACTCTTGTAGATGAAGGTTTTTTAATTAACGGTTTGTAATTTACTAACGGATAAAAGGTGAAATCGAAAGAATAATTTTAATTTGAAAGTTCATTAAGTAGTATTTGCTGTCAAGATTTAGAGACACGATAATGAATAAATGAAGTTCATTAATGAATTTAAATAGAGAGTTGATTAATTTACTGTCAAGTATTATGAAAGACAGAATTATGAATTAATCAATAAAGAATTTTGTTAATTTTAATTTATCTTATTTGACAATTTTAAATTATTTTATGAAAGCTTTTAGGAGAAGTTTATCGACTTATGAAGAATAGTGCATGCCGAAGACTTTGAATGCATAATTGGCATTTAAAAATAGTATGATAAGTAATTTAAAGGCATTAAATTATGCCTGATCGTTGCAAGTGTAAATGCTGAGATAAGAAAAAAATACAAACACTATATTTAAATTTCGAAATATATTTTGCAATAGTTTCTTTTTGGAAAATAATCAATGTAAAAATAGCGGACAGAGACCGGTAGCAGAGATGTTCGTAAAAAATCTTTAAACCTTAAATTACGAATCACTCGTCATTTTACATTTAAGCAAAATACAGGATCAGCCTATAACATAGGCAGTATTGCCCATTCAACAATGCTCTGCAAAAGATATCTAGTAAAAGAATGTGTACCGTCCGTGAAAAAGAAATTCGAGATAAACAATTCGGCAAAAGTTCGAGACCAGCTATGTCATTATGGTAATGTGGTTACTATTACGCACAGGCTGACTTTATTTCCCACGCAAGATGAAATCCAAGGTTCAGGACTAGGAAGGCTTCAGGCCGGTACTGAAGCTTCAAGTCGCTACTTTAACCATTGAGCCATTGCGGCATTCAGTACTAAAGGAAATCAAAAAGTATTTAACAAATTTTGTTACTAATATAATTAAATAATTATTTGCATACATACATATATATATATATATAGATATATATGCAATAATAATGAGAATTGAAGAAAAAAAC